>NW_026099576.1:3095166-3289959 GCF_025091365.1 Daktulosphaira vitifoliae | reverse complement strand
TTTTGCAAAAAGAAGAAAAACAAAATATTTTAGTATATAAGACGAAATGGAATGAATCGTAGAGGAAAGAGGACCTCAGGATCACCGAAGGTAATCTCTTTTCGCGCGGTACGTTTATGACATTAAGTTTTTNTTTTCGCGCGGTACGTTTATGACATTAAGTTTTCATTTTGTGTATTGTTTTATTGTGTTTTTAGTGTATATTTATTTTGTATGTTTTGCATTGTTTAATTATATCTATAATAAATACATTTGAGTTATTATTAAACTTTTATTACTTCAAGTTAAGACACTAGGGTTGTTTCTTTTAAGATACAACAGTACCAAAATTTCAAATTTCAAATTATTTGTCAATTCCTAAAATAGTAATTAGAAAAATAGTAAGTTTTTTTTACGTCAGTAAAATTTCTATAATTTTCGTTTGTGAGGTTCATTAAAAGTTGGACACCGCCCGAGAAATCATTTAAAATACGCCACANAAGTTTTTTTTACGTCAGTAAACATTTCTATAATTTTCGTTTGTGAGGTTCATTAAAAGTTGGACACCGCCCGAGAAATCATTTAAAATACGCCACAGTTTCTATGTTATTATTAAAGTATTTTCCTAATTTGAACAACTAAAAATTTAATTGGAAAACATTAACTAATGTTATATGTATTGTGTATGAAATAGAAACTTACTTCATTTTGATCAGTACTTTTAGGTATGTGTAGTGCTACGTTAAGAGCAATATTTCGGGCCAATTCCAAGATCGTTCGACCTCCACCTTCGTATTCACTACACATATTTTTCTCCAACCTGTATGTTTTATGATTTTTTTACGACGGACCACCCCATGGAGGCGAAGTTACAATGACTTCAGCCTTGTATTTCTTTAGGTCTTGTGTGACCTGTGAAAAAATCACCCTCGATGAATTCGATCTTATGCCTCATACCATAAATTGCCGCATACTTCTTCGCAAATTCCAATTTTTTCGGGCCAATGTCTATCGCGATCACATTTTTATACTTCATTGCTATCTGAATGACGTTACCTCCGGCGCCACAAAACGGGTCCATGGCTACACTATAACCCTCACACCTCTTAGCAATATGCTTGCTCAAAATTTCAGGGCACACGGAGTAAAATGATTCTAAAATAATAGTTAACATTTAAAAAATTAAAGAATTAAGAATTAAATTACCATAGTCTAAGAGAATTCCGTCATCAAATTTTTCAAACAGAAAGTGTCTTTTGTTCCATAAGTGCTTTGGAATTTCATGAAAGCTAGTTTTATTGAATCTAATATAGTCCAAGTTATGTTTAATTTTCGAAGTGTTACTGGTAAATTACGAATCTGGCGTATGTGATTGAATTAATTCAGTCGAGTGACTTATTTGAGTCGAAATGTTGTTCTCGGCCACCTCTGTAGCGTTTTGGAGCTGGCAAAGGGTGACATCGTTGGTAAAGTCATTGTTCGGTAGGTGGGGGTGTGATATATTCAAAGGAGCACTTTTCAGGTTAGTTACAATGAAATTGTCGGGTATATTATTCTCAAAAACGTTTTCTTCGGCTTCAACAGTCGTAATTTGTGTGGATGTCTCTGTAGACTTTTGATCTGTTAAAATATTTGTTAAAATAGATGTAACATTGATGTCTGTTGTCAAAATTGATGTACTAATTGGTTTAGTTTTCGACTTTATAGTTTTGTTCTGCTTAGAAAATTCATCGTCCAAAAATATAAGAAATATTGAAACTAAAATACCACCAAAAACGAGATCTTGCATAATTGAAATAAGAATAAAAAAATAAACAAGCACTATAGACGAAAATATAGGAAAAGTGTCCATCATTTCAATGAATATCACTCGATCAAAAAAATGAAGGTAAAGAAAAATTACTTTAAACAATATGAAAAATATAACAGAGTAATCTTTCGGAAAAAATTGTACGTCATAATTATAATGTAAAAACACAAAATGAACTGAATTAAAATATTATTTCATTATTTAAATAAACAATTATGGTTTCTCGTTTAAAATTATTCAAGCCAATCATTGTAACTAATCATTTTTTTAACATCTGATCTATAAAAAAATTTAAGAGTTTTAAATATTATATAAAGATTGATGTATAACTTATTATCAAGACAGAGTTTTAACTAAATAACGTCTGTCTTAAGTTACGCCATAATTTTTATTTTATTTATTACTTGAAAATTTAGAATTGATAAATTTAAACCAACGCTTTTTTAAACACACCAATCTTAAAAAAATATAAAAATAAACATTATGTAGAGAAATATATATATATATATATATTCTATATGGTTTATGATGACCATATAGTAAAAATATGTAAGTCATATTAGGTTAGAAGATAATTTGTCTACTAAAATAATAACTTATTTTGTAATTTTTCGTTCAAGATGATTATCGATTTCATGTAAAAAATTATTTTTTTGAATTATTGGTCAATATCTTATTCTAAATAAAATTGTTATCAAAAGGAATATTTTCACATAATTAGATGTATTTTATATTCATAAAAAAAATAGTGATGAATGTTAAAACGACTACTTAATACGACTAATACTTTTACACATATTTTTTGTTTATTAGATGTATATACATACACAAAATCTTCTTTTTCTCTCTCGCCTTTATCCTAACAATGAGAAGTCGGCTACCCGTATCATAAACCTCCACTTGACACTATATTCTAGTCATCTGTACATACACCAGCAGTCCTTATATCACCCCAAATTTCACCCAACCACCTCTCCTTTCAACGTTCATTTTCTGATTTCTCCACATAACATGATTAAACCATCTATGACTATTTTTATTCATCTTATCCACAATCGACACTACTCCTATGCATTCTCTTATATATTCATTCCTCTCATACAAAATGATTGACATGTATAAACCTAATATGTCTTATACAGTGAGTTCAATAAATGTATAATAATAAATACGAAGGTTTTGGTAATTTCGCTCAAATCTAAGTTAAAACGTTAAGTTATAGATGTAAAATTAAATTTTACTTATAAAAATGTAATAACTTGCAAATCATAAATTTTGTTATAAAATAATATGTTAATTTAATAACATTTAACAGAAATCATTACGTATTTCACTTAAATGGTTGTATTAATGTTTATCAAAAAAAGAAATATACATCTAGAAATCAGTATACTGGATATTTTAAGATTATCTATATTATCTAAACAGAAGTGCTTGAATAATGTTACTTAATTATTTTTCAATATTCCGTATTATATATTACATTATATTTCAATGAAATACTCAATTAATGCACATTTCTTATACATTCTTTTACAAAAATCGTATTTTTTTTTTTATTAACTTAGATGTCGGTTTTCACCATTAAAACAAAATAAAGTTCGAATTTTTTTTTCTTCATAATAAAGTATATTACATTAGCTTTAGTTTAAGATATATATAAAAGTGTCAGTATTACCATAACACTTTCAAAAGTTAAGATGAAAAGTTGTCATTTTGAATCCCCCCTGATTCAAATGTTAGTTACTTTTTTTGACTTAAAGGAAAACAAATTTAAATAAGTTAAATTTTATATTTCATGTCAATTAGTTTTACATAGTATAATAATTATAAAAATCAGTGTACTGTCCTTATAAGGTATATTTTAATACAGTACCAAGAATTCCAACACAAAAATAGCATGTTTTTGAATATAATAACCATTTTCACTATATTTAAAAAAAAAATTTTAATAGTAAAGTATAATACATAAGCGTTATTTTAAAATTAAATAAAAGTGTCAATATTTCCGGAACATTTTCAAAAATTAAGTTGAAAAAGTTCAACTTTCTATATGCATTTTAAAGTTTTAACCCCCCCCCCTGTATAAAGATAAAAGGTACGATAAAAAAAAAAGTATGACGAATGAGAAAAGTATATAAATAGTATTTTTCATAAAAAAATTGTATTGATTCAAACATTTTTCAAAAAATTATAGCATTATAAAGTTAAAAATATAAAAATGAATTTTATTACAAAAATCGTATTTTTTTTATTATCTTTTTTATATCCTCCCTGTGGACAGGTCAACAGTCAGATTATCAAAAAAAATTATATCAAATGAAAGAAAAATATCTAAGGTTTCAATAAAAAAAAACGGTAGCACAGTGGGGTCGCGGCATAGTGGAGACATTGCATAGTTGGGTTCAGTCTAGATTTAATCTGACAGTGATTAAAATCACTATCATAAGAAACGCTTCGATGCAAATCTGTAGATAGTGTTTAATTTTAAAAAATTGTTGGATAATTGCAAAAGCAACATCAACTTCTATTAAAATAAAATACAAAACCCATAATTTTCATACAAAAATAGCATATTTTTGAATATGGTAGCCATTTGCGTATAGAAGATAGGTCGTCGGGACAAATTTTTTTTTTTCATTTTGTAGTACATAAAATAAGCTTTAATTTTATATATGTTTAAAGGACGCAGTATTTCCGGAACATTATCAAAAATCAAGTTGAAAAAGTTATTTTTTGTAAAAAAATTACTATTTTAAATTCCCTCAGTGAGCAGAATAAGTGTTAGATTTTCAAAAAAAATTATATCAAATGAAAGGGAAATATCTAAGGTTTCAATACAAAAAAATATTATTTTTATTTGTTCATTTTTGAAAAAGTTATGGCAGTTTTAAGTACAAAAAACATCCCGATAAAAGGTCATTTTTATCGCAAACATTACATTTTTTTTTAAATTTTCGACAGCCATTTGCACATAGAAGATAAGATGTCGGGACAAATTTTTTTTTTTGATTTGATAGTACATAAAATAAGCTTTAATTTGATATATGTTTAAAGGACGCAGTATTTCCGGAACATTTTCAAAAGTTCAGTTGAAAAAAATTTATGTTTTTTACAATATTTTAAGTTTTGAACGCCCCCTATATAAGGAGAAATTGTCCAATTTTAATAAAAAGTATGTCAAATGAAAGATGTACTTATAATGTATTTAGAAAAAAAAAATTTGTGCTGATATATACATTTTTCAAAAAGTTATAGCATTTTTAAGTTGAAAATTTAAAATCGAAAATCGAAAATTTTAACACAAAAATAGTGTTTTTTTAACTACGGCAGCCGTTTAAATGTAGAAGAAAAAGTGTCGGGACAAATTTTTTTTTTTCATTTTATAGTACATAAAATAAGCTTTAATTTGATATATGTTTAAAGGACGCAGTATTTCCGGAACATTTTCAAAAATTAAGTTGAAAAAGTTAGTTTTTGTAAAAAAGTTGCTATTTTAAATCTCCCCCAATGAGCAGGTTAAGTGTTAGATTTTCAAAAAAATGATATCAAATGAAAGGTAAATATTTAAGGTTTTAGTATAAAAAAAAATTATGTTGATTTGTTGATTTTTCAAAAAGTTATGGAAGTTTTAAGAAAAAAAAGTGAAAAAATTACGAAAATTAGCGATTTTTAAATTTGTAATTTTTTTGGATATTTCCCCCATTTGCGGGGAACGAGGGAATTTTTTTCAATTTTTAAGGGTAATGTCTTCAACTAGATACGATTTGTGATCTTTTGACGTATTTTTGAAAGAAATCGGTCCTATGAGAGCTGAGAAAAAGTGGCAACAGACATAAAAAAAAAAAAAAACACATCATAGTAAAATTAATACCTTCTCCGCTTCGCATCGAAGCTAAAAAATTATTCTAATAAAATTTAATCATTTTATGTTCATTTTTAAAAAAGTTATGGCAATTTTAAGTATTAAAATATTTCATGTTAAACAATGATTTTTACATACAACTTACATTTTTTGTTAAATTCGACGACCATTTTCCCAAAGAAGAAAATGTGTCGGGATAAATTTTTTTTTTTTGAACTTATAGTATTTATCATAAGCTTTAATTTGTATAAAGGTAAATAATCCGATTTTAAAAAAAAGTATATCAAATGAAAGATGTAAACATAAAGTATTTATGAAATAAAATTGTATTGATCCATACATTTTTCAAAAAGTTATAGTAATTTAAAGTTGAAAAAATAAAATATGAAATCGTAAATTTTAACGCCAAAATTGCATTTTTTTTTATCTGCGACAACCATTTGCACATAGAAGATAATCGTCATAGTAAAATTAATACCTTACCAGTTTGACATAGAAACTAAAAGAAATAGGGAAAATGAACTTTATCCTTCAATTTTTTTCTTTAAACTAAATTTAATTCCCACCCGTATATTCACAGTATTACGGTGAGCTCGTCTAACTCTGGGGCAATAATGTAATCATACAAATGATGATTATAACTGAATTTTTTGTGTAATCGCCAAAAGAAAAACGAAAAATATCTCTCAATAATGTGCCAAGAATTTATGCATATCTATTTGAACCCAAATATTCAAATTGAGTTTTAAATTTTGTTTGTGTATTGTTCAAATGTTTGTTACACTCGTAAGTGAAAATCTCCTTAAGTATTTATCGAATTTTACATTAGGCTAATAGGATTTTCACTTGGTTAAACAAAATGATCGTCACATGGTCCGCTGAAGCTTCGAAAATGCAACCAGCAGCCTTTGTTGTTGCTGCTGTTGTTGACATCGAAGAACGTAAATGGTGTGCTGAGTTGTTGTTAACGAAACGTAGACTTTAGTGACAGCGTTTTACGATATTGGCGGCGGCACATGACGTGTAATTACAAATGTGTACAGTGGGGAACCAGTAAACGTCATCAGCTCTCCTCCATTTGACATTTTTTTCAATATCACCAATGTTACCCTTTGCAAAATTTATATGGCCCAGCGAATTGAAACAACATTCATAGTTATTTTATTAAATATACGGGAGATATATGTAATGAAAATATGTAGTCCTATGAAGAAAAAAACACATTATTTATTGGAACCGAAGGTAATAAGCTAAAATAGTAAAAAGTGTACTTTTATAAAATTTATCATCTACATTAGTTAATTTCATCCCATTTAATTCGATGATTTTGTAACATAAAAACTTTCTATAATAATTTAAAAGTTTAGTTGAGCTTAACAATTATATGTGATTCGCTTTATTCAATTGAAGTCGTATAGAAATTGTACTTTAAATGAGTCTAATTATTGACGTAGATAATATTTAACTACCCCGTGTTGTTTGGTTTGGTTGGGTTTTCATTTATTTGAAATATTTATTTATTTACAGTAGTATCATAATGTATTTTTTCACATTTAAAAACAATATATAAAATGTATGGTCCTATTTATAATGTTGAAAATGTTTTTTCAAACATTTAAAATAGAACTAGTATAGTTGAAAATAAAAAATATATCTAATCCATTTGTATTTGTTTAATACATTATGTTAACTGAAGTTAAATAAGGAGATTCGAGACAATAGATTATTTCAAATTTCCTAGACTGAAAAATGTATACATTTTCAGTCAAATTATTAATTTGTACATTTCTGGTGTTTGTCGTTTAATTTAATTAGATGAGAGTAGATTTAATATTATTTTTCACTCGAAAAATAATAAATAAAACGTTTAATTTTATTGAAATATAGATTTCTCTCAAATACATATTTATTTAAGTTTAATAATATGAAACTTAATTTTTTTAATATCATTAATTTATTGAAAAATAAAATGTTCATTGACATACAGTAGAACTACTTTATATATTCTTATGAAATACTATGTACGGCACGTTAGGTATAATAAATAGGCAAGTTTATTATAATTAATACGAATTATTCAAAAATAAAATCTAACATTTTCTAAGTTCTTAGATTTCCCGTATATTTTTAATGAAAATCTTTTTATATTTTGCAATGCAAGACGGAAATAATTTGCAGTCCATTTTTGTCCATATAACTATTTTCCACGTATGCAGTTTTAACAAGTGTGCTATACTTAAAACCAAGATCATCGAAATATTTCATAAATATTTTCCTTAAGTACCGCAAATATTCTCGGAGATATGATGTGAAGTCTTCTAAATTCATTACAGAGTTGATATCCCATTGAGCAGCGTTCAATAATAAATTTTTAAATTTATTATAACTTTTCGATGTCTTAATCTTGAGATAGTTTTTCTGAAAATCTATCAACGAATGATCTATGTTATTTAAATGTTGAACAAGTTCTCCGATATTTTTTGTACGCGTACTTGTTTCTTTGAGTAAATCTATAGCATCTGTTATTTGATTATTAATCTTTAGTTTGATATCTTTGTTCTTATTAGTGTACCAATCTGTTAACAATGTCAGTGAACTCTCCATCATTGTTAATACTGGACTATGGTCATTAAGTATCTGTAAAAGAACTTTACGAGCATCCCATTGAAGATCAAATTTTTCCTGCTCTTGCGCTATGTTTATTAGAAATAGGATAATAGCCCTTAACCAATTACTGTATATCATACTACTTAATAGAGTGTGATATTGTCGTATTTTATTGCCTATGTTGCTTTCGTTAACAATCTTATCGGCTTTGTCTTTCGCAATCATATCTTTTAATTTGTACCAGTAGTTATTGTCTTTAACTTTTAAATTGGGTTGTTCTATTGCAAGATTAGCCAAAAATGGTTTTTGTAATAAAGTCTCCATATCTTCTACGGGTGATGTTAAAATTGGTGTTATTAGAAATTCAAATAAAAAAATAAAAATAATAAACGAAAACTTCAAAAACATTTTAATGAAGTTTTTTTTTTATTATACTATTAATATAATACAATGCTATTATAATATTATTTTATTTTAATTAATGTGAAGAACACACAAAATTGTAAAGCGCGATTATCACTTGTGTAAATTAACGTATTTCTTAAATTGTATAATTATTATAAATTGTAATTTTACTATTATAAATAATTTTCTAAATAAGTTTAAAAATTAGAAAAAATAATTCTAAGTGATAACTAATATTCTAGTAAATAAAACATGTATTTAAATAATTATCCACATTCCAAATTTATTAAAATGAAACCATAATTTTATAAAAGAAAATTTGTTGATGACATTGTGAAAAATAATTATAAAAATATGATTTAAACTGCGCATTTAAATTTCAAATATGTACTTTAAGTATTTATTTGATTTACAATCTGAAAATTGTGTCTAAATTTTTCGTACATAATTTTGTATAATTTTTTTTTTAACTAGATAATCATTACAGCAGAGGATATAGTTTTCTTTCTCAGTTTTTAATATTTCTATAACCATAATATAACGATATGATTAAAAAACGAACGATATAAATTAGCGCACTCGAATCGATAAACACACGACGATTGAAATGATGATTTGGTCGTCAAAATACTGAGGCTAATGGAAAGACACATACTTTGTAGTAACTATTTTTTTTTATTAATATTGTACCTCATCATTTTCGCGGTAGCCAGTTACCAGTGTAGTATTATTTTTTGAGATATTAGCATTTAAACATTTCGAAAATGTGAGGAACGGCAGTTGTATAGCGACGTTCTATTATTACCATAACGAACAAATAAAAATGATTTTTCGTTGCACACCCTTTTTATCTATAAATAAAAATTATAATAAGTCCAAAAGTAATTATATTATACTGGTTATCGACCTAGCAAAATTTTATTGAAACCATTATCTATTTAATAATAAAAAAATAATAATATGTTCCCATTTAAGATTAGTATTTATTAAGTGTTGCTAGCATTATGGTAGTGATTTTGGTATAAAAATAAAAAACTACATGATGAAATTCAAATGTAATATGCTAATGCAAATTTAATATTATTTTACTAAAATAATCATAACACTAATTTTAGTCGGATTGGATGTGTTCTTTATTTCTGATATTGTCACATTTAAGATAGTATGCAATCCAAATTACAGAGATGTTATAAAATTTCTAAATATTTGAGATTATTTAAAAACAAGTTGAATAAATAAATAAAACGTTTAATAAAATCAAACGACTATCATATTATACACAGGTAGGGTTCTTTAATCTTAGCTATCAATCGAGCAAACTAATTTTTATCGTAACTATCGCGACACGCGTTAACCGTGTGTCATAATAATATTATTAAGTATGTGTACAACAGATAGGTGTCCGGTTATTCGAGTTTTGACACAGAGTATATTTTGTATTTCAATAAACTATGTAGTATCGCCAGCGGCGCCAAAAGATACCCGTGAAAACGATTTGATCGAAGTAAAACAATAATAAGTAAAAATCAAATGTCCAACTATAATCATCTGACAAGCTCCATCGATTATTATTCTATCGAAGGTGCCCCGCTGGGTCTTCAGGACGATTATTCACGGACCACGGGACGTGTCGACCTTAAGACAACAGAAGATCCGTCTTTAGACAGATCCTCCTGCTTCGCATTTATTACATTACAGCACTATCATACTACGGGGCCCCTCTTCTTCCCCTCAACCAATACACGTCTTTGCCACGTCGGAGATCACAAGTGTGAAACCGCATGTCACTTGCACGACGTCAACGCAACTTCTTCTGCTAACTTTCTGACTCAAAAACAAATTTTTCTTTTACTCTTTTATATTAAATGATTAATGATAATTGTTTTTTGATTTCACTTTGGTAATACGATTTTTACACCTCATTTATCATTATTCAAATGTAAATTTTGTACCCAGAATTTTTTTTTCTTTTTTAAATTTATGTTTAAAATTACTCTCTGGAAATTGCTTTTTCGCCTGTTTTAGGGTTTCCGATCAACAAAAATTAATTTGGAATAATTTTAACTAAAATGAAAAGTTGGATCTAAAATAGTTAAAATATGATTAGTAATGTAAAAATATGTTTATCTCTATATTTAATACGAATTGTTCTATTAAGAACACTAAGTGCATTCAATATGATAAATTAACTTGTGTCTTCTAATATGTAGTTTAATGATAGTGTATGGTATTTATTATAATTTAAATTTAAATCAGGGCTTGAAGTGAGAGGGCAAAGAGGGCTTACTTCCCTAACTTTTAGCGATGGTTAACTAGCGTCTCGGTTGACATTAATTCAAAATATTAAATATTTTGAATATTTACAATTATAAATTCTATAATTGCTTTGATAGATGAAACGTTCAAAATGTTACAAAGATAATTCTCTTTATATTTTTGGCTTATTAGAGCTCTGATTTATAATATTGCAATTAAGGTGTGACCCAAAGAGTGTAGCATGAAAAATTTGTCTGTGAAGATTATAGTCTTCTAATCTATTTTTTAGATTTAGAGCTGAAGGAGAGTTTCCCTACGATATTGCTTGATCTGCCCCACTTCTACAAAAAAATTTAGTTTATTTTGAGACTAAAAATATTTCTATCGGAGCTAAAGCCCCAAAGAAAGCTTAAAGGCCTAAGCCCTTTTATTAAACTAAACGTCACTGTTAATTGTAATCTTTAATCCTTTCGAAAAAAATTAATATTTATTTTGAATTTGCGTTTGTGATAAACGCAAAAAAATGTGATATTTTTTTTTTTTGAAATTTTCACTTTGATCCTTTCTGCTTTAAATGTCACACATAGTAGGACCAAGATTTTAATGCATTTTTTTATGTATGATCTTGTATAATCTCCTAGAAATATTTTTTGTGATATTTTAACCATTCATTCAATTATGAAAGTAGTTTTAGTTATTAAAAGGTGGGCATAATCACTGTCTATGCTCTCAGACTTAATAGTCAGTATATTGTGCGCACCGAATTTCACGATAAAAATCGTTTAATCAACAAAGTATATATTTAGCCTTATGCAACTTCACTGTTTTCACTCTAGTTCTTACAAGTTTTCTGAAATTAAATCTAAAAGAAAAAATAATTAAATAGTTAATTAAGTCAATGTAAATAAATTAACACAGATATCCAATTCCTATCTCTACATAGGAATAAAAACAACATAAATATCTTATGTAATATCAATATAAATTACTCTATAGAAAATAAATTTCGAATTAAATAAAGCTAATTAAATACTTCCAAAGAAGCAATATATATTGTTCGTAGTTACCATCAGGACTGTAAAGCATCTCCAACGAGTAAGCCGGACAAATCAACGAGTCGTAGGTCTATGGCGCCAGGCGCCATTCAGCGGCATAGGATCAAAGGAACTGGTGAGTCGAAACGTTATGGTAACGACGTGAGTATTGTAAACGGACTGAAAAGGCGACTCGGCTTATTTACTTTTAAAATTTGGCGTTTGTTTTAGGGTCACACTAAGCGATTATATTATAGTGACTACGACACTAATGACATCCTAAAAACAACGATTATTATAAGTTGCTATTTTGATGATAACACTTTATTCTTTTTAATCTTTCCCAACGATCCAGACCCACCAACATTCATCAAAACAACACGTGTGTTTCAACAACAAAATAAAGTACAAGGTGAAGGGGATAATATTTATTTCTAGATAAAGTAGCTACTCACGTGGGATATACAGGGTGATTTTTTTATCATAACCCACTCAATTATTTACAGAATAATAATAATTTAAAATTTTTTTTTTATTATTATCTTTAGTTACACATTATTCTTGAATTATTAACTATGTAATACTTTTTAAGTTCATCCCTTATGCCTGGTAAGCGTGTCAACTTTGTTTTTTTAAATGGTAACACATATTTTTAATTTAATAAAATGTTTGAGTTTTTAATTTAATAACAAATGTCTTTGAATTTTTAATATAACTTTATTCGTTTATTAGATATAAACATTTAAAGTTTCAATTTTTTGAGTTAATATATAGGTATAATACACAAGGGATTACAAATACAGGTAGCTAATTGGTTTTTTATGATATTGCTATCACAGTCACGGATTGTTTATTATCAATTATGACTATCAATAGATATACATTCTGTATTGTCAGTTGGTGTATTTATAAACTCACTACAATGTGTCTTACTACCATTGATAATCACAATGCTTTGTACCTGCTAATATCGATGTCATAAAAAACCAATTAGCTACCTGTAATTTTAATCCCTAGTGTATTATACATGTATATTAACTCAAAAAATTGAAACTTTAAATGTTTATATCTAATAAACGAATAAAGTTATATTAAAAATTCAAATGACATTTGTTATTGAATTGAAAACTCAAACATTTTATTAAATTCAAAATATGTGTTACCATTTAAAAAAACAAAGTTGACACCCTTACCAGGCATAAGGGATGATCTTAAAAAGTATTACATAGTTAATAATTCAAGAATAATGTGTGACTAAAGATAGTAATAAAAAAAAATTTTTTAATTATTATTATTCTGTAAGTAATTGAGTGGGTTATGATAAAAAAATCACCCTGTATATATATATATTAAATGTATGAAATGCATTAATTAAAAAAAAGTAATTCATAAATAAAGAAGTGATAATATAAACATCATCAACATTTTTTTAACTTATAAATTCATTTTTTTAAATTGATTTTTATATACACAAAATTTACCTATTAATTGTTTTAACGTAGAAAAAATAAAAATATTGTATTGATTGAAGGAACATGAACGTTCTCTCTAAGTTCAAGAATTTATTTTTAAACTTACCTGTAAACATTTTCCTTTCAATATGTCTACATCAAAATTAAACTTTTAAAAATAAACAAAATATAAAACAACGTTTTCTTTTATTTTAATTATATTATTTACAATTATACACTATGATAATTTTTGAATTATATGCAAAATAAAACGAAATTAATATTTTGTTTTTAAAATAATCAAGTTAGAGTAAATGTTTTCTTGTAATTAACAATTGATACTAAAATTTATTACATTTCAACTAGAAAATATGAAAAGCTTAATCCTGTAAGGTGGCTACACTGTTTAGCATTATATATTATCATTGGTAATAGGCTGTTATTGTTTTAAAAAAGAGTAGTAGTTAGAACGTTTTTAAGAATTCATGTTTTTTCTGTAATAAACTGTTATGAATAAAAATGCTGGTTTCATTATTTAGATCGGTCCTTAGATCGATCTAACAAGTCTTACATCAGAAGTGGGATTCAGAATATAACATCTATATTTTGTGGATTGAATCGGATGAAAAAAGAAAATGAACGGCAGTAAGCATGTGGAAGATTTGCAACAGACCAATTACGATAAGGATGAAATAAATAAAATTATCATGGGTGATGGGCAAGAGACTGTGGAGAAAAGAATGAATTCAGATGAGTCTATAATGAATACATTGCTTCGGCAAAATAAATTGTTAATGAGTATGTTGGTGAATAATGCACAGAAAGAGGAGGTGTATTTTTCACAAGACTTTACTAAGTCATTATCGGTGTTTAATGGTAAAGGTAAACCATATGAAGCGTCTGACTGGTTGAAAACATTGTGTGGGACAGCGAAGTTGAATCGCTGGTCCGACATGGCTAAATTGGAAGCAGCAAGAGTAAATCTAAGTGGACCTGCCAAGCAGTGGTACTATGGTAGAAATTTTGTTTCGTGGACCGATTTTGAAAAACAATTTGAAACAACATTTGTGGGAAAGTTGAACATGGGAAGTCGGTGGAAAGTGATGGCTGCCCGAGTTCAAAATAAAAATGAAGATATATTAGACTACTTTCATGAAAAAATTCGTTTGTGTAGAGACATGAATTTAGCAATAGAAGATACAAAAGAGCAATTTTTGGACGGATTGGGAGCTCAGTCTGAAAACTTGTTTCATTACTTGCTTAGTAGATCACACAACAGTGAAGATGAGTTATTAGTCGACATTATGAATTTCGAAAGAATGGTTGAAAGCAGGAACCATCGAATTCAACCTAAATCCGTCGCTGGGAATGTTAGTGAACGTCCAATATCTAAAGGTATTGGTAAACTTAAAAATGAAAGTGAAAGCAACTTAAGTACGATGAAGTCAAGCGTACCTCAACGCATATGTTTTAACTGTGGATCAAAAACTCACATAGCATCTAGCTGTACTGTGCCTAGAAGACCGAAAGGCGCTTGTTATAGTTGTGGATCAACATCTCATTTAAGATCAGCCTGTCCAGAAAAGAAGAACAAGGAGTTAGTTGAGGAAATGTCAAGAAAATTTGAACAAAAAAAAAATGGTGTAACAGAAGAAGTTATGCTCTTAGAACCAGCTTACTATGTAAGGTTATGTTTAAATTTTTTTAATGACCATAATGTTTTTGTTAACGCGTTGATTGATAGCGGTAGTCCGATATCGTTGATAAAATCATACCTTGTTGGAAATGAATATAAAGAGCCTTTTGATCAAAATTTTTCTATATCTGGGATAAATGGGTCGTTATTAGATATACAGTCAGTAGCAAAAGTTGATGTGTTAGTAACTGAGAGTAAGATTAGCAAAAACCAAATATTTTATGTAGTTGATGATAAAACTATGGTATCAGAATGTCTGTTAGGTAGAGACTTTATTAATGGGCTAGATGTTTCATTTGGGGTGTCAGGGAAAATAATGATTAAAGATCATGAAGATTTTAGTGATAGTATGTTTTCACAAGAATTATTATTAATTGAATATGAACAGAATAAAAGAATTGAATTGAATATTGGTGATGTTTCTTTTTTGGATAAACATAGATTAGAAGGTATGTATAAAAAGTATTATTTAGAGGCTAATAAGCCTAATGCACCAGAAGTAGATTATGAAGTCAGTATTAGCTTAAAAGACCAAACTCCATTTAATTATGCGCCTAGAAGATTATCCTACTCAGAAAAAATTGCAGTAAAAGATATAATTTTTGATCTGTTGAATAAAGGGGTAATTAGAGAAAGTAGGTCAGAATTTTGTTCTCCCATAGTTCTGGTAAAAAAGAAAAATAACTCTTACCGTATGTGTACAGATTTGAGAGAGTTAAATAAGAGAGTGGTGAAGGAGCACTATCCTATACCTCATATTGATGACTTATTAGAGAACCTGAGGTGTAAGAAGTATTTCACAAAGTTAGATCTGAAAAATGCATTTTTTCATGTTAAAGTAGCAGACCAGTCATCTAAATATTTATCATTTTCAACGTTTTTGGGTCAGTATGAATATGTTCGGTTACCTTTTGGTTATTGTAATAGCCCCTCAGCTTTTATGAGATTTATTAATTTAGTATTTAGGGAACTAATTGTTCAAGGAAAGTTGCTAGTGTACTTAGATGATTTATTAATAGCAACTAATTCAGTAGAGGAAAACTTAGAGATAATCAAGTTAGTGTTTATGGCATGTAATAGAAATTTATTAGAATTAAGAGAAGATAAATGTTTTTTTTTGCAACCAGAGATTACTTATTTGGGATATTTAGTTGATTGCAAAGGGGTAAGACCAGATCCAGATAATGTTGGTGCAGTGACTAATTTTCCAATGCCTAAAAATGTAGGACATGTTCATAGTTTTTTAGGACTAGTTAGTTACTTTAGGCGTTTTATAGAGAATTTTTCTATAATATCTGCTCCTTTGTATGCTTTACTAAAGAAAAATACTCAGTTTAAATTTGGTGAGGAAGAGTTGAGAGTTTTTGAATTGTTGAAGAGTAAATTAATAGAGTTGCCAATACTTGCTTTGTATTCACCCAAAGCAGAAACAGAAGTACATTGTGATGCGAGTGCATTAGGTTATGGTGTTATTTTATTGCAAAAACAGAATGATGGGTTAATGCATCCTGTATTTTATTATAGTAAGCGTACTACGGAAGTGGAGAGTAGATATCATAGCTATGAACTGGAGTGTCTAGCTCTAGTATATGGTTTAAAGCGCTTTCATGTTTATCTGAACGGAATTAAATTTAAAGTGTTTACTGATTGTGAGAGCTTCAAATTAACCATGTTAAAGAAAGATCTTAATCCAAGAATCTCCAGATGGGCATTGTTATTTCAAAATTATGATTTTGATATTGAACATAGGTCAAGTAATAAAATGAAACATGTTGATGCATTGAGTCGAAGCACAAATATATTAGTATTAAATGAAAATACGTTTGAGCAGACTTTATCAATTAGTCAAATGAAAGACAAGGAAATTAATGAGTTAAGAGAACAGTTAGGTGAGACAGAGGACAAATATTTTGAGTTAAGGAATGGTTTAATTTATAGAAAATGTAAAGATAATTTATTATTTTATGTTCCTAAAAGTATGGAAATAAATGTGATTAGATCAGTACATGAGGATTATGGTCATATGGGTGTAGAAAAAACAAGTGAAGTAATTTTAAGGACGTTTTGGTTTCCAAATTTAAGGGAAAAGGTGAAGAGTTATATATATGATTGTTTAAAGTGCATTGCTTTTTCCCCAGCATATGGTAAAAAAGAGGGTGAATTGCACCCGATACCAAAAGTTCCAGTACCTTTTGATACAATTCATGTGGATCATTATGGTCCATTAGAGAAAACAGGTATGAAGAACAAATATTTATTAGTAGTTGTTGATGCTTTTACTAAGTTTAGTAGATTATATCCCTGTAAAACAACAAATGCAACGGAAGTAATAAAATTTTTGAATGGTTATTTTAGAAGTTATAGTAAGCCAAGGAGAATCATTGCAGATAGAGGATCAGCATTTAAATGTAATATTTTTAGAGAGTTTCTCATTGAATTACACATTGACCTAACATTAATAGCTACTGGTACACCTCGTGCAAATGGACAGGTAGAGAGGATGAATCGCTGTATAACGGCAATATTATCAAAAAAGTCTGAAGCTTTAAACAAATGGAATAAGGTAGTTGATGAGGTGGAATATGCATTAAATAATACGGTGTGTTCATCAACAGGCCAAGCTCCTTCTGTTTTATTGTTTGGTAGACACCAAGGCGGTACTGTGGATACAGTGTTTAGAAATTTATTAGGAGGTGATGTAGAAGAGGTAAATTTAGAAATGGTGAGAGAAGAGGCAGATAACCATATAAGTGAGAATCAAAAGTATAATAAAGTATATTTTGATAAGAAACATAAAAAACCAACTAAATACAAAAAAGGAGATTTTGTCATGATTAGAAATGTTGATGTTAGTGTAGGTTCAAATAAAAAAATAATACCAAAATTTAGAGGGCCATATGTTATTAATGAAATTTTGCCAAATGATAGGTTTGTGGTGAAGGATATTGAAGGATTTCAGCATACTCAAATTCCATATGAGGGTATTATTAGTTCAGATAATATGAAGTATTGGATAAGAGATTGTAATGGATAATAGATAGTTATTAAAATAAAATATTGATTGTATTATGTATTGAATTATATTATTAATGTTTATTTATTATTATGTTATTATATGTAATTTGGATATTATTTTGTATAAGTTTTGTACTATAATTATTATTTTATTGTTTAAAAAAAAATGTAACTATGTATTGAAAATGTTAACTTAGATATTGTTTGTATAATTTATAACTGTTAAGGGATATGAATTTTTGTAAGTATTATCCCAGGGACTGGGATAAGTCAGGATGGCCGAGCTGTAAGGTGGCTACACTGTTTAGCATTATATATTATCATTGGTAATAGGCTGTTATTGTTTTAAAAAAGAGTAGTAGTTAGAACGTTTTTAAGAATTCATGTTTTTTCTGTAATAAACTGTTATGAATAAAAATGCTGGTTTCATTATTTAGATCGGTCCTTAGATCGATCTAACAAGTCTTACAATCCTGTAATTTTAATCAACTATTTTTTCAAAAAAGTTGTGTCGAGTTTAATGATTATCTAATTATATGGTAATTTCCTAAATTAATTTAAAAAGCAATAAATTAAAAATATTTACTGATATCTAATATAAATGTAAAATTAGTTTAATAAATAGTTATCTCTTGATAATAATTTATTAATTATTTAAAAAATAAAAAAGTGAACTTAAATATGTAATTAAATATGAAAGCTGTAAAATAAGAACATAATATGCACTTTGATTATAAATTAATAGATAAAAATGTTTTTTGATGTACGATTATAATTCTTCATATAGCATGTAAATTAAATTTCATAACATGATATTTAAAATAGTTAAATTTTTTATAGCCAACCAGTTAAAACTTCTCCTGTTACCTTAGATTTCCCACCAGCTTTTTTTGGACTAGCTGAACGTCTAGGAGAAGGTGGTTTTAAATGACTCGTTTCCGGTTTTTTAGAGTTATCTTCTTCCTTCTCTTTTTGATCATTAATTTTTTCAGATTCATTTACTTTATACACGTCACTTGTTCCAGACGTAAAAAATTTAGTTTCGTCTGTAGGGTCAGATTTCTCAAGCTCATTTGTCTCAGATTTTAATTTTTTAGAATCTTTTTTTTCGTCACTTTGTGGCGGTGTTTCTTCAGATGATTTAGAAACAATAGATTTTCCAAGCTCTTCTGGTTTTAAAATGATACTACTAGTTATAATTTTAGAAATTTCTTTAGTTTCTATAGAATTTTGTTGACGTGATGGAGTAGATTGTTCAGACTTTGGTTCAATGGTAGACGACTTGGGAGATGTTTTTGATGATGTTTGCTTAACAGTATTATCAAAACTAGAAGATGGAAAGGGTAATCCACCAGGTGCAGGATCTTTACGAGATCCTTTTGGTCGAGGTCTTACTATGGAGTCTCTTTTTGTTTCATCTACTAAATCAACCGAGGGTCCACTTTCAAACACCTCGTCTGGACCTGTAGTATTTTCTTCATATTCCTGTTTAATTTTAGGAATTTTAAATTTGGCGTATGCCACTCTAGCTGCTGGTGTTATTTCAGCTAACAAAGGATTATACTCAATAAGTTTATTTGGATCCATTGATAGCAAACTGTCTTTTTGGTGGTCCAAAATGTACCGCCTTACACTTTGTCTGCGTCTCCTTTCAATACCTTCAGCAGTACTTCCTATTGGATCTCTAGCAATACTCTTCTGCCTAACCATAGCATTCCAATCTTTCTTTTTACTACCCTGACTCGTTCGACGACCAATAGCTTTGGCAATTTTACTAAACACATCTTTTGGTCCCTTATCATTGGACGAGATTGCTTCTTGTATGAGACCCTCAACTAAACCAATCTGGAAATCTTTTAGTAAACGACGTTCCATAACACGTCCTTTTTTCCCTTGAGCTAAAATATTTAAAAATTAAAATCAATTTTTCAAAATAAATAGAATAAGTTGCATATAAATATCAACTCACCGACATTTGAGTCTCCATCCATTTTTGGAGTTTTATACCCATTTCGTTTAAAAATATCAATCATTTCAAATTTCATAGATGAAATGTCTTGCCTTATCTCTGTTACATCATCTTCAGTAATACCAAATTCTTCACTCTTACGCTGTTCTGCAGTTACATATCTTCTTACTAACAATCTCATAACTATATCGTGACGAGCTAAAGCTTTTTCACGAGATTTAAACTAAGATAAAAATAATTAATAGTTAATAGTATATTTGTTCACAACAATTTTACTGTGAATTAAATTTATTACAATCATAGATCCGGTAGACCTCTTGCTTGTTTCAATACCAAACATGCGTTTTATGTTTTTCAAGGATGGAAAAAGATTAAATGGAGCTGGTACAGTATCGCCGTCTTCAAAATATGATATCCATAATGCACTACGAGCAAATTTCCATTCCATATCAGATCGTTCCTTTAAAAAAAAGAACAATTATGCAACTGTTCTTAATCAGATATTAAAAATATACCGAAATAATTTGGTAAGAATTGGACATCATGGCAATGAGCATATTTAGCAAAACGATAATGTTGATCACTGAATATGAACCAAACAATAGTAAACCCCAAAATCGTGTAAAACTTTTGATACCAGTCAAATCAAAGGCCATTAAATCTACCAAACCAAATCCGGCCCAAAAAAGAGATTGTGACGTTTCAAATATACTGAAAAAGTATGAATTAAAAAAAAAATTTTATTTTATACTGTCAAAATTCCAGAAACTTATTTAAAAGTAATATTTTAAGCTGTTTAAACAGATTTTTTTTTTACTCCTTTTCTGTCTGTTAATTTTTTTCAATTAATTTTAACTTATTACAAGACAATTAAATTTATACTTTATTTTAAATTTTTATATGAATTCGAACAATTAAACTTATAAAATAATGAATACAAACTTAGCAAATCGTCGCCACGTTGTACATGCTTTATCTTCTTTATCAAAGTCCGGCAAATCGCTTCCATGGTAACACTTTTTTGATTCCAAATCAGCATAATACCACAATAATTGATTAAGACCTATGCATAAAATCAATTTATTTGCAAATAAAATTGTTTTTGATGGTACGATTTTAATCCTACCACATCCAAATGCAAACAACACAAGTGTGTAAATGAAGAAGAATTTTATTATATCAATAATCATTCGACCTAGTGATATTTGAAGTGGACCCAAGTGTGGATTAACACTGAATATATGTACAAGTTTTAAAAAGCTGAAAAAAATGTAAAACTTTTACAAGATTTATACTAAATTATTAACCTTATAACTTATAACTTCAAAAAAAAAAAACTTGCGACACAAAATTATTCAGAATAAATCAATAAATATTATTGAAAATTTTCATTATGAGTGTTCATTAAAAACTTTGTTTAGATTTAATATCTTAAATAAAATAAAATAATGAAAATTAATTTTATCAGAACAGTAGTAAGATTGATTTTTAGTACTAACGTTGATTGACCATTTTTTTAATAAGGTAAAATAAGGGCCATCATTAAGACAAAAGCATTAGGGTCTAAGTCTCACGCTCGTGATAAAATAATGTAGTGTCAAAATTAACTCCTGCTATGTGTTATACAAATCTAAAAAATGAACCTGAAGTAAGTATTACAGATCAACAAAATCTTCTATTTCTATATTTTTTAGTCGGTTGCTTATAAATTTATTAGTTAAATGCAATTAATTGTTAAGTGATCATATGATATATTCTGTTTAATTTAATAATTTAAATTTTTTAATTTTATAGACTAAGATACGTTATGGAAAATATTTCCATACATATTACGAAAGAAATATAAAAGTAGTGTAAGTACGTTTACTTCTGTAAATCACTAAAACTTGAAAAATAAATAGAATTTTTTCATAAAACTAACCTAAATATCATAGCTGCAGCAAATGCTCCTTCAGATACTAAATGAGGATCAAATGTGTCCCATTCTTCTCGAGGTAACCATGGATCAAAACCTTGTCTAAACTCTCGCTAAAAGAAATTAATGTCAATGTAGTAGTTATATAAAAATTAGCAAATATCGATCAAATTTAACTAATTTTATTAACTTGATCAAATATTCATTATTATATAACATTAGTGTTATTATTAAATAGAAATTTTTGTAAAATATGAATTACTTAAAATCGTCTTAATATAGTTTAGATAATCATTACCTCCTTTTTATTTAATTTTCAATTATAAAAGAGTTATTGACAATAATAAAAGATTATATGACTATCGCCGCCTCAATATTTTTTATTAGTCAAAAATGACGAAATTTCTGTAAAAATTCATCATGTTTTTACATTTTTCTATGAGTATTTTAAAAATATACTGATCCATTGGTGCACTAGAGAGAAGGGTTAGAGGGTTGTACCCATCCCCCAATTATTTTTTTGTTGCACTATTGTACTAACGAAATTTATAAGTTACAATGTTTTCCATTGGTATAATTTTTATGAAAATCCAATCAACTTCAATTTTTAAAATTTTTCTGAATATCTTACAAATCGAAACTTACACTAAATATAAAGTTTAAAGTTTGTATAATATAAAATTTTTTTAAACGTACATTACTATTGGAAAAAGTAAATTTTTTGAAACAAAAATAATGCTTATATAATAAATTATAATTTCACTATTATAAACTATAGAAATTTCGACCATAATTTTAAGCCCTTTTAGTCAGATGTCTTCTATATTATGCTACTTCTACACTTTGGGTATAGTTTATTAATGTTATATTTGTTACTTCAACAGTCTAAATAATTTTTGAAAACGTTAGATATATTTAAAAAAAAAGTCAAATATCGTTGATAACATACAAATAAATTTAAGAAATGTGGTGTTAGGTTATGTAGCGTTATCTAGTTGTGAATATTTCAGTGCCTGTCATATTGTAATCACAGTGTTTGTCGTATACTTGAGAGCGCCGCATAACTAGAATGATTGGTATAACAAGGCTTAATATCATCCATATTTAAAATAGTTTATACATAAAAATTGTCACACTTATTCAAAAAAACTATTTTGCTTATTTTTTTAATAAATAGTTTAAAAACAAATCCGAAAAAAATAAATATAACATTTATTACCAAGATCGTATAACTAAATAATAATATTTGTTAGAATTCATAATATTTATATTTTAACGTCTAAAATTAAGAATAACTTCTTTTATGTGGTTTTTGCTTTTTCTTTTAATTATAATATACAGAATGTCCGTCCAGGTTATGACTTCATTAATAACTTTTGATTAATGAAATAATGATTGATCAATACCACTCAATGTATTAAAATATTATACCCTTATATATTATTTTATTTGTTATGTTTATCAAATTATGCTACTTTTTGTTAATATATAAAACTGTGATGGAAAAGATTGGAATTTTTTTTGTTTTTTTTTTTTAACTGAAAATTAAATATTGTTATTATCAAAAAATGATTATAATTACTTTTCAGATTACTATTAGGTATAGATAATTTCTAACTAAATAGTTTAACTATCTACATTTAATGATGTAACTTCTCGGAACTTCATAAGTTTTAGAAAGACAAACATAAAAGGCTGGACATAAACGAGTTGGTAAGTTAAATTATATTTTTTAGCTTAATGGAGATAATTAGATTTTACGTTTACACATAAAAAACTTTTATAAATTTCTCTTTCGCTAAATATCAATTAGACATAACTTAAATTTTGACTTTATTTATTTATTATACACATGGATTAACTTTAACTATTAATTCGTCAACTTTATTTTAATTTAACTTAGTTTTAATAAGTTAAAAACGAATTTTAACTCGCCCAGCATTTTTAACATTAGACATAGTAAATAATAAAAAAACTAAAAAACAACCAATCTTTTCACTCTTTTTAATTATATAATAATCAATCTAATAATGGATAAAAAATGGCTATGATAAAACTAAAAATGCACTGCTTAATAACCGTGCAACCACTTAATTGATTTTTTATACAATTATATTATGCATAAAAAAAAATTAATCACATTTTTTTTAAATTATTTGTATATTAAATTTTGTTTTAATTTTTGATAATGTTTTTTCATAGTTTTTATCATTGGTTTTTTATAGTTTTAGTTTTTTGGGTTTTAGAGTTAACAATTTTGTTTGATAACGTTTTACTAGTATCTTTAATATGTTTTTCTTTTACAATAATCTCATAAGCAGGTAAATTACTGTTAAAGTGTAAACTTCCTTGTAATTATGGACATTCATAGATTAAAGTAAAGTTAAATGTAAAATACGTTTCGAAAATAAATTAAATAAGTATTATTTAATTGTAACAATAATTAAAACGAATTTTATAAACTACATGGCAGACACAAATCTATTTACAAATAAAACGAGCATAGCTTACGACTTTCAAAAAAATTGGGTATCTGGTAAATAAAATATTTGTTATCAAAAATTTTGAAGTAGCATTAGTAGCATTTTACGTTATTAGGAAGAAGTTATACTTGTGAATAAAAATGTACTACCCTTTTAAAATTGTATCTGAAACGTATGATTGAACTCGTTATGAGGTATCAACTCCCACCTTGCCCATTCGACCGCCACAAGTCCATGTGTTTGTAAAATAATGTAATTTGCTTTTACATACCTTAATTATAAATCTTTTAAATTAAAATGTCGTACCGGATATTATTACCGTAAGGTATCACACAAAAAGTTAAAATAATAATTATTTCAACTAAAAAAATAGAATAAAATAATTAATTATAAATGATTAAATATTAATATTTTAAGTCGACATCATGTAGCAAATATTAGGTACCAGTATATTACATTTATTCACCAAAGGATGTTTACTGTTTGAGATTCATTAAGATGATTAAAGGATCTACTGCGAGTTTATGATTTTAGATGGATATTAAAAATTATTCACCTAAACAATTTTCTGAAAGCTAACTGTTTGTAGTTTCGAGATATGCAATAGTTTTAAAAGTGTGTTTTTATTTTAAAAGTTCTCATAAAATAAGTTTATTTAGTTAATAAATTAATCATTTGATGACATCAAAACTCACATGAACAGTCATCTAGTTTACGACTTTTTGTTTTCTATCAGTGCCACGTTTATGGGAAGACATTTGATACAAATTTTATATGGCCTACTTAAAAGAGAAATCCCAAAAAATATTAATTGTTTATCATTTAATATAATTTAGCAGAGATAAATAAATTGCTCTAATAATAAAAAATAAAAAACTTCTATTGTTTATCTTATTAAAGACAAAAAAAAATAAAAAAAATATACTATTAATGTAGTAAGAAACTTAAAACTATAAAAAAGTAAAACAAAATATTCACTGGATCAAAAAATATTAATGATAAAATATCACGGTGAGGCATATCATCTTTATCGATATATTGATGACTAAAATTATAAACTATTCATGAATGAGGGTGTACTCCCTCAACGATCAGTCTATAAGTCAAAATATATTGAGATTCAAATTTTTAGTTACACCCATCCCAGTAGTAGTGACAACATTATAAATTTTTTAGGAAGGTAGGGCAGAATTACACTAACTCTTAGCCTACCCTTAGCTACTCCATTATCTTGTAGTAATAATTATTAAACTAATCGAATTCATTTTTGAAGAGAAATTTTTTTGTAAATATAGCGCAAAAAGTATAGAAATAATTTAGTGATTAATGTACTAAATGTTTTTATTTAAGTGTAGCAGTAGCGGTAGTGCAATACTTTGAAAATCATAGGTAATTTTTAATATTTTAGCTTGTATGCAAGCTAAAAAGATATTAATTTTACCATGATGTGCATTTATAATTTATTTGTTGAGTTTATTGTAATTAATACTCAATTTCTACTGAACTAATATTTTCAATTGATAACTCAATAAGAACTAACAATAATATCTATCACATTTATTTAATGAAATTACACTCAAAAATTTAAAAAAAAATCGATAAAATCTTGTTTAGAGTGAAAACATATAAAAAAAAAATAAAATTTAGATTTTTTTTGCGTAATTAAATTTTTTTATTGCAAAAATATTTTAGTATTTTACCATTATGTAATCACGTAAAATTGAATATTTTTGTTAAGTTTAAAATTACTATTTCATTAAAAAAAAAAAACTTATACAATTCTTTATTGATAAAATTGTAGAGAATTATCTTTCTATCTTTATATAGAATCATGTTAGAATATGATTTAATAAAAAAAAGATCATATGTGATCATTTTTTAATGTGTAAGAAAAGTAGGTCAAATTTTGATCAATAAATGAAATAAAATTAGCGTACAAAACAACAATAAGTTTAACATAATTATATCGTAATTAGTATTTAATTCCAAATTTTGGACTTAATAATAATTAAATTTCTAAAAATAATTACTAACTTGCACTATAAACCAAGAAGAAAACCTCAGACTTATCCACAGCACATAAAATACATTCGTTATGAAATCAACGATATTCCATAAATCACTTATGTACTCTGTTAAACCTTCTGAATATAATGAATGAGCTTCCCTCCATATTAAACCTATGAGTTTTATTTTTAATAAATTATATAATTTATAAAACTTATAAGAAACGAACTGATAATATATAATATGATTCCAGATTCTATTGGACCCGGAATGGATCCTCTCTCTTTTCGAGTCATTTCTTCTAAAATTGATCTTGTCCATTCGGTATCAATCCATTCTAATGCCAGAAATTCTGCTCTTTGAGATGCTAATGCCAATAAAGCTAAAAGATAAATTTGTTTAAATATTAAATTTCTAAGAAATTAGTAATATTATTTTTATTCTATTCGCATCACAACAATAATAATAATATAGAACTATGTGACTTACTTAAGAAAAATGCATAAGAAGATGAGTGACAAACGAATTTAATGAATGGTTTTTTCATTAATACTCCCATTTTAGAATCTGGATTTAGCATGTACATTGTACCATACATAGCGAACATTGCGCCTAATTTCCCAACTTCAATCATTTGTCCTACCATATTTTTTCGCCGAAATCCCGGAAGTCCATCATACCATATAGCAGCCAATAACTGTTGAACATTTGGATGTGCTACAAACTACAGTTATAAATTAAATTAATAAATACTCGAAATTTTCGCTAAATTTTATTGGTACAAAAGCTGATACGAAACAAAAGTGTTATTTGGGAAAATAATTTTAAAAAATACTTAAAAAAAATTCGAAAACTTAAATTAAAATTTCACTTAAAATTAATTTAAACTAATTTCCTGAAGTGACGATAAAAATTAAATATGAATCATTTTGATTTATAATAATTTTAAAACTTCATATTATTTTAGTTTAAAATTTCGAACCAACTCTGGCTATTATATTACTATATAAATAAAACTTTTTACCGCTTTTTGTTTATATTTTATAGCTAATTTTAGACGTTCTAATGTTAATCTTTCACCTGGCTCCCAAGGATCGCCTTTAGGGTTATGATTTAGCATTATCTCTAGTTCGTACGATGTTCTTACATGGTCTAAGAGAGATGTAGCAAATGTTTGAACAGTATTTCTCATTTCCTAAAAAAATTATAATTAAGTACAACTATATTTATTTACAAAATCATCGTGTTATTACATGTAAAAAAAATTAACTAAGAAACTTTAGGATGTAAATTAACATAACATAATTTTAATGTATAAATTTGTTTTGAATAAAAATGCAGAGTTTAAATATTCTTGTGACAACTAAACGAATAAAAATTTCATAACTCCAGGTATTATGTTTACCAATAAAAATTTTTTATATATTATAATATTTATTGAATTTATACAGGTGAACCGTTTATTTTTATCTTTTTTAGTTACCTATACTTCTTCATTTATCAGCTATAAAGCGTTTTTAGAAACATCCCTTAATACTTATAATAAAGATGTCAACTTTTTTTTTTTAAGGCAACATACATATTTTACTAGCTTATTGAATCGTAAATGATATAATAATAAATTTATGAATCTATAACAAATTTTGGACGATTAATCGGAAGTTATGAACAGTTTTAAACCTAAACGGGTGGAAGAGCATTCAAGAAATAATAGAAATAGTCATTTTCACGCGCTATCCCTATTTGTCATTTTATAAAAATTGTAACTATCTAAGTACTGTTTAAAAAGTTGTCATTGACTCGTAATTTCCTTAATTAGAATATTTCCTATTTTATAAGCTAGTTAAATATATATGTTCCTAATTTAATCAAATAAAGCTGGCATTCCTATAAGTCATAAGAGATGAAGCTTAAAATAATTTATTAGCTATCATTTTATTTTTAATATTGTATTTATTTAGCTAGTAATTGTATAGTTTATAATACACAAAATTTAATTTATTTTTAAAATTTATATATAATGTATACTATAATATTATGGTATATATTATATACTTAATATCATTAATAGTCTATAGCATGATTGATATTATATTTTATTTCGTTTATTTAATTAACAAATTATACCAAAACATTATTATAAAAACTGTATTTCAGATATTCTGAGTGAAAAAGAACTAACAATTTTAATAGCTTTTGATTTTCTTATTATTTTTCACTTGTTTTAACTAGTTTATTATACATTAAATTTACTAGGACTTTTTTATTATAAATGGGATATAACTTTCATGGATTGTTGATTTATTTAGAACTCGTTGCGGAATACATCTTCGAAGCGTTTTAGTTACAGGTTCGAGGTTGTAACTATACCGTCAGCCTAGATTGTTTTTTGTTTGTTTTTTAATTGATAATCGGTTGATAGCCGATAACATCAATATAGATTATTTATTGTTATAGTAACAATACAACAGTTATATAACAGTTCAACTGACGATGACCTCTGCAACGAGTTCGAGTATATAAAAATAAAAAATAATTATTATTATTTATTAAAATATTTTCTGAAGTTTTTAAGATCTTAAGGATTAAATTTAAAGATAAATATTGATACCAAAGTTTTTTTATTATTATTCTATTAAATAGATTAATCAAATTTTGGTAAGAAATTTTCTGAAAAAAACTTTGAAAAGAGGTTATTTATTTTGTTCAAAATACTATAAAATATTTATAAAATATTTTTTTTTCATCCCCTTAGACTTTAAAAAACCTATATTTAATTTTCTTAAATAGAAATCCCTATTTCTAACTATATATTATGATAGAAAAAAACTGTATTTCTATACCTCTTTGAAAATTGTAATATTTGAAAATATTAATATTTAGTTTATGTTAAATAAAGATGCACAGAGAAGAATATAATCTTACTATGTTACATACTGGTAATATTTTAATTTTTGTCATTTCTTACTAAAAATCTTTAAAATAAATTATATCAAATAAATTTAATGGTAAAAAGTCAAATTGCCCTATTTTTACATATTTATATTTTTAAGGAATAAATGCATCGTAATCATAACGACGAATTCATCTAAACATAATAACTATGAAAAAAAAATAAGACAAAATAAGTGCTTACACTTATATTTAAAATCAATAATTTTTTATTTTAATCATAATATTGTAAACTTAAAATTATTTATGACGCTAACTTGAGAAAATATATTTATTATTAAGAATTATGTGATAATAATTTCAATAATAGTACTCATTGACAATTTTTATGGAAAAAACAAGAAGTATAATAAAAAAAAATATAATGAAAAAACGTGATTAATTCTATCCTTTTCTTAAAAGCACAGACCCATATAAGATATATTTTGAAAAAATCATAGAAATTAATAAATTTTCTTTGCCTCAGAATTAAAATTATAATATTTGAAATTTTTACGTTATACTCATTTCTAAATTCTGATTCCATTGTGCTTAGCCTCCGGAGTTCCCAACTTAATTCAAATGCAGTAAGAAGTGGATCTCTCGACGATAGAGCTATAAGTGAAGGAGATGTTAGTGCTTTGTAGGCATTTATTCTTGAATGTGAATGTCGCAAAGAATCTTGTGTACTAGAAGTAATGCATTCGTCACAACCACACCTGAAATTTTTTAATCAATAAATATACAATACATTTTTTATTATACATAGTTAAAAATACTTAAATTTGTTCTTAATAGGTCTAGATCAATAAAGATTACTAAAAGGGATAGCGTCGTCGGGTATCAATTAAGGATCCCTTTGAGTTTAAACACTTGTGGAATATATTATTTTACAAATTAGTTAGGCTCATCTTTTAATTTTAAAAGGTAAATTATACCTTGATATTAATTTGCTAATCTGACGTGATAAAAAAAAATTAATTTCTTACAGTTTAATATTATTCAACTAACCTTACGTCATGGGGCATTGGTAAAGTAGCACCTCGGTCTAATAATATTTTTAATATTTCATAATTGTTCATATGAGCAGCCAGTGTGAGAGGCGTAATATCAGGAGTAAACGTAGAACCTGATTGTTCAACTGCTTCCCAAGACTATAACCATAAACCATGAATATCTCATCAAAATAATTAATCAATTTCCAGTAAATTTTATGTGTGAATGTATTAATGCTTTTTTTAATTGTTATATTATCTACAGATGTATCCATGTCTTCAAATTTAACTTACGTTTTGAACACATTTCTGAGTTAAATTTTAGTGCCATAATTACAGGTCTGATATTTGTAACTATTCTGTCGGTGTCTATTTTGATTTTTGTTAGTTTTCATATCGGTAATCAGATAACAGCCGATATTATCAATATTGATTATTTATTGTTGTTGTTATTTTGTCGATAACAACTGTCTGCTAGTTATTGATGTTATTTTTAACTGAATTTTATTTATGTTGAGGTTTTCATCATTCTTAACATTTTACACTTTCTTTTCTGCTCTCGTAATCTTTATAAATGTCGAATATAGTAGACAATATAGTTACAACCCCTGACCTGTATCGATAATTTTGAAATGAACTCTGCAATGAGTTCGAAACATCAGCAAAAATTTAAAGCCATTGATAAATTTGTAAATATTCTAAATAAATTTTACGTATCGTTGTGGCTTATTCAAAAAAAAAACAATAAAGTAGCAACTTCCTGTCCTTAAAAGACGAAGAAGACATTGTTATCAGTTTTGTAAAATATATTATGATTCAAAATGTTTAGCTATGTCACCAATGCTCTAAATTTTATATAATACACGATAAAAATAACATAAAGTACTCACATAAGGTTGCCCTTCAACGTGTATTTTTTCTTCCCATTCTAATAATAATTCCACAGCTTCCACATATTCTTCTTTAATAGCATGTAACAGTGCATCTTTAACCTTAATACCAGCTTTGAGCAATAACTGAATTAAATCCATATTTTCATTTTCAATAGCCGCTATCAGAGCGGTTCTGTTTAATGGATCAGTGCAATTGATATTCAACACATCAGGTTGTCCTTTATGCTCATCTAGTAAGCTAAAAGTCAAATTTCACATAAAAGAGTTTAGAATTAATGAAGCAAGTCACTGAATATGAACCACAACTTTTATTAATTGCTCGATAGTTAAAATGAATTTTACAATAACTAAAAATTATTTTAAATAATCTATTAAATTGATCATTTTTTATTTATATAATGCGTAAAAGTATTAATATATTATTTTATATTAATTTCAATAATAAAGCTATGTCTAGATAACTTGGTTTACATGAAGTTTTTTTCTAGTCATATTTATATGTGTTATCTATCATTCAACTCTTAAACATAACAAAATTAATGAAAAAATCAAACAAACTTACGAAAAAAAGTTTAATTTTAACGTGATAATAGTTATAAAATTAAATCATTATAATTTAATATATTTTCTGTATAAACACTCGTTCTTATTATCAAAATATTTCGCTTATATTACAAAAATTAGACTATTTTAAACAAAAATGTTAGAATATATTACAAAAATTAGACTTTTTTAACGTTTAAAAATGTAACATTTAAAATAATAAATTCTAATAATTATTTTTCTGCAATATCTTTTGATACTAGAGAGAAAACTAAATACAAAGTGATCATTGACAACTAAATAATAATAATTTTGATGATTTCTTGATTTATAAGAGATTTGATATTTTTCAGAGCCATACGTATCCCTTATATTTTTAAATGCCAATATAAATATTGCTAGCTGAAATATTATAAAACAATTGTTTGATAACAGTTTTTAATGAATTATCTTGGGAATTATTAACACTTAAAAATATTGACTGAAGGTGAGGTACAGGTTATGTCATTTGTATTATATAAAATCATTATACCATGTTTTTTCTCTCACCCTGGTATAAATTGTTCATAAGTCCAACATAATAGTAGTAGTTTATTTCCTTCAGTCATTTTCATAGTTGAATAATTTTCTAACATAATTTTCAACCAGTGAAATATGTATATTGGCATTTAAAAAATTAAGTTAACATCCTATACCCTATACTAAATTACACAACTATTCAGTAATATTTTTACATTTCATTTAACATAATACAGTAGTTGGTATACAAATGTAATACAGCTATTGTAATCCTTTTGGTAAAAACAAATAAACTATACTAATTTTTGTTAAAATAAAACGTTTAAATATTTACATACCGCTTTACAGAAGCACAATCTCCTCTTTCGACTACAAGTAAAAATTTCTTTTCTGTAGGGGACAGTACATAGTCTGGAGGTAAGACAAAGGATTTTCTATCTCCTCTCAGTTGATCTTTGGAACCTATTAGATCCTCTTTTGATTGTGACTTCGTCATTGTATTAACCTGTAAACAGGACGAAACAACATTGTGCAATATTCATTCTGACCTTAAAAAACAAAAAGCAGCAGTTAGCTGCGGCCTAGATTTTTTAGTTTTTACTCACGCAAACGCGTTTGGGGGTTGTCAAGTGTATTCCCTTTGGGACCACGACGATGTCGATTACCTAAAGTGAACTGTTTCATCAAAAGTAGTTCAGTTCGGGAAACCTTATAGTTTATGTCTGCACTTTTGCAGCTACGTGTGTTGACCCGCGTTTTGGATTAGCTAGAACCTTGTTGACATATGAGCCAATCACTCACTTTAGTAGTATTAATTTAGTTGTACAACGCTAATCTAGTAGGTCTAGCGGATTGTAAAAAGAAATCCGTTTTGGAATTTAGTGTCACGTGGGTGACACAAAATAACAGAGCAAAAATAATAATAGATTTCCTAGAAATTAAATAGCATTACTGTTAGTTGTTTTCCACCGCAAAAAATGTCTAGTTTCCACTGGACAATGTTGACAAAAAAAATGGAGAAATCCATATATAATATTTACTGTGATTAACAATGTTAGTTAATACAATTCGGCTGTGAAAATAGTCTGTACACGTACGACTACTATATGGTCACACCTTGGCTTTTGTCACGTCGCGTTAATATCACCAGATTTGAACATAAGACACGTATAAAAGAACAATAAAGGCTATATGTAGGTTTGACTTGAAGTAAAATAACAAAAAAACTTCTATTTTATATCGTACTTTCCTGAGTGATGTAAGGGTTGTGGTATTATAATCGCCCATGCGGTTCGTTAACATGCTATTATCTAATTAGAGAGTATCAAAGTCCATTAATATTCAAAGTTTAGTTAGACAAAAAGGATGCCAAGTTAATATCCACTTAATTGTCCAGGGATGCGATAAACGACAGCAATATAACATGCACGCAAATTGGTAGTCTTAATAGTTATCAAAGAGTACAATCCATAAGTCAAATAGACAAAGGTTTTATAGAAATAGTGATTACAAGATGTAGGCCTAGAGAGGACCACTTTTATATTATATTCACTTCTAAAAATTGCTTGTAAATTTATTACAATACACAGTGATCGGTTTATTATGAATCACTTCATTACTCACAAACTATATTCAATATTGAAAAAAAAAATTTTGAATTTTTCAAAAACATATATTTTTTTATTTATCAGCTAATAATTACTCTTTAGAATCATCCCTTATAATTTACAGTGTATCAACATGATTTTTTGAAATGTCAACATACATAGTTCACTAGCTTATAAAATAGAAAATGATATAATTAAGAAACTGACTGGTCAATAACAACTTTTGAACCACTATTTCAGAAGTTATTTTCATTTTTATTCTTAGCCGGTTGGAAGAGTATGACCGAAATACCCAATCGGGAAATGACTAGTGATAAAAATAGCAGCACTCACTCCTCACCACCAATTATTACATTAAATTTTTAATAACTTCAAAAATTGTTATCGACCAGTATTATTCATAATACAAAATTATTTATTAAATAAGCCATTTAATTATGTCCTTAATTACTACTTAAAAAATATAAAGTGAACACCCTTGTAAGTTATAAGGGATGATTTTAATTAATAGCTGATAAATCAAAAAATCTTTTAAAATCTATTCTAAGATCATAGTTCTTAAAAATCACAGCTTTTCATTAACAACTACATTCGCGTGCTTACCAATCTGAAAGGCTATTTGTTAAATGCATGAAATATACGATCAAAATGACTTTATTTATTTATAAAATGGTACTTAAAATATAAAATAGTGCAATAATTGACTTTTAACTTTTAATAATAACTTTTTAAAAAACAAAAACTTATTTAAAACACTATCACAAGAGGTTCGTCCTCTTCACTATCCTCCTATAGTTTGATAAGCATTTATATTTGTATTTTTTATTAACAATTAAATTTTCAACAATTGACTTATTAAGATAACGCAAAATGATTACTTTCAATGTATTATATAAATAATAAATATTGTTTATAATAATATCAATATAAAATACAGTCATAACTTATTACTGTATATTTATAGTAAGTTTGGTACTAATGTTGTGTAACGCTTTTGAATTACAATTTATAAAGATAATAATTGGATTATTGAAGATTATGTCACTTAAAAAAATAACACATATAAAAAACTAGTGTTTTATTCTTGTACAATATTTTCATATTAAAGAAAAAATAAAATATAGATAATAGATAAATAAGATATTTCAGGACAAATTCCTAATTACTCATCAATTAAATATTAACATACAGATAGTTCAATAAGTAAGAAAATAGGTCTATTTTTATGATCAATATGGACAATAGAAACAATTTTCCTTATTTATTAAAACACTCTAACAAAATTATTTGTAGAGATATATAAAAATATTTGTTTGGCTAGAGAAAAAATAATTTTTCATGAAATAGTACCCTTAAAATTGCATAAGACACGGAAATTAGCAAAATACTCAAATATACTTATTTTAAATATAAAATACAAATAAGCAAATAGTATTTTAAATTAAAATTAATAGGCAACACTGATAAAAATAGATATTGTTATGATATTTATTTTAGTTCACAATGAAAGCTATTTGAAGGGACGCAGATAAATTGGGGACTAGGTGAGCTAGACCACAAAAATGATCCTGATAAGATTTACCAACCCATAAATAAAATACAATTATTTTTGCAGGTATGTTTCAGGCTTTGTTTTTAATGTTAAAAAATACCAATTAAATGAGATTAAATAACTATTTATTTGTAAAAATAATAATTAATATACGTAATATATATTTGAATATGTAATAATATCTTGTAATTAGATATATTTTAAATTTCTAAAATTGAAGTTGTTTTTCAAATTTCCGACAATAATGGGTTCAACTAGATTAAAATCGGTTGGGATTGTTATCTTTATATTCTACCTAAAAATATTTTATAATAGATAAATGGACATATATATGTAACTAACAAAAGCAAAAAAAATACACAAAAAAATAATTATTTAAAGTGAAAGTGCTTGTGTTAAAATTATTTGTATATAAACTAAAAAGTTGCCTATGCTACATCAATATAAATTAAACAATACTATTTTGTAAATTAAAAAATAATTTCTTACCAATATTAATAAAAAAAAATTTTTTTTTAAATCTTTTTTATGCATTTATACAAGATTCAATATATTTAATTCATAAAAATCATAATTAACTCTGTGACAATTTTCCTAAAACTGATATTTTAAACATATTTTTGAAATAAATGTATTGTCACTAAATAATACTGATTATACAATTTAAAATAATATCAAATAAAATATTAATTACAAAAAAATGAATAAATTTATAACAAATATTTATTAAATGACAAAACTACTTAGAAATTTATGTAATGTAAAATTTGGTATTAGGAATTTTTTTCCTAATAATACTAATATTTTAAAGAAATATTTTTGAACATATTAATAAGGTGATTTTTTATTAAAAAATTATTTGAAAAACATAAAATTCAATAACATTTATTTACAGTATAAAATACAAAAAATGCTTATAATATATTAAATAAATAATTATATTAATATAATATCAATTATTACATTTTTAATCATACTACCACATTTTAATAGCTGGTGAAATACAAATTGATCTTTGTATTCCCATTATCAAAAAAAAAAATGAATTAATTAAATAAATCTATTCAATAAACAGTTGTTCCATTGGTATCCGTCCGAAAAATTGATTTGTGTACTCGTAAGCAATAAATACTAGGGCTTTTTCTAAGGCAGGTTGAAAGTCTTTCAATATTTCTGGCCAATTTTCATTTAAAAAAACGTTCATGTTATCACCTATAAAATTTTAATGTATAAAATATTCCTTTTAACATTTATCAATTATGTTATTCTTAGGTTACAAAAACGTATTTTGTATAAATAATTTCTACTACAAAAAAGTCAAAAGTATAAAATTGAAAAAAATATTATTATTTTGTGTTATTTGTACAAGATTTTTAATCGGTTGACAGCAAAATTCTCAAAATGTACTCATTAAATCTCTTTGAACACTTAGAGTAGAAACTAGCTCGATGGGCACTGACTGAGTGGTATTTGGTCCATTTTGTTAGAAAAAATTAGGCGCGCGTCAATATGTATACCGGCCCAGGAAATTACTGTTTTTTTACTCACCAATTCAATTATTTGAGACAAATTTAATCATTCCAGCGTAAATGAGGGACCCCATGCTATAGATCCCTAAACTTTTGTTAGTTATAATAATGTGTGTCCCCTGTTTAAGTAACTTAACTTATTCTATAAATACATTTTCTAAAAATTGTACTATTATCCGTTTATGGATTCATTAAAAATATGCTTGTGTAACTATTTATTATACATCATGAAAAATATACATTTTTCAAATCAATCAAATATTATATTAATGAAAAAAACTAAATTGTAATCGTAGCCTTTGAACCTCTTAGTATTCGACCAGCCGTCTGTTTTTCGGTCGTAGGCACCGACTCACTGTGCTTCAGCATCACATTAGTACAATGACCAAGTGCGATCATGTAGCTCGGGCGGGTAAGGTATCTCATATTTATAATATGTTACAATTGACATATTGATCATGTCACTTTTCCACTACAGATAAATTTATTTAATGTGCATGGTTTTTAAAAGTTAAAAATTAACTTGGGAAATAGTATGAAAATAAGTCGTAACTACAATGTTTTACGTAATTTGATATAAAATAGTTTACATAATTTTTTAGACAAATTTATTGTTCATTTATTATTTTATTTTAATAAATTTTATATTAATATTGAATATTAAATTTCTCTGTAATATGTTCAAGGTCAACAAAACAACTTTTTATTGACAAATTAAAATCCTGATAGAATATATTTCAACACACTGTTGTACACATCATTGATTACATTTTAATACTCAATTAATGGTAAAAACGGTTATAATTTTGAACTCAGATAAGATCATTTTTTTTTAATTAAACTTGTTAATGGCACTTTAAGTATTACAAGTAAATTCAAGTGTATAAATTACCTAATGCTTTATTTCCATTGAACAAATTATCCAAACGTATAATTAGTTTTTTTGTGGTAAATGTCCATGAAATATTTTCAGGTTTTAAATAAACTTTTTTATTTTTTTCTATTTTTTTCATGTGGAAGGTGATTGATCCAATAACATTTTCTAAAAAATTATAACATATTCATAAATATTCTTTATAAAATTTACATAAAATAAATTATTTTCATTACCCAATTTCATATAAAATGGACCATTTCCCACAATTGGTAAAAGTAGTACTTTTCCACTAATTTCATAAGTACCATTTAGCAACAAAGGATCTTTTATCAACAAAGATAATGAAGCAGTCAAGTTTTTTACGTCAGTCCTGAGTAATTATGTGATGTTAATTAAAGTAATTTCAAGATTTGTTTTAGTAATTAAATATAGAATTCTCTTACTTAAAATGTGTAACTTCAGTTGAAGACAGTAGATTTCTGGCTTCTACGTCTTTAACCTTCAAATTAATTTGTACAGAACTACTTCTATCTTGTTTTATTTCTATTGATGATATTTTAATGGGATCAAAAGGGAATAAATTAAGGCTAGGGACGCCTAAAAACGTAATTATGATTATTTTTAGTTATGGTTGAGATTTTATTACATGCATAAATTTAAATAATTATACATTACCTTTAGCCATATATGGAAAAGATTTGGAAAGGGCATTTTTAAGACACGTATTTATTGCTTGATCGCTCAATTTACAACGTTCATAATTATTAACTGAAAGTTTTTTTATAGTATAAGTTTTATATAAATAAAAGTATATAACAAATAAATATTGTTATTTTTAAGTGGTTCTTTTCATATAATAATTGCTCTAATTTTCATCTGTCTCTTTTCTACTTAAATTGCATATAATATAACACCATAATATTTCGTGATGCAACAAGTTTAAAAAATATTGTTTAAAGCCTTACCCAAAGTAAAATCTAAATTACTCCTAAAAAAATTTTTTGCTCGGGGTATGATTTTAAAAATTATCTGTAAAAGTTTTAATTTCAATAACTAAGACATATTACCTATGCTGATAAATTACAATAAATAATCATTGTTATTAAATTGTTGAAAGATTCATTTACATAAATACCTTCAAATCTATGAATTGTTGCTAAAATTACATATTCCAAAATAAAAATTTAAATCAATATGTAGTGAGTGGATAAATTTGATGTAAACAACTTAGAATATCTTTTTATACTGTTCAAAAAGAACTATAGCTTTTCATAAATAAATTATGTTACAATAAACTATAGCTATAATTATCAAACTCACGATATATTTTTACAAAAAAAACTTTACTTACATAAATTTGATGGTGATTTGGCGGATGAACTAGATATGAGAAATATTAGTATTTTGATACAACTAAAATATATGTTTATCATTCTATACAAATAATTCTATGAACAATATTTAAATTTTTTAGATTTATTAAAATGCTACAACTTTCAGAGGTCTTTATTCAGTCATATAATTGTTTGAGTTTACAGTTTTATGGTGTACCTTTATATATAAAAACACATCATCCCCTCCTAACCTTAAGGAATAAAAATTTAAATATCATAGTTAATAACTAAAACCTATTAAGCTACTATTTTATAGAGTAAACAATTTAAACTACACAGGAACGTGGATCTAATACCCTTTCACAGATTTTTCCAAATTACTTTATACATTTGATTTTATTGAGTGAAAAGAGTGATATTTTTAGATAAAATATTAAAAATAGTCTTTACTAAGTGCCTAAAATACTAAATTTACTAATTTCTAAACAATTTTGTTTTGTTTTCAACAATAATTATTTTTGAATTATTATATTTTATTTTACTTAAAACAGAAATATTTCAAAGGAGGCAGTACTACAATAAAATCATTATGACTTCAACCAATGTTAAAATATAAGGAATTACAAAAAAAAAAATGTTTTTAAGTGAAATCAAAGAGTGGGTATCATATCAAACATGTACAAATATACATTTTATTTATTTATTATAATGGATTAAATTTCAATAAAAATAAAAAACTTGCATTGTAATAAAATAATATGAAATAATTTATTTTTTTTAACTAAATACCAGTTGAAGAAATATTTACTCACAACCTTGACCTTTAAATATTTAACAAAAAAAATTGACTTATGACTATTAAATTGTTTAATAGTCTCATAATTTATGAAATAAACTGTTTATAGTTCTGAAGATAATTAGTTTCATAAGATATAAGTTATATAGTGATGGAGATCATTATTGTTAGACTCTTTATTGCAAAGCAAGAAACGTCACACTAAAAATAATCCGTAATATTTTATACTTCTTAAAACTATCATATTTAAGTATCAAATAAGAAGTCTTCTATAGGTAGAATTTTAAAAAGATGCGTAAATTATAATTGCATTAATTTTAACAAATTTAAATTCCTCTAAAGAAAAAAGAATATATTTGTAATTTAAAGCTGTTATTGAAATGTAATGCTAATTTTAAAGGCAAGCGTGTAAACTTTAATATGAAATTTCATTACCACAATGTCAAGTTAATACTATGGGTATATTTTTAGCGGTCATTTCACAAATTTTCATTTCTACAATGTCACGCTTATATAAGTATTTTTACTAGCTTTAAAGTAACAGATTCTTTATCTTTTTGGAAGTTAACGTCTTCGTTTAACCATTTAGAGGTCAATCAATAGTGTAATAATTTATTGATTATTCATGATTTATTAACTAGTTATAACTTTTAGAAGGATATCAGAGATATTAATTTTTTTATAATTGTTACAGATATGTATTTATGAGGTGGTCCGAGGGGCACAAGACCCCCTTTTCCGCAACTCATGTGACTATATTCATTTTATCATAAAATTTAAAAAAAATTCAATATTAATAAATCAATGTAAATGCTTCTTCATCAGAATTGTTTCAGTAAGCGAGTTTGTGAAGTTAATGATTTTACTACGAAACACTTTATTTTTTTTTGTGCACAAAATTTCTTTAAAAGATCATTTTTTATAAATCCCAAATCTGAAATTCTAAGCGTATATTCAGTGTTAACTCTGAAAGTGCCAAAGTTATTATAATAATTTATCAAAAGTAAAAAGTTTTTGATCATCTAACTTTTGACTCAGCCTCTAAATATGTTCAGAGACATATGCTTCTGTTGACCTATAACGAAGCCAGCCTTGATTATGTTAGCCTATTATTTTCGGTTAACAATCAAAAAATCAGTCAGACATTAGCCAAATTCAAATAAAATTTTGATAAGATTCATATCAAGGCTCATAATGTTTATTATTAAAAATAATAATAATTATGTAATTTAGTAGTATCTGACATTCTATGATATCAGTAAAATAAATATTTTTTTTTACCTGATTATCATTTAAAAAATAAATATTAAATGTTTTAAGAGTTGGAAACTGTTGTTCTACTTAGAAGTCTCAAGTTAAAAAGTCTTATTATTACTTTGCAATCAGACACCTATTGAATATTATATTATAGAATAAATATCATAATCTTGAAAATCAAGAAGATGGTTCACTGACACCATTATTAATTAGTCGGGGGATGATTTACTAATACACCATGGTGAAAATTCCAGGACATGCGTGTCACGCTATGCAGTTGAACATCGCTACTGTCTATATATATAAGATGTGCGGACGTTTTTAGAATCTCGTATAGCCGTTTTACACGTCCAGCTCAAACGACACCAAAAGAATTTATTCAAAAAAATTTCAAGTAACTTTTTTCTCTCATTAGTACTTCTTGTAACAGATTAATTAATTGTTTGTAAAGTAAACAATAATAATTTTTTAATTATAATACAGTGTTAAGTAAAAAATACCAACACATGCGAGTGCGCATTAATAAAATAATTAGCGGTAAGATTACAAACTAATATTATAAAGATTTTCATTTTTATTAATGTATAGTAGGGGGGGGGGTATACATATCTCAATTTATCCAGTAGAATTTGAAAAATGTTTTTTCATACATAACATTATAGAAACGAGATTTTATTTTCCTTACATAAGCGTGTAATAAATTGTATAACATAATTTCATCCAAAAAAAAATTTTAATTCAAGTAAAAATAATAATTGTAAAGTCCAGTGTAGTAATTTCCATTTTTTAAATTGTCTAGGACACATAAATAACTTAATAATTTTAGTTCTAAATTCTGTATATTTACGAAAATCTCTACTTACAAAATTAGTTTTTCTAGTTGACAGATAGGCCCAGTGATCACACAAAATTGTTGACAAAAATATTTTCTATTAGAAAATATATAAAAACTTATTTGAAAGTAAAATGAAATACCGGTTATTGCATTAGACATTTCAATTAAAATATAATAATATTTGATTATTCGATTTATTTTCACCAAATTAATAGTTTAAACAAAATGTGATGCATGAAAATGTTTAATTAATTGATTGCATCACTATCTACGCTTATTACATGTAATATTAGACAAAAATAATTTTACTGTATAAAGTACTTCAGTTTAACATAAATAAGAAAAGCCACTATGCTTATAAGTCACCACTTATAATTTATATTAGAAAGAGCACTATTAAATAAGTGACCCTTCTCAGTTGCATATTTAGAAATTTATTAGAAATGGGTCCGTATAACTTTCTGTACGTAAAGTTCTAATAGTTATATAGAGTTTCACCCATTTATTTTTTCTAACTACTATGATTTTATGTCATTGAAGGGGAGGGATGTCGGATCACTGTTCCTATTTGGTATTACATTAATAATAATGTTTATGAATGTATTAGGAGAGAGAAATAATTATTAGAAGTATCAACCCCTCTAAAAGTTTTGGCTTAAGTCAGCTGCCTTGCCTGCTAATCAAATTATTATTACTCGATGACAATTAACGTCAGCCTAAATAACCTACACAAAATAAATAAATTTAGAAAAGTTTAAATATCTATTAAGTAAGTTTGACACCAGCCTACTTCAATTAATCTTTTATATTTTATTCTAAACATATTAAATAGTCTATATTTCTATGAGAAAAATTATAATCGTTTTCAATCTATAGTTATATAATCAGAAAAAACTATTCTGTATTTATCTGGTTAACCAAATAGTACTAAACATTAAAATCTAGTACTCAAACTCTATTATTTTAATTTCAATTAATAATTTTTCGAGATCATTTATAGTTTTTACTTTTGTTCTACGTAAAAAAAATTAAATAATCAAGAAAATAACACATTTAAAAGACAGTCCCAATAAAATATATTTCTAAAATTAAAAAATTTCAAATTATTTTTTATCCAACCCGGAAATATATTTTTGAAACTACATTATTTCTATTAAAAAAACTTAATTGATTTAGAAGAAGTTATTTTTTACGCGACATATTTAAGAGTTGTCTTTGGTTTATGAAACTATGATTTACTATGGGAAAATATATTTTTTATTTAATAATTATTAAATAAAAAATTATAATTAGTGTATAATTTAATTTATTTGTAAAAAATATACTGAAGAAATTTTGAAGTACGCGTAAGATAGGTCAAAGTATCTATTATACAAACTTATGTGATAATGGCATCGAAACTTCATGACCCTTAAATCTGAGTAGCTATTATAACACCATCTAATCTATAGCATACATTTATGATTTACTGAATTCTAATTTAATTAATTTTTAACCATCTATTTATTCCCAATAAGCATTTGCTTATATTTGAAAATAATGTTAATCCTTTCTTTGTCAAAATGGCTCGTGTGAGCCTCCGGCAATCATAGGCATGATGGACCAGTCAAACGATGTAAACTCGAGTGAAACTGATTCATTTAATATATAAGTTTAATTTGTTACAAGCAATTTATTTAAAACGCATTTATAATTAAAATGTTAAATTGTTTTCGAAAGTTATTTCATAAGACGTTTAATTTTTATTTTTACTCTCTTAAAGTTAAAATTAAATTAAGTTAAAATTATATTTTAACGTGAGAACATTTAACATTTAGTTTAGACATAGGCTAAATTGTATTATTATAATAACTTGGTAGATACCTGAACACTTTTTTATAATAAATTATATTAATAAATAATTTTTTCTTTAATAACTGAACTATGTTAAAATTGATTAATACTAATATGTATTTATGCTTAAAATTAAATAGTTATTAATTAATTTGTTAAATAGTCAAAAATTCTGAACAAAATCCTTACAATAATAAGAATAAAAATATTTGTATTTCAAAAATAGCTGCACAAAAAAAAAATAGTAAACAAAATACAACATTATAATATCAACAGTAAAAAAAATATAACTTGTTTTGTTTTGTTTTATTAACTACTTCGTCACGGGAATTTACAAAAAAAAACTTATTTTTCATATTTTCAATCCATATTAATTTAACTTTTTTATCTAACCCTTACCCTTATAACTTTAATAAAGTCTATAAACAAAGATGTAAATTTATTATAAAAAAATGAAATTGACAAACTTATTTTCCAATCAGATAAAAGTTCTTCTTAAATCTTTTGTAATATAATATAAGTTCCATACAACACGATGTGCTTTGTGAAAAATAATAGTATATAAACGGGTCGTATAGATAAGTTATAAATAATAAAAAAAAAAGTAAGTATGTGTATAATGTCTTAATCCTATTAATTGTGTCCATATACTACTATAATTAGAGGTGTTTATTTAATATCACACATTTTATCTGTAGTAAAGATGAGGTTACCTCAAACCGGAGTATAGTTTAATAACACCCGAATAAGAAACCTTAATAAAATTTCTTGTACTATTTCATAGGATTCCTTATTTTACACAATTAATATTTTTTTAAAACAAAATTTCAAAAGTCTAATAATATACACATAATTTGGTACTATTATTTTTGTTTTAAATTGCTTTTTTAGTTCATTAAGGCATTTAACTTGTAACATACATAATAATTTATATGTATACTGCCCACTCATTTTTTATTTACTTAAAAATGAATTTTTCATAAAAATGCATTGTTTAACATTTAACTAATTTTTATAAACCATTATAAATATCAATTTTGTTAACACAGATAAGAATTCTTTTACGTTGTGTATCCCGCTCGCCTACAACTAAAAATTATAACAACTTAAAAAGGTAATTATATAATTCTAGTCAAATTTTTAATTATTTATTACAATCTATTTAATTGTAAAAAAATATTCCATTTAACTTTCAACATTTACCACTAAAAACTACCTTTAGGAATAATCCTTTCTTTAAATAAACTTAAAATTTACAATGGTTTATAAAAACAAATTAAAAAAAGTATATATTTCTATGAAGAAATCATTATTTAACAAGAACATAACGAGTAGTACTTAAATCACCACACTGTATAAATGGAAATTTGTTTTGTAAAATATGTTTAATATTTATTTCTACTTTAAAAAATAATTATAATAAATTGATATTATCTTTTTAACAATTTAAATGTACATTAGGGTGAAGTTGAATATAAATATTGATGAATTTTGTAATTGTGATTACACAAAGAAACCTTGTGTTAATATTAATCACACATGTGATACTACTACTCATTTATATTTTATTTATTTATTAAATAAAAAAATATATTTAACAGAATGTAATAACAACAGTTGCTATTTGGAATTAGTACTTATATTTAAAATCTTATAATAAGAATTGATCACTAGTGACTAATATTATTTAAAATATTAATTTTAAATAATTGAACTTATAGTTAGAAATAGTTTTGTTATGGGAATATACATAATGATTAGATTACATCATTATGTAATCTTATAATTAAAGTTTTACAAAAAAAAATTCATATTTGTCGAAACATAATTTCAAGTTTTTTATGATGGTCAAGCTAATACTGAATATTAAATTATGAAATTCTGTATAAACAAAAGGTCAAAAACAACACCCAGAGAAAAACCTCGATCTATATAATAAATTCATTGTTCAATTTGATAAATATATCATTACTATTGAATCAATGATATATTTATCAATATGATATTTTTTTTTTCTTGTCTTGAACAATAATTATTTATAAGAATAGTTATTTTGTTCGTATTAATAAAACATTATCATAAACCCTTGATAAAATTTCTCTTTCAATTTTGATTGAGGTTTTTCTTTGGGTAAAGTGTTTTCATAAGAACATGAATATGATTTAAAAATGTATAATAGTTTTTTCTATATTTAAATTTTTAATTCATATAGAACTATACTTTTATTATTTATTTATACGTCACAATTTCTCAATCCATTTAATCATCAGTTTTATAACAACAATATTTTGGTGTTGTGATATCAAAAAATATTAATCTAGTTTTTTTCTAAACAGTTGTTAAATAAAAACAGTGAGTTAAGTAGTCATTCTTTTTTATAAATTAAAATTGATTAGTTTTTCCAATTACATTTCAATTTATCATACTTTTTTCGTGCCGGAAAAGATATATCTTATTATAATGTTGTAGTTATATGATCTATATTTACCATCGAAGCTCATAAAAGCTTATTTATATGATAATGAAATACTTTACAATGGATTTGATTTTGATAAAATAACAATTTTACTTTATTTACCAACATAAAATGTAAAATTCAATCCATCTTAAAATTCCAGGTATTAAAAACGTGCAGTGAATGGTTTATTTAAATATATATTTAAATAAACCATTTTCTTAATTATTAAAAAACAATAAAAAAATGTACAAAAGAAAAAATAGCCCGTTTTTCATCCGTCAAACGCCATTTCAAGGTAAACTAAGCTGTTAGTGTTATTAATATAAAAATTATTATTCAAAACATTACACCGGTCATTATTTAATAGAAGATCATATTTTGAATGCAACAGGTTTAGTTAGCAGAGATCTGCATTTAAACCAACTGTTTATTTCAATGCCGGAAAAAACACGTTCCAATGTCAATTGCAAACTGAAATAATTTATAACCGTCGAATAACATTGCAGATATTACAGTTATTTTAATTGTGATTCATTTTCACTACATACAAGAACATTCTATTCAAAAGTATATAATTTGAATACTATAGAAATTTTATAACAAAAATATCGATAGTAATTTTTATATTTTATCTTCAATGCCAAGTTGAGAAAGCATTAATTTTGCAATTATGTGATTATACGTATTTTATGTGTATCACTCACTAGTCAAACGCTATAATTATATATGGAGGGGGTTTAACTCTTATTTAACATTTCCTATACAAAAAATAAAACAAATTTAAGTGTTAATTATGTAGTTATAAATATATTTGTTCATTGAGAATTTTTGCAACCTTTAATGTAAATCTAGTAACTATATTAAAATAAAGATTACCAAACAAACATATTTTAGCTACTAATGGTTTATGAATGCCAGAAAAATTTAAAGACGGTTATTACTAATATAAAAAAAAATAACCTGTACTATAAAATTAGATAACTTTCTGGGACCTCATTATTATATTAGTTAAATTAATATAAATACACTATTGTCAAAGCTACGCTAACAACAAAGTTACCCTATTTTATTGTAGTAATATTTCCTTTTATAATTCAACATAATCCACAATTAAGATATTTAAGGTGTTAATTATTTCCTTTTAACACTTAATAATGAATAAACAACTTAATAATTTTAGTTTTGTACTTTATTTTAAGTATAAAATTCTCCTTTGGTACTAAATGATTTACAATAAGTAATTAAACAAATCGTAATATTTTGAAAGTTATAACGATGTTAAAATTAAAAATCTCTTTTATAGTTATAATAATAAATTTATATACTGATTTTTATTTTATCAAGTCTTACATTTTAGAAAACCTACAAAATTATTTATGTTTAGTTTATTTAAAAGATAAATATAATATATATTTTGCAAAAAATTCTAAATCATGTTCAGTATATTTTTGTAGTTTAACAAAAAATTAATTTTGTACTTATTTGAAACATGAAAATTACTTAAAAACATATTGCTATTCCACACAACTTTTTATTATAACACTGCAAGTATAATACTAACAACTATGTAATATAGAATCGTTTCATAGTAAAACTAAATATTAACAGCAGATTTATGTAAAACGATAAAAATAAAAAATACGAATGATTTAAAAAGTAAAATAAGCCTCAAAAGTATTTTATCCACACGTTGAAAACTTAATCATATTTTATGACTATTAGAACAATATTGTGTAATAATATAAGTAGCCAATCGTTCATAAAAGACTGAAAAAATAATTTCTAAAATAAACTTTGGGTTCCTGTAACAATAAACTTCAAGCACATAACTTTTATTATAAAAAATTTTACCTCTGCTGTATATAATGTATAAATGGATAAACTATAAATGACCATCAGGTCAATTGATTGATTAAATGATACTTTAATATTTTATCTTTAATAAATTTAATACTTAAGTAAAATTATGCAGTTTGATATATTATCTTTATATTTTACGTATTTATAAAATATTATTTTGCATTTCTTCATTAATATGATAAAATATTTTCAAATGAAATTATGATAAAAAATTATTTGAGCTTTAGAAAACTCTTTTTATAGCAAATTTATCTTACGTCTCTGCACAAGCTATTATACAAATCGTAATAATTTTATTTTTATAAAATCTTTTAAGTAATGTATACTCTAAAAGATTTCTTTGCTATGAAACTTATTTTAGTTTATAAAAATTTTACTTATAGCTTTAAATTGAATCGATTTTTATGAGTACATAAATATTGCTAAATAAATGTTTAAAATTTATAGTCATACAATTTAGAATAATATAAATATAGACCCATATTTAAATTACTATTGAGAAAAACTATCACAAATAAATAATTCAAAAAACAGTTATTTCGCTTTTCCGTTATAGTTGGCTTTAATTAATAACTAAAGTAAGTCTACAATTATTTAATTGTTTGTTAACAAGAAAAAATTACTTAAAAGAAAGTTATAAAATGAAATTTTGGTACAATTTTTGTATATTTCTCATCAAATTATTAAAGCATAATACTTAAAGAAAAAAGACAATCTCGACTTACAATGAAAACCTAAAAAAATCACTTACTATAAAGAGATTTCACTACTCCCGCAAAAGGCGTCATAAGCAACTGCTTAACTAATTTAATTAAAAACGCTGCATAAATGTCACTATGCTAAAAAATTTAATAATATGTCAACAATCATACTAGTATGTCTTATTATATACTAAATCAGATTTATGCAATACTCCATATGTACTTTCATTAGGTATTTTTCCATTTTACTGACATTGTTTTGTACCAACTATGACTCAAAAATCATTACTGAAATGGTGTGATGCCCAAACTCACTAACAATTTTATTTGTTCCATTTTTTTTTTTTTTTGTCTTGTTTTTAGTCTGAATTTTTAATATTCTCATAGTCTTTTACAAAAAAAAAATCGCCGTCTCATAGAAAAAACCTTGAAATTCGATTTTTTTAAATTATTCAGGAGAAATATATTATTTCAAAAACGCTTAAAATATGCATTGATATTATAAATTCTTATATTGACAAGTTACGCGGTTTTGCCATGAAAACGATGATGTACTTGTACATTAAATGGCGGTTAAAACAAACTTAAAAATTAACCATTTGTTAGTTTGCTCACTAACTTGGTAATACAATCTAGTATTACCGACATTAGACCGACATTTCTCCTAAATAACAATTTTGTCAAGAAAATTTTTAGCATTAAATATTTCTTAATTTATCAGTTATTAATTACTTTTTTAATTTATGTCTTAAATTTTATAAAATTATCAATTTTATTTTTATAAATGGCAACACACATATTAAACTAGAATAAAATTATAGAATAAAAAATTATGAAATTATAATTATATATATATATTTTTTTAATTAACTGGTCGATAATATTTTTGGACCAGTATTTAAGAAGTTATTAACATTTTTATGGCTAGGAGAGAGGAGAGTACATTCGAAAAACAGTTTATGATAAATTATGACATACCCCCGCCTCATCTTCATTATATACTTAAAAATAGTAATAACTTCCTCCAAAATAATGTGTCGAAAGTTGTTATCGACCAGTCTTTTTCTTAATTAAACCACTTTTTTATTTTATAAGCTATTTAGATATGTACGTCGACTTGTGATAGTTCACTTCTGGTGTACAAATATGACATAAAAGATTTAATTTGTATACAATTCAGAGTTAAATTTTTGGTGATTTTTTTAGATCGTGACATGCTGCTGTGTTTGTTATCCGTTGCGATATCGGTGACAGCATTAGCTGCGGATGGTGGAGATGCTGATGTGGACAAACGTTTTGTTTTGAGACCGCTTGACCCTTTGACACGACGGAGTGCACTCGACAAGAACTTCATGCGATTTGGTCGCGCACTTGACTGCTGGACAGCTGCTGAGACGCCAGTTAAACGTCAAGAACCGGGTGCCGCCGTAGGTAGAAGACTGGACTCCAACTTTATCAGATTCGGTCGCCGCGATTCAAACTTTATAAGGTTCGGTCGTGGTGAAGTGTACTCGCCAAACGACAACAGAATTCCTCGGCGTCACTATGATGTGGATGTAGACGGCTTGGAAGTCAGGTTTGGACGTTCAGTTCAAAAAAATGACAACATGGCTGCCCGTCCCGTAGCTGCTGCGGTTACTACATTCGATCGTTGACTCAAGAGGCCTTTCATTGTGAATTTTAGTGTTTAATTTGCCCAGTGGTCTAGTTATCTTTTACGTCTTCCATTACTAGCATTTGATCATTACTTTGTCACTAATCAATCCGACCGTTAAATGCAGTTGAAATTGATTATGCTAATGATAAACCGGGTTTTTCTTCGTGTTGGAAATTCCAACCCAAATTATAAAACGGTGTAATTTAATTTGCAACAGTTTAAAAGTCTCGTTTTTTCATAATTATAAATACTATGAAACAAAAATAGCATCATGAAGGTTTTTTTTTTAATGAACGTAAAGCAAACTGGAAAACTGTTTTTTTTTAATAATGTACAGTTTAAATATTTCTTATATACCACCATCTTCTTTTTATATAATTTCAGCTAATGCCATGAAAACATCCAAAATTAATTTATATTTCAAATTTATTTATTTTTCAACAAATTTTAAGTTTTTAAAAACACGTTAAGTTTAATTTAATTATAGGTTAATTTATAAAACTAAATTTAAACAGCTATAACTACTTTAAAAATTGCGTATACGATATTTAACTAATTATTTCAAGAGATTGCTAAAAAAAATTATAATATTTTTGAAAACTAATTAACATATTTGGTGAAAAAAAATTAAATTGTTATACTCTTTACATGAAACCTATTTCAGTTATTATTAAAATAATTAAATTGTAAAATTTATTATTATTTTTTTTTTTATTGAATACATTTATTATATAAGTAATTTAAGGGTTATTCAGAGTTAAACCTAACAGAAATATTAACAGAAATTAAACCTAATTATTTATGTCTAGTGCTGAAAAAAATATAAACACAAACTATAAATTTAAATTATCAATAAATAAGTTTTAACACAAAAAATGAACAGTGTTCTTAGTATATTATTATATATTTTATACTCTAAAATGATCCAAAAATATTTATTCTTTAGTATGATATTTTCAATACATAAGTTAATTTTACACACTGAAAGTGTAATTTTGACATAAAGTATCAAAAATTAATTTACACAAATGACATTTTTATTACTATTTATTAGAATTTTCGTTTACATTGTATGTGATATAAACTTCCAATACATACATGATGTATACGAAAATTCGGATACTTTTTTAAGAGAGTTCATATAAATTATAAAATTTTAAATAAAAAAAATATATAAGGTGTTCGGTTAGTAAGGAGACGATGTTTCTATTGTTATCATTGTTTGTAACAATTGACATGATTCCTCACTTACTGAACACCCTTTATATATTTAAGCTATGAAATTTATTTCCACAAAATTATTAGTACATATTTTTGTTTAACATAAAAAGTTAATACGTTTAAAAGTGGATGCGTCAAGTTGTAAACTGTAAATAACAACTATACTCATAATTATTAGAATTAATTAAATTTAATCAAGGGTAATATATAAAATATTTGGTTTTTCTTTTTATACGCTATGGAATCATAACTTTTTTGTTTTTATTTAAAAAATACAGTGACATATTTGGAGGAATACCTTAAGGTTTTGTAGGTCCTTTCATTGTGTTTCCTGATCTCCAGGTATTAGACTTTATAAACAGACCACTATGATGATGGTTCAACGTCCTCATCGTTATGAAGAAAAGTTATTAGCCATTAATCAGAGGAAAATAACTTGTGAGTAAAAATTTTTAAGACCTTAAAATTGTTTGATAATTTTTAGGTAAGTAGAAAAACAAAATGTATAAGTAATAAAGATAAATATTTCATATACCAGAAAACCTTCAATATTTAATAAAATTATTTCAATTTTGATTTTTTCATTTGTAATATGATAAACAAAAGCAAATTAGATGAGGTGGACTTTTTTCAATTAAGCAACATTTTTATTTAAGAATTTAATATCGGTCATTTTTTATTTACAAAAATATGTAATTCTCAATAATGTCTGAAAAAAATGACGTCACATTTTATTCGTTTTTAATCTATAAAAAAACATAGTAAATTGTTGGGTAGACCTCACCCAAAGGCTTATTAAAAAAAAAAAAATGTAGCCTCCCTATAGGCATACTCACGACTATGCCTACTGTGCTCACATTACATTAAATAATTAATGATAATTTTTTTCTTTTTACAGAACTCTGTACATCTTTTTATTATATAACAAATTTATCTTTCTTTTACAATTTGAAATATTTTATTACCCAAAACGTCCCATAACGTATCTGTTATAATAATATTTGTATTTTGCGTCTTATTAATACTGCAATAATGAATAAAAATTGAGGTTAATAATAATAATTTTTCATGGTAAATTGGTGACAGTGGCGGTGTAATGAACATGGATTATAATCCGAGAAACTAAAAATAGGATACTTAATAATAATTATTATTAAGTATCCTATTGTTAGTTGCTTTTATTGTATCAAAAAATTGTTTTTGTTATTCCCAAATAAAAGTATTAACTAATAAAATTTTGATAAATACATTTCACGGTACTCTTTTTTTAAAAAAGAAAAAAGAAACAATATACGGTTAATTACTATTTATTCGCATTGAGACGTCTTTATTATTATGGTTATTTAAATTATATTAAAAGTTAATATACGAATATATATACGCATTACGCTGGCCTTGTAAGTTTTCAAAATGTCCTTAGGGACATAGTATTTACGATTTTGACACCCTTGGGCACAATAATTATTACTACTTTATTAAAAAAGTTTGAGGGTATCTTATGATTTTATTTTAAAAAATGTTGACATAGGTAAAACATCACTGCGATTTCATTGCACTTATACATTTATGTTTGCATCGATGAGTTTTGTGCGCCGGGACCAGGTGTCACCATCATGTCAGTTGTGTCTGCCGCCATGCACTCTCACAATGATGTAGTCGCGCGTCGTCCCGGCTCTTACGCTGATCCGCCAGCCACGAACGCGCATAAAACACACTTGTGTCTTCCTGTACGTTCTTACGAATGTACAAATGAAAATACAGCCACTAGACACCTCTACAAAACTCCAAGGCGTATGATCGCATACATTGTCCCTATGGATTTCTGGCACTACACTTTAATATTTGTTAAGAAATACGGTCCTCAATATGAATTATGTAAACTCTTTGCGCGATACCTTTTGAACTGTTAATACGAAATCTCAATTAAGTGGCACACGATGGTAATTTATCGAAATACGTGAAAAAGCAGCGCTTTGAATTTGTGACAGTAGTGAACATAATTTACAAATTTTTAATTTCATATAAATTATCAAAGATAAATTATGTAAAGTTCAAAAAGGAAACGGATCAATTGTTACAGACAACGAGAATAATAGAAACTTATATTTACTTTTTGAATACCCTTTATATTTATTTATAAGATAAATAAAATGACACATAAAAAGTACGTTCAATTTTTTGCTGTATCGTTTTTATTTTTATAGATATTATGTCTTCCTGATTAACTTTTGCAATCGGATATTGCGTACTATATTAATGCAACTTAATATTTTTTAATGCATTATAATTAAATAACTGTTGTATGGTCTCCGAAATAAAGCTTTTAATCTATTTATTAAAAATATAAAATTGTTCAATTGGAAATTGATGAAAATCATACAAGTTGACTGGATTCAATCAATATTGACTGTACATACAACGTATACATTAAGTTAGGGGCAATATTTCATTTTTCAATTTTTTTAATACGCATATATATTACAGAGCCCATTTGAGGGTTGTTGAAATGATGTAGGTGGTACTGGGGAGAAATCAACTAAAATAATAATAATAATACAAAGTTTTAAGTACACTAATATATTAACTGTTTGCAAGGTAATTGGCATATGCGATATTTTACCAAAAATATTCAGATTTGGTTGATTTGAATTACACATAACTTACCTTTATGTTTTTAAGAAAATAAATTGTTATTAAAAATGTTGTTTACTCTTATTAGTCTGTAAACAGTCGATATATTCCGATGGCACATAATATGTCGATATTCAAAATGTTAATGAAACATTCTCTGAATTTTTTCTGTACTTAAAAATAGAGATTCTATAAAAAATTAATTGTTAAGCTTTTGATAAAATATAATAAGTAACATATCTAGATTACATTATTTTTACCGTATAATACAGTTATTTACCGTTAATACAGTCAATTACAGGTAATTACCGAAAAAGTACAAATTATAGGTTAATTTCTAATTAATCCAAAATTTGATAAATTACATTTTATATTGATTTCGAGTCTATAATTTATTTATATTTTACGTAATAACATTTTTTTTCAATTATGTTCAAATTTTATACTAATAATACAATTATTATTTTTTACTTTGACTGTAGTTTACACTTATGAGACAAGCCTTAAATACATTTTTCTTGTAAACATAAACTATATTACGAAATCTTCAGTTTAATAGATATTAAGATAATTAAAGTTTTTCGAAGCTATTAATGTATAATATGCTTGCTCAATTAATAAAAATTTTGTAGTTTAAAATGTGTTTTTGGTACAAAAATGAATAATTTTGATTTGTTTCACTCTTCTTGTCAATACATATTATTCAGCTAATATATCCTGGGAAATAGTTAAATATAGTTATTTGTCTTCTATGATATAATTTCAACTTATCATTTAAACCAGTGGTGGCTCGTGGGTGCTGGTGGTGGGGGTGCGACTTTAAATATAATACCGCTAGTTATAGGTATAAAAAATTGTCAAATTAAATATAATAAAATAGAACACAATACACTTATTATTTTGAAGGTCGCAGTAGAAAATAGAAATGGAAATAATAATAATAATAATAGCGATTACACACTATAATAGCAAGCGAATAACGAAGAGCGTACACGTAGTTAATTCTAAAAATAAATTACCCAATGTAGTAACATACTAATATTTTACTGTATGGACGACGCTGCCAGTGGTTCAAAACCCGTACAAAAGATTGCAGCAAAACCGCACACGACTGGACGCCTCGTTTATAATATACTTTACAAAATATTGTTCGGACGACACTGCCGGTCGTCCAAACACTGATCGTGTACATGTGTAACTGTATATACTGAGGGAAACAACTTTAATGTTCACACACGACAAATGTATTATAACTATTTAAAAATTTGCATTTTTAATAAAAATGTAGAATTAAGAATATACAATTAATTTTCTTCTTTCAATTAATTTTAGTAAGGGGTCCCATCGTCCAAGCCACGATCTGCCACTGATTTAAACAATTATTTTTTTAGAGTTTTAATAAACAAAATTAGAAATATTCATGAGATACTAATATTTGAAAAAAATTCTGCTACAAATCTACTTTACGGGACACCCTTTTTTTTAAAAACGTTCGTTTTTTATGCTGATTAAGAATATGTAAAAATTTTTGAGCGGAATCGTGTGGTTCAAAAGTTATAGGGTTTTGAGGTTGCGATTGTAGTTAAATAATATAGGTTATAAAAATCAATAATTTTTCTTTAAAGTTATTTCGTTTTTCTAGTTTTAAATTTTATGCCAACTTGAGAAGCATTTTTACAAACATAATATTAATGAAACATTGATACAGCGATAAAAAGATGGTAAGTTCAAGCAGAAGGTTGTCAACGAGTGGTCGTTTCATAAAACTAGCAAGCGTCGCAATCTGTTATCTTTATAACAATACATAGTGTGTATGTTAAGCCTCGTTATGTACAACTAGTTCAGGGAGTAATAAGGATAATCTGTATTACTGTTGTGCTAAGTCGCGCTCAAACAAAAAATATGCAAATATTTTAAATAGTATTAAGTTGAATACTAAAATTTCAATATCAATTGTCATTAAATATTTTTATTATTTCTAACAAGTGTTATTTAGTATACCTAATATAGAGTAAAAACTTTTCTTTTCGTGTTATTTTATTGAACTAATTGGGTTTCATGTAATTACGTAATCACTAATACCCATTTTTTTGTATTGTATATGAAAATTAAGTAATAGCTCTATGAAAAACCTATATCTTTGTATTGCAAATTTTGGGGAAAAAAAACGAAAAAATTGAAAATTCTAATTTTTTCCAAATTATTTTTGGTTTTTTTGAGAGAGAAAATTACTTAAGAGTTACGTCATTGGAGTTTCACAATATTTCCAGGAAAAAAAAACCCGAAAATTAACAAAAAAACAATTTTGGAGCTATTTTTAGTCTCATGACATATAAACTTTAAAATGTTATAACTTTTGTACAAAAAGTTTCCGTCAATTTTTTCAAACACTTTTGAAAAAATCATAAAAAAACAAACGTTATGAAAAAAAAATTTGAAAAATAGAGTGTCCCGTAAAGTAGATTTGTTCCAAAATTCTAATTAATTACGCTATAGAATTTTTTTTCTTGTTTTGGTAATAAAAAAAATAAAAATTGATCAAAAACTTTTTTTTATGATAGTTAATCATCATATTAATCATTTTTATAGATCAATTTGTTTTTCGGCTATTTTAAATTAGGATAAATTGATCATAACCCATAACTTCGGCAAAATATTTGTAGAACGATAACGACGTATGTTTATCAGTTATTATTCGTTAATACTCTTGTTATGCATAATTTATTATGGTATGGTTTTTTTTAAACGCTATTTTTCCTTACTAATATCTTGTAATTTGTCTATTAAATTGATAATTTAAACAAATAATTTCATCTAATTAATTACTGTTATTTTTAATTATTTATAAAATATTTTTGTGTCTAGAACAAAACGAAATGGTAAATATATTTTTAAAACTATATACTTACAATATAAATTAATACAGTTGATTATAATACAAATCCTAGTACTTATTGTAGTAGTCAAATACAAGTTGTTACATTTTATCTTTACAGTGTTCAGTATTAGTTATTGGAGATATGCATGTTCCATTTCGTAGCAGTGGCTTGCCCACTCAATTTAAAAAGTTGCTTACACCCGGAAAAATACAACATGTTCTATGTACGGGTAATCTGTGTACTAAAGAAATGTATGAATTTTTAAAATCTATAGCCAACGATGTTCATGTTGTGCGTGGTGATTTTGATGAGGTAAATTAACATATTATAATTAACAAATTACAATATTTTAACTATATTATTATATTTACAGAACCTTAATTATCCTGATCAAAAAGTAGTAAATGTTGGGCAATTTAAAGTAGGTCTTTGCCATGGTCACCAAATAATACCATGGGGAGATCCAGAATCACTAGCTTTATTACAAAGGCAACTTGATGTTGACGTTTTAGTATTTGGTCATACACATAAATTTGATGCTTTTGAACTTGGGAATAAATTTTTCTTAAATCCTGGATCTGCTACAGGAGCTTTCAATCCATTAAATCCGTAAGACAATATTAAATAATGAATGATATTATTACAAATATTAGTTTTTTCATAAATACTCATGAATCGTTACTGAAATTCAATTATTAAAAAATTTAAGTTTATCTCTTAATTATATGAATGACAATGTATTGATTCAAAGTCTTAATATCAATATCTTTTCCAATATTGTATTTAACTTAAACAGTAATACTAGTATAAATTATTTAAATTAATACATAATACATTAACTACATATTCATCTTTGAATTGTAGTTTTTGTAGTATCTAAGTTTACTTTTAGATATTCTAAAGATATCTATAATAGTGTGAGTTGCCAATCTCTAAATTATTAAACATTAGTAATATCAATATAAGATGAGTATTTTTTTTTTTTTGTGGGAACAATTTAAATTAAAAAAACCTAGAATTTATTTTTAAATTTTATAAATAATTAATTTTTTACATTTTAAGTGTCTAATTTTTTTTTAAATGTATTATTACAAAAGTTATGGTATATTGTCGCTTAGTATTAAAAATCAATTTGCAAATTACATTCAAATATTAATGTAGTATAAATATGTTATTTAGAGATACTTATTACATTTTTTGTACTTAAGAAGTTTTTTCATTCCAAGTGATAATATATATAGAGTATCTCACATTCTTCTGAACAATCCTGCAACTTTTAATCCAATAAATAATTTTCTTTACTTTTTTTATTTTTATTTGTAGAGCTTAAAAATATAATGACATATTAAAAATTAATTAATAGCAAAATCTCTTCTTAATGTTTAGTGATTAAATTTTAAAATAATTTTGAAATTTGTTAAAATTTGAATGTTTTTATTTATTTTATGGTTTTAAGTATGGGTCTATGTTTATCAGAAAAGAATAGACGTGATACATTCTTTATACACTAAGTGCATAGTTTAGTTGTCAGAAGTTCTAGGTCCAAAAAAAATTTACTATTTTTATAATTTTACTCTTCTAATCTAATTGTATGCTAATTTGTCAAGAGAAAGCATTATTTCAATCCAAACATTTTTTTCATGTTCTTTTGCACACACTTGGTGTGTAAAGAAGTGTTACTTCTATCCTTTTCAGATAAATATTGACCAATATTTAATATTGTAAAATAAATATGAAAAAATTTAAATTACAAATTTCAAAAAAAATCCATAAACTTAATCTCAAAACATTAAAAATTATTTCTTATTAATATTCTATAAAATGGCTCTCTTGAATATTTCTTTGACAACTTTTGAATTTTTAGACTCTGTTAAAAACATTTAATTTATTTCTAATAATAAAAAATTTATTTTATTATTAAAAACATAATGAAACAAATATTGTTTAAAAAAAAGTATAGCAAAATTTAAATTGTATAAAAAGTTATTAGAGTTTTCAGTTAGATTTTTTCCACCATGTATATACATATATATATACATTTTTTTTTAAAGTTAGATTTAAAAGTGTCTTGTTTTAGGGATATCATACCTTCTTTTGTGGTAATGGATATACAAAGCTCTACTGTAGTATCATATGTATATAGATTGGTTGGCGAAGAAGTGAAAATTGAAAAAATTCAGTACACTAAAAAATAATTTTGTAGTGATAAAAAAAATATATGTTTTATTTTTATATGTATAATTAAATTTACTATAAATTTTTATTGAAAAATCATATTGATTTTCTTTCGATATTCCAATTTATTTATTAAAAATATGTATTTTAGCTTAACGTGTATTCTTATATTATTATGCAATTATATAATCTATATAAATATATTATTATTACATTTAACATAAGATGTTTAAATGTTTACCTATATTGTAAGTGTGTAGTAATAATAGTCATCACTGATTGTTATTATTTTAGGAATTATAATATTCCATTTTATAATATATTTAAAAATCACCTAACTACACAAATAAAAATTATATTGAGAAAAAAAAGTAATAATGTACACTGCTTTCCTAAGTCAAAAAATAGTAACAAATATTGATAAATGAATTTCTCTAACAAATCAAATTATTTGCAATTTTTAAACACATTTTTTGTTAAAAATAATACATATGCTCTAGATTTTATAATGAACGTGATTAAAAATAAACTTATTTTTAAATAAATAGAATATATAAAGGTTAGTGTAATATTAATGAGATTTTAACCAGTCATAATCTAATAAAAAAAAATCTGTATTTTAAGTTTAAATTTCATTATACAATATTTTTGGACATTTAATTGTTACTTTATAAATATTTTTGTTTTATTTTAGCTTCGATACGGAGCTAAGAAGGTATTGTTTTTACTATGATGGGTTTTTTTTTTTTGTGTCTGTTACCACTTTTTTTCAGCTCTTACCGAATGGATTTCTTTCAATGATACGTCAAAAGATCACATATCGTATCTAGTCGAAGACATTACCCTCAAAAATTGAAAAAATTTAACTCGTTCCCAGTAAATGGGGGAAACCTCCAAAAAAATTACAAATTTAAAAATCCGTAAATTTTGTCATTTTTTTCACTTTTTTTTCTTAAAACTTCTATAACTTTTTCAAAAATCAACAAATCAATATAATTTTTTTTTTATAGATGCTTGATGTCTTTACCTATCATTTGGTATATTTTTTTTTTATAAATTTAACCCTTTAACTGTCCACGGGGGGGATTGAAAAAACTTTTTCACAAAAAATTAACTTTTCAACTTAATTTTTGAAAGTGTTCTAGATATACTGATACTTTTGTATATATATTAAATTGAAGCTTATGTAATATACTTTATTATGGAAAAAAATATTACGGACTTTATTTTGTCTTCACGGTGAAAATGGTTATCGAATGCTATTTTTGTGTTAAAATTCTCGATTTTATATTTTACATTTTTAACTTTATAATGCTATAACTTATTGAAAAGTGTATGGATCATCACAATTTTTTTATGAGAAATAATATTTTTTAATAATCCCTTTTTCATTCGACATACTTTTTCTTAATCAGGATATTAATAAGGAAATAGCAGATAATGTAGCTTTTGGAATAATCCACCAATTTTTTAAAATTAAACACTATCTAAAGATTTGCATCAAAGCGTTTTTTTTTTTTATAATGATTTTAATTACTGTCAGATATTATTATACTTGATCCAATTATGTACGTCACCACTGTGCCGCGACCCCCCTGTGCTTGGTTTTTTTTTCAAGTAATAGTATTGAGATAATCATTTAGTGTTTTTATTATATTATTAAATAACAAAAAATAACCATATATGTATTAAGTACTAATTGAATTGCTGAATAATGTGACCAGCTATTGCCAAATTACTCATAAAAAACTTGGCAACAGTACCAGTACAAAACTAATCCTGTTATTTTACATAATATATAACAGGATAACTAGTTAATAGTTACTTTAAATAGTAATAATAACTCTTTTAATCTAACCTAAGTTAGCAAACAGAAATTTTAGCTGTCCTTATAAATAAAATAGTTTTTTTTTAAGGAAGAATAAATTTAAATTAGGGAACTGGTCTAGTTACTGAAATCTAAATCTAATAAATAATCACAAACAGTATTACTTAAAATTTTAATTCTATAAAGTGAAGTGATTTAGTAAATTTTTTATGCATAATTTGAAAGGAAAAATTCAAAACACTGTGATGTTATTTTTATATGATATGAAGAATCAAATTCATTTTTTGAACTTAAATTTAATCTAGTAGATCTGATTTTTATTTGATATTTTTATTTTCATTCAATATTCAGATATTAGAAATAAATTCGTCATAGTATATTAGTTATATAACTTAAAAGTTTTTAAATCCTTAATTGAAGGGTCGTCGAGATTAACATAGTATGTAGCAATTCATAACAATTTTATAATTCTATAAAATAAATTAGACTGCTGCTTCATTGTGTGTTATTCCGTAAAAAAATATTTAATCTTTAGTTTAATAAACGCTATACCTATTCTCCCTGTTACATATTCATTCCTTATCCTATCTCCTCTAGTTACTCAACTCATCGAACTAAGCATTCTCATCTCTGTTACATTCATTCTCTACTCTATTATCTTGTCACCGACCAACACTCTAAACTATCATAGCTGGTCTCACTAGAGTCTTATAAAATTTATCTTTCAACCTTATTTGAATTTTCTAATCACATAACACACCAGAATTTTCTCTCCAATTTACAAACCCACAATCGATTCTGTGTCTTACATTCTCGTCAATACCACCTTTCTTTTACATAATTGATCCTAAATACTTAAAACTTTATACCTTTCTTAACACGTCTTCCCTTATTGTCACTGATCTCCTAATTATCACGTATTCTCCTTTGTTAAACTCGTACCCTCTATAATCTGTCGTACTCTTACTTTCCTTTCCTTTAAGAACTGACCTCCACACCTCTTGCCTTTAGTTAACTTCATCCTTTTTTCTCCTATTAACACTATATCGTTAGCAAACAACATGCACCACGATACCTTTACTAGTATTTATTTAGCGATTTCATCAATACTATAATAAATAAATAAGGGTGTAAAATAGAACTTTTTGTGCACTGCTACTCTTACCATAAAATAATATTACTCTCCCACTCTTTTTACCTTGGTATAAGTGCCATTATATATATCCTCTATTAATTAATGTACCTTTTTGAGACTTTTTCCCATTAATACCCACTTTACAACCTCTCTCTGTACTCTATCATACGCTTTCTCTAAATCTATAAATACTATACACAGTTTTTTCTTCTTTTCTCTATACTTCTTTATTAGTTATCTTACACAAAAAACTGACTCCAACGTTGACTATCCAGGCAAAAAACCTAACTGATTATTTGTTTCTGATGTCTCTCCTCTTATTCTTTTGTTTATTTTTTTTTTTTCCCCAAATCTTCATACTATAACTCATAAAATTAATGCCTCTATAATTTTTACACTCCTGTATGTCTCCTTTAAATATAAATATCGGCATCACAATACTATTCCTTCTTTCTTTTGGCATTTTTCCTTCTAATAGGATCTTATTAAAAAAATCCTTCAACCAACTTATGCCAACACTGCCTAATATTTTCCATCCTTCTACTGCCAGTTCATCTGAGTCCTACTGCTTTATTCTTTTGCATTGATGCCACGGCCTCCCATACTTCTTTTTCACTAATTAAATCAACTAGTCTAAAAGATATCCTCAAATGTCTCTCTTGGATACTCCTTATTAAGTATTTTTTCAAAATACTATTTCCACCTTAATTCACATCATCATCGCTTCCCTTATAATAAATTCTTTGTAATTGTTTACTTTTTGAATTAGTTTTATGATTCAAATGGAATGATTATATGTATATATGTATGAATTGATTTAAAATATCGAATTTTTTACTTTGATACATCAATATTCACTCAGTGGCCTTTTTTTTATTAAATATGACTTTAACATTCATTTTGGCCAACTATGATATTTTAAAAATAAACTTTAAGCTGACTGACATTATTTTATTACATACTCTTTGAAAAATATTTATTTTTAAAAATTATAATTTAAATGTATAAAATATCAAAATATTTTAAATGACAAACAAATGAATTATGTCAATAAAAAATTTAATTTTACTGTTTAATATAAATTTTTAAGCTATAACTTTAAAAGTATAATTACAATTTAAAAATTTCAAATAATATAACTAAATATAAAGATAAATTTTTAAAATATAATAATTTTATTATAAATAGTATTTTTCATAAAAAATAGCCTAATATTTCAATAAATAAAAGTCTTTTAACAAGAGTTAACAAAAATATTACTGTAAATTAAATCAAGACAAAAAGTTTTAACACCATGATTGACTAGATTTTCAATATTTTGGCAGTATGGATCAATAAAATGTCGACCATCTTCATCTAAATTGTAAGTTAATGTTTTAATATATATGCTTATAAAATCTTCATCATCTTCATTCCGAATAAAATGTCTCACTTTATAATTAACAATTCTTGTTCCAACATTCAAAGATTTAATTATAGCTAAAAATTTGTCATTTATAAATGTGCAAGTTTTCTGTGATGTGTCATTCTCGACCATATTGAAATTTTTAAAAGAATTCTTAAATTTTTTAAGATGTTGGAGTATATCATTTTTTTTACTGCCAAAAAATGTCAGAGTTCTTATCATGCATGATATTAGCGATTTAAATATAGTAATACTTTCCATCAATTTTATTTGTCTTTTGATTTTTACTGTTATATCTTCCAAATTCATGTAATAATTTGCAGATTTTTTATACTTGATATAAAATTCATTTATGAGTGTTATGTAGATACAGTTCATAACTATCTTTGCTTTAGTAAATTTTATAAAAAAAATTTTCTCAGATGATAAACTTTTTGTATCAAAATGAGAAACTGAATTAAAGTCAGTAGAAAATCTGTATTTTTTGATTGAATTCCATCCAACACTGGTGAAAAGTTTGTTTAGCTTTTGTTCTTTATTTTCAAATAACCCAATACCTAAGCATATTTGTATGAAGATAGGTATCAATAAAATAATTTTCATTATTTATGACAAGATTACGATTTTTTTTATGCCTGAATATTTTACTTGTATAAGCATGACCTAGTACATAAAAAAAAAAATTTTATATTCATTTTTTGAACTGTAAAAATCATTTTTTTTTTTTTTTTTAATTATTATTATTTACAGTTGAATAAACATAAAACCATCATTTTATTAATAATTCAATACACACAATTTTAAAGAAAAAAGTACATTTCATATTAAACACTATAAACTTAGGAAAGGTGATGATAAGTATACATAAGTCTTACAAATAAGTTTGATGAAGTGATTTGATCAATTATTGACGATTAATATATCTGAAAAATCTACAGTATCTGGTCCTCTTCTATTAATTCTTGATACAAATTCTACCTATTAGACGTTATTAGTAATACTTTTTAACAATTAAACATATAAATAACTTATAAATATAATGTCATGTTTGACCCAATAGTTTTAGTTATTATCGAGGTGGACATAATACCCATGCACTCAGACCTGTTGGTCCATTGTGCGCACCTCATACCGAATTGTCTTAATTCGGTTTACCCACCTAAGTGTTATCACCGAAATGTTAATATATTACCAACCATAAAGTCACCTCTATAGATGACCAAAGAGTCCTGTCTTTCTGGCGAAATTAAGTATCTCTCTGGGTTTTAGGTTTTTAATATCTTCTTTTTCGGGAAAAGGTTTACTCAAGTAGTTTGATCTTAGTGTGGACAAGGCTTCACATTCGCACATAATGTGAAATGAGTCTTCTTCTTCTACTCCACACTTCCTGAACAATGATAATTCCGATACCCCCATTGCGTTAAGATGTTTAAGCAGGTGACCATGTCCTGTCAGTAGACCAGTCAGAGTGCTTATTTGATGTCTAGTCATACTATTAACATCACCCAGCAATAGACCAGGGGTCTTGATAAACATTTTAGATTGTCTAGGTACTACCAAGTACTTCCAGATTTTCCTGTGTTGTTCTCTGCACCAATTCTTGGGTAGCGCTTTGAGCGATTGCTCAGTGAGTCCTACCACTGGTTCTGGTCCAAAATAGGTGTTCTCTGCTCCTTTCCTGGCTAGAAAGTAAGCATTCTCATTTCCAGTGACACCGTTGTGTCCTGGTAACCACGTTAGTGTAACTTTGTTGATAGTGATTCTAAAGTTTCCCTGCATTCGAGGACCAGCTTTGAATTCACCTGATCGTTACAGAATGCCTTCAAAGCCACTTGACTATCACTTAAGATAGTTATCTTCCTATTTTTGTATACCAGGTTCTGAGCCCCTACCAGTATCACCATCACCTCTGCTTGGAAAACAGAGGGTGTTGTGTCCAATGACATACTGACATTTATTCGTGACTTTAAAGTATAATTATTTTTTTAATTTTTGACACGACATAACATCCAGCGAATTTTTTCAAATGCCAATAGTCACTATTAAAAACCATAACAATGATGAATTTGATACTACCTTCGTCATTTTTTTATGTATTATATATTGTCTTATTCTTCTTCTATTGGCTAGAATGATTACCACAATGTTGATTGTTTGATACGTTTAAATTATACTAGCTAATTAAAATACTTTAAGTACAAGTAGTCTTAAAATGATGATTGTCTAGTCTAATTTAAATAGCCTACTTATTTCATTATACCTTTGTTTTGCAACGACCCTAATGACCAGGAATTTTTTTTTTACATGTAAATTCGTTATTAATGGTTGATTTAAATAGTTAATATATTGTTTAAATTAATTAAATATGCATACAAGATCAGAGTAAACAAATATTTTGTGTTATATTTTTGAATTAATTAAATATGTAGAATTGTGTTGTTTGGATTGAATAATTTTCACATGTCATATAATGCGTGTAATACCGACGTGGTGTAAAAAAATTAATATAACATGCGTTGTAATAAAAAAATTAAAAGTTGTTATTTGGTTCATAAGCATGCAATAAGTAATAACAATTTATTGAATGTTTGTTAATGTATCATCGTAAATTTATTATCGTCATTTACCAAAATATTTTCATAAGTCTAACTTATACTTTTAAACGTAACTTTTGCAAAGTATAATGAGAAATAAAACACCTAAATGGGTCACCATCATCAAATTAGCAGTTTAACCGGCTTATTTCAATTTCAAGCAAAACAGTCATCAAGGATTACCAGAGTACATAACTTGTTCTTTTGAATCAGATTGAAGAACAACAAGACAGTATTAAGTCTACGAAAAATGTTGGAACATAAGTTATAATTCTGGTTAAACACATTTTTATGATACATCGAATATGATTTTATAAATAACTCTGAGTTTATCACCAAGTTTACTATTAACAATAAGAGTTTAAAACTAATATTAGTGCTTAAATTAAACTGTTTATTATTGTCAGAAAAATTTAAGAAAGCATTAATATGAAATCACTTTCGCTAGAAGAAAAGAAGTATCTTTTGGCAGTGCAAAGAGGTGATACTGCCAATGTTAAGAGGTAAGACGACACAGTTTAAAATGAATAAATTATAGACTATAAATTACAGAATAGGTTTCGTTAAGATAAGTAGTGTAAAATTATTAATGCATGTTTTAAAGATATCTTATCGACAAATTATAAAAATATTGGAGGACAATATATATTTTAAATGTACATTAGCCCTCTTAAAATAACTTGCAAATAATAATCATTACAATAATAATTCGACATACATACATAATTTATTTTTCAAATACAAAGTTGTAATATTCACTGAAAAATTTAAACTGACAATTTAATAATTTATATAAATATAATTGTTTTTCACGATTTATTCATAGGGAATTTCTGACGTTCTCTAAATAACAAATATTTTGTCAGCAATTTTTTTTAATTTATGAAGTTTTTATGAAAACAGGTTTATTAAAAAAAAAGACTTTGTTTATACAGTCGCAAAGATCATATGCATGCATGTATTATACATGCATATGTGGATAAATATGTATTTATTATAATATTTCAATTATGTTGATCTTGTTTAAATTATATTATCATTTTTAGAATGATTGAACGTGCTTTTAATTCGGGCCATTTGGATATCAATTGTATGGATTCATTTGGTCGAGGTGCAATAAATTTAGCAATAGATTCTGAAAATTTAGAAATGCTTGAGATGCTTGTGGTGATGGGTGTTAGCCCTAAAGATACTTTATTGCATGCAATAAATGCCGAATTTGTGGAAGCAGTTGAATTATTACTTCAATATGAAGAGCTAGTGCATGTTGAAGGTGACTTATACGTAAGTAATATAGTTTAAACATTTTTATTGGTATTTTTAAAAGTACATTTAATATAATAAAGTAATAATTTATATATATATTATTATTATTTTAATAAATTTTGTTCGATCTAAACTAATCGTATACGATAAAAACTTTTTAAAATATATTTTAAAGCAAATTTTTACAAAATAATTCCTAATTAATTAGAGTATTAAATTATTTTATTAATCAATAAACACACTTGGAAGGTATTTAATAATATATACATTTAACGAATTAAAAACTTTTTAATCCAGTTAAATCATTAGACTTGATTTTATTATTTTACAATTTGAATGTAAAATATCCTCATAATACAATTTTTAAAATTGTTTTGTAGACGCGTTGAATAATTCTAGTTAGAAGAGGTGTTACTCAATTGTTCGGTATGTACAAAGTTTCCGAATTTTTATCTTTTTTCATTTGGTGTACTTTAGCCTACAGTTAATTCATTGAACAGATACATATACTTAACGCTTCCGTGTGATTACTCATTGTAAACAGATTTTATTATTGGTAACAATATTATTTAATAAGAAGTTATTTTCTATGTAAACAGATTTTGTTCGTCTTGTATATTAAAATGTATAATAAAGTAATTTAATTGAAAAGAAATACCATAAGTAGAAGATCTAGGCATACTTTTTTATAAGCATTAGGTGGTCGAAGTTTTTCAGAAGGTTAAATTAACTTTTCTCCGTTCTAAAAGTTATTTTTTATGTATCAATAAAATTGATAATCTATCAGATAAAACGATTACCTGATTTCTTTAGTGGGACTTAACCTTCAAACAAGGGATTAGCCCCATTCTTTATGTCTATATGTTATAATCTTATTTCTTAAGATTCTTTTCTATTTCATAAGAAAAAATAATCTAAACATATATTAGCTATAACCATAGAAAACTTGATGACAATCACATTGTTATTTAATGATCTTTTTATACAGAAACCAATTTAATGTTTGTTTTGATTTTATTTAGAGTTGGGAAAAAGTCGATTGGGATATCGCGTATTTTACTCCAGATATTACACCTCTCATTTTAGCCGCACATAAGAACAATTATGAAATAATTAAAATGCTTCTGGATCGAGGGGCAACTCTGCCAATGCCTCATATGATCAAGTATATTAATTATAAATATTAAGTTAAAAAAAATAAAAATCATATCAATTATTTAAAACTTTTATAACTAAATTTAATTTGATTACTATAACTTATATATCTATAACTTTATAAGAATAATTTTATGTTGTTTTATTATGCCTCAAACAAATAGATGCTTATTTATTATAATTCGCCACCCTATGGTAACATCGAGACAAATTTCTTAATATATATTATACATTATACTATTCATTTTTTTCTTTATCGCTTTTTAAGCCTATTGAGGCCCATAGCGGCCTCCCCCAAAGGAGAAGATATCTAAATCATTGATACTCCGGTACGGATAAGTCCGTATTCAAATTTTCTTGATTTTAATTCAACAGAATTAAGTTTGATCTTCTTCAATAATCTATAGATTTTCTTTCTTAGATATAAAGTTAAAAATATAAACATTTTATGGATATCTCTCTTTCTAAATTGAAAATGAAATTTAAAAAAAATGTCACTATTATTTGAGATTAGTCCAAAAGAGCTGCCTACTTGCTTTTTCTTAACTTAGTCTGCCTGTTAATTATTGTAAATTTTTAAACCAAATAAATAATCATTAAATTTATGCTATTTATTTGTACTAGGCATATAAATAATAATTTTAATAAATTATCATTTTGGTATTTAAATATTTAAATTAAATTACATTTAATTAAAGATTTTTACTTCAGGTGTGGATGTGATAAATGTATCACGTCTGTAAATAACGACTCACTTAGGTATTCGATGTGCCGAGTAAATGAATATAGAGCACTAGCAAGTCCATCGTTAATTTCACTATCATCGGTCGATCCTATCCTCACAGCATTTCAATTGTCATGGGAATTGAGACGGTTAGCTAAAATGGAAGTAGAGTTTACTAAAGATTATACAGTAAGATTTTTTTTTTTAATTACTAGGTGTTTTTATTTAATCAACATCAATGGGTGTTCTGACTGTCATCAACTGTACAAGTTGAATACTTTTAAAAATAAAGACTTAAAACATCGATGGGTTATTAACTAAAATCATTCAATATACAGGAACTAATATCAAAAACGAATTTTAGTGACTTAGCTTTGTTTTAGCACAATTGGGTAGGTTTTTAATAACAATAATAATAATATTTCTTTAATACGAAAATAAATTCGAAGTACAGTTTATTTTATATAACATCAATAGTAATAATAAATAATAAAAGTAATATATAAATAAAGTATTAGTGATAATTATTACAAAAACCTTATACAATATAATTCTATAAAAAATAAATATATTTTTAACAAAAATTTAATTATATATGTATATTAGGGTGACTCTTATTTTATAAATTTTCATAGATTGATATTTGTACCCGTCAATTTTTTTCATTATTATATGAAAGTCATTTGGGTAAAATTTTGATTTTGATAACTTACTTTCTTCAAGTGCCGAATCGTAGTTGAAAATTCGCTCAAAAGGGTAATTTTTCAGTTTTTGATCATTATTTCTAAAACTAACACACCTAGTGTAAAAATAAATAGAATATTAATTATAGATTTTAATATTTTTTTAAAAAAAAGTAATAACAAACATTTTCTAAAATTATTTTTATTTGCTTAAAAAGATAAAATAAAAAAAAATTTTCTAAAATTCACTTTTTAGCTTCGATGCGAAGCTGAGAAGGTATTAATTTTACCATGATGTGTTTTTTTTTTTTTTTTATGTCTGTTGCCACTTTTTCTCAGCTCTCACTGGACCGATTTCTTTCAACAATACGTCAAAAGATCACAAATAGTATCTAGTTGAAGACATTATCCTTAAAAATTGAAAAATTTTCCCTCGTTCCCCGCAAATGGGGGAAATATCCAAAAAAATTACAAATTTTAAAATCGGTAAATTTTGTCATTTTTTTCACTTTTTTTTTTTTAAACTTCCATAACTTTTTCAAAAATAAACGAATCAACATAATTTTTTTTCTACTAAAACCTTAGATATTTTTCTTTCATTTGATATCATTTTTTTGAAAATTTAACACTTAACCTGCTCATTGGGGAGGATTTAAAATAGCAACTTTATTACAAAAACTAACTTTTTCAACATAATTTTTGAAAATGTTCCGGAAATACTGCGTCCTTTAAACATATATCAAATTAAATTTTTTTTTATGTACTACAAAATGAAAAAAAAAAATTTGTCCCGACACTTTATCTTCTGCATGTAAACGGCTGCTGTAGTTAAAAAAACGCTATTTTTGTGTTAAAATTTTCGATTATCGATTTTAAATTTTCAACTTAAAAATGCTATAACTTTTCGANAAAACGCTATTTTTGTGTTAAAATTTTCGATTTTCGATTTTAAATTTTCAACTTAAAAATGCTATAATTTTTCGAAAAATGTAATTATTAGCACAAATTTTTTTTCTAAATACATTATAAGTACATCTTTCATTTGACATACTTTTTATTAAAATTGGACAAACTCCCTATATATAGGAAGCGTTCAAAACTTGAAACATTGTATAAAAAATAGAACTTTTTCAACTTAACTTTTGAAAGTGTTCTGGAAATACTGCGTCCTTTAAACATATATAAAATTAAAGCTTATTTTATGTACTATAAAATAAAAAAAAAAAATTTTTCCCGACACCTTATCTACTATGCGCAAATTGCTGTCGAAATTAAAAAAAAAATGTAATATTTGCGATAAAAATCACCTTCTATCGGAATGTTTTTTGTACTTAAAACTGCCATAACTTTTTCAAATATTAACAAATCAAAATAATATTTTTATATATTGAAACCTTAGGTAATTTCCTTTCGTTTGATATCATTTTTGTTTCTTTGAAGTTGAGAAAAATAACTTTAAAATTTGAACTAGCTAAATTTCCATTTTTATTAAGTGACGAATGAGACGTACCGTAACACTTGGGTCTTTGACGATTGTGGCACTGAATTTTTTTTTAATTCTTTTTGAGTTAAAAAAAAATGTTTAACTCATTTGATTTTTATCTCACTTAGATTCAATAATTTCAATAAATATCAAGGATTCCATTATTGTAGTCTCCTCTCGTGAGAAGAAATTCATATTAATATTATTTTACACTGTGGTTTTTTTTTTGTAGCTATCATTTATTTTCTCAGCTCTCATTTGACCTACTTTTTTGACAATTTTTTTTTTTTAATTAAACACTATCTACAGATTTGCATCGAAGCGTTTTTTATGATAGTGATTTTATCATNTGCATCGAAGCGTTTTTTATGATAGTGATTTTAATCACTGTCAGATATCATCTATACTGGACCCAACTATGCCACGTCCTCACTGTGCCGCGACCTCACTGGGCTGGGTTTTTTTACTAAATCATTCTTAACTTTCAAAATAATCACTTTACTACAAAATGTTTCGAATAAAATATATGTCAAATAAAATTTTCTGAAATATTAGTTTTATGTGAAATTAAAGTCAGATGTATGCTATTGTTGTTTTAATAACACTAACGATCTAAATACGATCGATTAAAACTGTTTATTCAGCGTATTACGATTATAATTAGGGTATGTCCTCCAATAGTTTTGTACGGTCTTCAAAAAATAGATAATAATTATCATACATTTTAGTTAATGACAATTGTGGCCCTATTTTTGTGTTAAATCGTCTAAAAAGTTATGAAGACTTATCTGTAATTATGTCGACTGGTAAGTCCTACGATAAAACCTTCATCATATCAAAACCAAATTTTACCCAAATGACTTTCATATAATAACGAAATAAATTGGTGAGTACAGAGATCGATCAATAAAAATTTATAAAATAAGAGCCACCCTAATGTATATAATAAGGCAAACTAACATTTTACATTTAACATATTTAAAATTTTACATCAGTATCTATTTTATATATATTTTTAATAAATTTAACATAAAAATATTAAACGATTCCCAAAATCATTAAGATTTATTACAGATTTTCCTGTTTACATTAAAATATTGCATGGCGCATTTTGCAAATAATTGGTATTTGTGCTATCATATTAAAATAAATTTAAAATATAACAATTTTATTGAATTTACTTTAAAATTGACATTTTGCAATAATTCAGGACAGTCTATTATATTGCTTAGCAATTTATAAAAAAATTTTAATTTGATTTGCATAAGTCTGTATTAAGTGTTTGCATATTAAAAAACGAGTTGTAATTTTATAATCATAATAAGCGAGTTCTACAAACAAAACATTGATATCAAAAGAATCTAATAAATATATTTTAGCTATCCACATACTTTTACTGGAGAAGATTTTAATAAATTTATATGTCCTAGAAATCAATCAAATTAAATAACATTTCTTTTTAAAGAAAAAGTTATTATACAACATTTATTCAAAATTTGAATAAATATATTTACTATAGTTTCATATAATTTTTTTGGAACAATTTAAAAATACTTTTCAAATTAATCTGTAATTTTAAATCGTTATCTAAACAACTAATATCTTTAAATAATTTTTTAATATCAACTAATAATAAAAATTATGAGTAAGAAATAACATTAGACATATCGTTTATAAGAAGACAAAATAATATAAGAGATATGTAATTTCTTTGAGGGACATCCGATGCAACAAAAGTATTTTCCGAGAGATAATTTTGATATATAACAATTTGAGTATGACTCGAAATGAAAGACTTCTTCCAAAAACGAATGATTTTCTGTATTCATATATTTTAAGATTATCAATTAATAACTTATGATTTAGTATATCTATAGTTTTCTATATCTTTGTAAATTACATAGATTTGTGGTTTACTTTTAAAGGATTCCAGAATTGCATGTTCAAATATACTTAAATTTGTTTATTTTATATTGACTCAAAATGCACAAAGTTAATATTTTTTAAAACCTTATAAAATTATATATATGTAAGTTAAGATTTAATTATTTTAAGTTTAACCAAAAATAGTTCTACTCTAAAGTTCAACTTTTTTTTTTTTTTGAAATCGGTTAAACTTGATGAAAAAGATCAAAATGTTGCACTCTTATTGAACGTTATGAAGTTATTTAAGGAAAATTAAAAAATAATAATAATTTCAAATATTTTTTATGATGATATACTATATAATTAATGCTTAATTAATAATAAGTAATTATTTCAAAAACTTGATTTGAGAGAAAAAATTTGAAACCAGATTCAGAAACAGAGTCGAAGTGGTACATATTCATATAAAAATTGTAAACAAGAAAACGGCTGTTCACTTGTGTTGTACTAGTTAAATAAATACATTTTAGTTTTTAGTACAATTTTTTAGCATTGATATTTTCAGTAAAAATTATTTACTCCCTCTTTATGTAATAGTTAAATTATTTCTACAATAAATTTTCTAAAATGTATTTTTTTTTGTATAGTTCAATTATATTTAACTTTAAAAACATAATAATACAAATAATTTCATAGGAATTACGTCAACAGTGTGAACAGTTTGCTGTTGACTTATTGCAACAAACGAGAAGTACATATGAATTGGATATTATATTAAATCATGACTCAGAAAATCCTTCTAATTCTAAGTCCTCAAAATTCAAATTATTAGATCAGGCCATTAAATATAAGCAAAAGAATGTGAGTAAAATATTTATTTTTGCGAATCGAATTTAAAAATATTTAATTACTTATTATTAAATATTGTAGAATAACGAATGACTTTAGCATTACACTTATAAAATTTATATTAAACCCTTAAGTATATTAACAGACCCATATTAATTTCTTTATGAATGATGAGCTTTTTATATAATATATATTATATATATATATATATATATATAATATATAACATATTATGTTATCCGTATCTTACAAATAATATCTTTGAATTTAATTATATTTTAACTAAATGTATATTTTTAACTACTAGTTGATTAACAAAATTTTAACATTAATCAAATTAATTAGAACAATTTAACGTTACATGATAACATATTTAAAAGATACCCTTCAAAGGTCAATCAACAATAGAAGGTTCGTGATATAATACATGACTATTTAAAAATATTAAATATTACTAATTATAAATAAATCACAATTTTGGCCATAATTATTTAAAAGTCTGTGTATTGATAATTATTATGAACATATTTTTTAAGTTTGTTGCCCATCCATATATACAACAACTTTTGGCAAAAGTTTGGTACGAAGGATTACCGGGATTTCGTCACTTAAGATTACACAAACAAATCATGGAAGTTATTAAAATTATTTATTTTTTTCCATTCTACTGTCTAGTTTATTTGTATGCCCCTACTGCAAATATCGGTAAAGTGATGGAAAAACCTTTCATGAAGTTTTTGATCCATTCCTCTTCATATTTATCATACCTAGGTACGACTATTGATATCTTATAATTCAATGAAACAATAGAATATTTTTCTATCAATAATTAATAATAATTTGATCATTTATCGTATTAAGTGAATTGCGGACATTACTAAGTTAAGTTAATAAATAAACAATGGATGTTTATGATAAAATTATTTTTTGCTTAAAATGTAATAATTGTGACCTTTATAAAACCATTTTAGCTAATTAGAAAACAGTTAATGATCTTTTTTAATTAAATCAAACAAGTTCTATTGTTTTTCATAATTATAAAAAAGTTAAATATTCAGAAAACCAATAATGAAAGTATAATCAATGAATATCTTCGTTCGTTAATATAGTCATCAAGGCCGTATTAAATTACGTTAAGTCTTAGGAACAATAATTCTTGGAGGATTCAACAATTATTATTTTTCTCAAATATTGATATATTAAGTGAAAATAAAATATTTTTTACTGATTGAAAACTTAATAAAAATATAACTGTATGAATCAAAAAATTTTAAGAGAACTTAAAAACAAAATTAATTTCTTTGAAATCTTTCTTTATCTGTACGTTATTTCCAAATCTATTTTTTTAAATTTTTTATTTAGATACTCTTATATATTAAATATGTACACCAATGTCTTGTCAATAGTAAGATTTATAAATTTATAAAAATCTTTTTTTGGAAAAAAAATGTAACATACAGTGAAGTCATTTATGATAAGTCTTCAAATACCTTGTACAATTTAAAGTAGACCTCAGAACAACCGCCTCTAATTGTCGTTTTTATTTATTATTTAATTATACGCTTTTTATATCCCGTTTAAATATACAGTCTATTTATTAATACAAATATAAAAATCCGATTTAACAAACATTGATAATGAAATATCAGATTGAATTAATTTTTAATTAAAAAAATTCTATAATAATTATTTTAGGATTATTAGTATTGGCATCTCAAAGAGCAGAAACTCAAATTATAGAGTTCTTTGGTACAGAATCTATGGTGGAAGAATTGAAAGAAAGTAAATTACGACAGCGTGGCAATACTCCAACATTTATAGAACTTTTAATCTTAAATTTTATATTAGGTATGCCAATAGTTCATCGTATGATTAATTATTAATTTATTAATTTAATTTAAAACAAATATTTCCTTTTTTTTTATAGGTTATATTTGGCAAGAAATTTTAGATGTGAAAAAATTAGGTCTAAAAAATTATTTTGTGCATAACGCTTGGAATTATGTTGAGTTTGCCCGGAATAAGATTTATGTAGTTGTGATAATTCTACGAATTTATTCATATATAATTGAAAGTATACAGATATCTCATGATCCTCGATCAGCCTATATACCTCGAGAAAAATGGGATACTTTTGATCCTCAACTTGTAGCTGATGCGTTATTTGCAGCTGCTAATATACTTAGGTATAACTTAAATGTAAAATAAATATACATCTTCAAAAAATCTTTTTTTAACATTTGTAGCGCCTTGAAACTGATTCACATGTGCTCGATAAGCTCTCATTTAGGGCCGTTACAACTGTCTCTAAAAAGAATGTTGTTAGATATTTTGAAGTTTTTTAGTATTTACAGCCTAGTTTTGTTTTCATTTGCCTGTGGATTAAATCAATTAGTGGGATATTTTGCAAATCTCGAAAGAAATAAATGTTTTTCTTTGCCTGACGGATCGGCTAATTGGGAATCTGCTGGAGAATCTTGTTCGAAATGGAGAAGTTTTGGAAAGTATGTAAACAAAAAATATCGACACGTCAAAATTTGAAAAAAAATATGTCATATAGTCTTATAAAAGAAATTATTTGTCCAATTTTCAAATCCATAATAGTTTTGTTAGCTGATATAAGAATAAATATATTATCATTTTAATAGCAAAACCACGTCATTCAAAATTTTGTGATTGTTTTTAAAAAATCTATATTTACAATATTTACATATTTTTTTGTGTTTTTGGAATGAAAAATTATATACAAGTTGGGTTTTTAGTAATATGTTTAATCAGAGACTGAAATCATATTTTTTTATAGGTTCCAGTTAGATTAGTTAATTCTTGAAAATAAAAAATTCGGTTACCAAAAATAAATGTTTCATCCAAATTGTTAAAATTTAATTAAAATCATTAAAATTAAAGTCCAATTAATAAGTCTCAGAAAACAACAGATATAGGATTCAAATGTCTATTGTCAAATGTAAATATTACTATAACTTCTATTTATGTCTATTGCAGTCATAAATAATAATTTAGAGCCCTATAGTAAACAACAGCCGATAATTATGTTTATTATGTTTTAAATATGATTATTTCATTTTAAAAATAGAAATATAATATTTTATAGTCAACATTCATTTCTTGGAACTCTTGATTAGTTCATAAATTTTGATTTGAAAAACTATAATAAAGCTTTTACTAATTCTTACAGAAATAATTCTTGTAATCAAAAATATTAAACGTTGTTAAAAATTATACAAATAAAATACTGCTTGACAGCTAAGAACCATTTCAACGAACCTTTATCATTAAAGGTTCTGATATGTAAGTATCTGAAAATAAAATTTTCTGTTCCAGTTCGGGTTCTAAAAAATGTAATGGTCCCTTTTAAAGAAACCATTTTTTAAGGTTCATTTCAGTCTCTGGTTGTAATATTTACCAAAATGTACAGTAAAATAAAATTTTATTTTCGAAAGTCTTAATATTTTACAATATACTAATTTAAAAAAAAACGGGGTTTTTTTCCTCTTTTTACTGCTTAAAACTCCATCAATATTAGTTTTTAACGTGGAAACATACATATTTAACTAGTTTTGAAATAAAAAATTATCTAATTAAGAAAATTTTAAACGGATAAAACTTTTATGTGACTTTCACGAGGAAATATCTAGTTAAGTACCGGAGCCCGAAAATTCGTTGTATGATGCTAGAAAATTTTCCTTCCTTCTCCAGCTTTTAAAGTCCATTTAGGACCTTCGCTACCTCAACCACACTTCTCCACCTATCTCTGTTTTGGCTATCTTTAATTCTTATTTCTTCTAAAATTTCCGTGAGATCCGTTTTCACCCTGTCCGCCCATCTCTGTCTTGGTCCCTGGCCAATCCCGAAAAAAATTTCGATCCCTGGGTCTTTTAACGTTTGGTCTTCCAGTAAACAGGTTTTTTGCCATAACTTCCGACATCCAAATATGACCGGCCCATTCTAACCTTTTACTTTTTAGAAACGAACTAATAATGGGCTTATTAAACATTTGGTACAATTCTTGGTTATTTCTTTTTCTATATTCACCACTCTCCATTACAGGGCCATAGATTCGACGCAGTACATTTCTTTCAAAAATTTTTATCTTCTCCTCATCTCCCTTAGTCACTGACCATGTTTCACATCCATACGTCAAAACCGGTCGACAAAAGCTGGAGTATAGATATGCTTTAGATTTCCTGGACAGTAGTTTGGATTTAAATAATTTCGCAAGTGCATAATAACCCTTGTTCCCTGATACAATTCTCAATTTTATTTCATTTTGCATATGAAAATTCCAGAAAATTTTAGATTATCATATTAAAAACATGAATAATTTTTTACAGTGAGATGTCATAATTTATTAATAGATATAATAAGTGGTACACTGAAAATATCTATTATTTAAAGTCATTAAGCACGCTTTTAACCATCTACCCAATTTTATTATAGTTTTAATATTCTCTGGAGTACTTCTCAAAAGTTGACATCGACCACTTATTTTTTAGTTAAAGATAATTTTATAGTTTTTAATCTAGTAAAATATGTTTGTTTTACTCAAAAAACTCAAGCTTTTTGACATGTAACTTTAAGGGATAAAAAAAGGATAGACTTATGTTATTTTATTACTTACTTTTAAATATATTACGTGGGATATATTTAAGATACAATTTTGCAGTTTTTGTAATAATAGAATTAAAAAACCCTATTTAATTGATATAAAATTTTAATAATATGGATGTGTAGGTAGAATATTTCTGCTTTTGAAAAATAGAGTGAAGTGATTTCTATGAAGTTGAAATTACTAAAAAAAAATGTTTTTCTTCTTTTCTGATAAAAATATTTCTTTTATACCATTATGCTTCAGTAATTAATCATAATTCTAAAATTTTTGTGCTTAATAAGTTTTTCTTTTTTTTTATGTTTTATCATCATCAATCTCACTATAGCATAACCACAAAGAATATTTGCTTTTTATTTTACAAAATGCATTCAAAAGAAATTCTCATAATAAAAGTGAAATTAATGTAAATAATATAAACTAAATTCGTTTTTTTATCTATTTAAAACATGGGTTCTGAACCATTTTATATCCAAGTACCATTTGAAACATTTTAGCATTTCATTTTATCTAAACAAAAGTATATGTAAGAAAAAAGATTGAGGTATAACTATCCCCCAATAATGAAAATAAATATTTGTTAGAATCCATCTTGAATAAGATGTCAAATTTTGTTAATGCAAGTTGAATTTATATCAAAATACGAAAATACGCTTATGTATCCAATTTTATTTTACTGAATATTCTGTATACATTACATTATATATACATTAACACACATGGAATTTTATATGTAAGACTCCATACTAGTTTTTTTATTAGAAACTATAAAATAATAAACACATTTGTTTTAATATGATTGGAATTTCCAATTTGCCAAATTTTTTATAAAGGGAAATATTCTTAGCTTTCCTCGTATCATCTGTTGTATGCGTGCCATAATTTGAGAAACGCTAGTTTAGAATATTTAATAAAAGGAATAGTAAGCTCATTTACTGTGTAAATATTTTAATAATTTAATTGTGTAACGTATTTTATTATAATACAAACAAAATTTTATAACATCAATGATTATACAAACATTAGTTATATAATAGGCTGATAAAAAGCGCAAATAAAAATCATTTATTAAAAAATAGCACATATTTTAGTAGTTTTATCAACGTATTCATTCGGCAGTTTCTTTATTTCTTGCCCTACCTTAAAATTGTATTTATTTAAAGTTATTATTTGCAATTATTTGAAAATTTTCTTATTAAAAATTTTTTAATATAATATTTATCAAAAATTATTTCACTGGATGTTAATAAATAAAAATAAAAATAAATATCTTAAATCATAAGTGTGCATGTCTTTTTAATTTCGGAAATTAGAAAATTAGTTAATTCATTTTAAAATATAAGTATATAAATAAAATATTATTTCCTTTGGTATTTTATTATTATTGTTAAGTCGAATATGAATAATTATATATTCAATTAAATACTAACTCTCAAATTGTTCTAGTTTTTCTAGTAACATCAGTACTGTCAGTACGTACCTTTATTTCGTAATATATATAAGGGTTTTTTCCTATAGTCAATGATATTAATTAGAAAAATTAAATTTTGTTTTTCATAGATGATAGAAAATTGACTATGTCTATATATAGATTCAAGTCCAAGGACTTAGTATTTATGCGTTTTTATGCAACTTCATCTTTCATTAAAATTCTTCATTATACGTATATTATAATATAAATTTATAATGATATAAATTTTATAAAACTATAATTACTTATATTTCTTGATTTTAATATTTAATAATTACATTTTATAATAATTATAAATTATAAAAATTATTATAATAATTTGAATTAATAATAAATAATTTAATTATATAAAACTACTAAAAGAGTATTAATTAAACACACAACATTTACAGTCAAATTTACTTAGATAAAAAAAAAGGTTTTGGAAACTAATTGTAAATATATAATTTTGAGCTATTTTAATTTTTCAAGTGTTATTAAACAAAGTCACTAATTAGTCTTTAAATTAATTTAAATTTCGTTATTGTGCAATAAGTTCATTTTTAATTTTTATTGCTAAAAATTAGCGTATACATATATTTAACAAATATTTTTATTTGAAAATAAACATTTTTTTCTGAGAATAAAATTAAAGAATTTAAATTTTATATTGTAGATACGTTTTATTGAATATATTGACATTTTATTATGCTGTTTAACTATTGAAAAATTATAAAGTAAATATTTTTTACTAAAGTGTTATTAAAAATTTTTAGCTTGTTCGAATCAATTCAGACACTTTTCTGGACAGGTTTTGGTGACGTTTCAATTGAAAATTTTGACTTACCTGGTATGAAACCGTACACGCGGTTTTGTGCATTGCTTATATTTGCAACATACTTGGTTATTAATGTAACCATTCTTTTGAATTTACTGATTGCAATGATGTCTAATTCATACTCCATAATTGAGGTTAATAACTAAGCCCATCATAACTTTATTTTGATTTATTATAAATGTATAAACAAAATATTATAGTGTCAATCTGATGTTGAGTGGAAATTTTCAAGGACTAAATTGTGGCTGAGCTGTTTTGAAGAGATACCTACATTACCATCTCCTTACAATATATACCCTTCATTGAAGTTTATAAAAGATATACTCTCAGTTTTTACCAATTTTAGTTCAAAACCAAAAAAATGGCCTCAGGTATAATTATAACACAATAAGTCTGTTATAAAATGATTACATTATTATTAAATTCTGTATCTATTTTTAGGAATTATTGCAACACTAAAAAATTATCATTTCTTAGAAATTTAGACGATATAAGTTTTAGAATATACTTTTTAACGATTATAATAATTAAATAGAAGCATAAGTCAACTGATAATTTGGCTTATTAAAATGTATTAGAAAACAAACATAAAAAGTGTTTCAGAAAAAAAAATAGTTAAAATTGATGTGTCATTTAAAATTTTATTTTCTATTAGGAATAATTAACTGAGATTTATTTTAATGAAATGAACATGATCTTATCATTTTGAAATAGTTAGTGTTGCAAGAATCAATAAAACTAATTTAGTATACCTTAAAAACCTATTATATTTTTATGATGAGAATATTCAAAAATTACATTATTTAATTCGAAATAAATTAATAAGAATAAATAATAATTACTTTTTTGAAAAATTAAAAAATGTTTTATTTTTTGACAAGTTTTGAATAGAACATTTTTTACAAGTTAATTTCTTATTTTATCCTAGTTATAAAAGCATAAAATTCAGATAAAATCTACAAGTTCAAACTTTCATAAAAAATCAATAAATGGCGGAAACATATCTATATTTAATTTTTGTTCAACCTTGATTGACTTCTTATCAAAAATTATAAGTAAAAAGTTCTCTGACCGTTGATAGATCGATATTAAAATCTATAAAGTATTACTACCTACCAATGAACGTTATGAATCATAACTTATGATTTATTCTACACTAGTAATATAAGTAAGAGTCATTTAAAATGGTCACAATTGATAAACATTACAAATTTGTAATTGAGCATTAAAAAATAGAAATATATTTTTTATAACTTTATCGCAATTAAATAAACTTTATATTCTAATAAAAAAAGTTAACAAAAAATCAGTAATATATACATAAATTATTTGAGACAAATAGGAGCTGGAAAAGTTGTAGTTCTAAATATTTACGACTTTAATAGGTGCCTTTTTGAATAATATATCAAAATTATAGTTGTGATCTATAGATACATTCATTATAGTATATATTTCACAAAATATGAATAGTAAAAAATATTCTATTTTTAAATAAAATGAAAAATTTATGAAATCCTATAACTTTTTGTATTTTATTTTCGGCCCATTTTAAATTATATAAATCAGTAAGTGAATGATACTAATTAAATTAGTAAGTAATGATACTACTCCATTTCATATAAATGATATTATAACTGCCAAAGATTACAACAGTATCATGATGAATTAATTCCAAACCTGAAATCTTTAAAAACATTGAAACTAAATCCAAAAAAAACATTTTTAATTAATATTGGTAACAGGTATTTTGAATAATTAAAGATATATATTGAATAATAATAAATAAAATAATCGTACTAAAGCCAACAAAATCTCTATGTATTTTCTATACATATAGAGGGACTGTGTGGCCGAGTCGGTAACGCACTGCCTCAGGTTCGAAACTCATTCACGACGGCCTTATTTGTCGAACCATAAATCAGTTCGGTAATGGAGCCGCCACCCCTCTCTCTGGCGACGGACTAACCACCCGTCCCGGAGTATCAATGGTTAAGAAACCTCCTTCTTTGGGGAGGCCGCTACGGACTTATACGGTCTTAATAGACTTATAAAGTGTTAAAAAAAAAAAAAAAATTCTATTTATATACTATATACAATGACATTAAGATACTCAAGTGACAAATATGAAACTGACTTAAAAATTATTAACTGTATTATATGTTATAAAAAGTATTGATTATGACATAAATAATAAATATGACTTACAATCTTATTTAATATTCAACTGGTTTAAAATTTAAGAATAACATTTTTATTTAAAGTTTGTCGATATTATTTAAACTTAAATATCTTGATGCCAAATAGAATTCTAAAATATATATTACTCATTTAGATTAATTTTAATGTTTATTTGTAAACATAATTTTTAATGTTAATTTTGATTTAAGTTAATATTTGTAATGATATTTTTTGGTAAAACTCAAACTTATATTTTTAATTATAGAATAAGAATTGTGAGAAAAACAACAAAAAACAAAGAGACTACGGAGAATTTTCAACCGTTATGCGTGCTCTTATTTGGCGTTATGTTTCTATGAAGCATCGTCTATCAGAAAATGAGGGTGTAACTGAAGATGATGTTAATGAGATTAAATCTGATATAAATTCTATGAAGTACGACTTTCTTGAAGTTTTTCGAAAAAATGGCATGGAAGTATTCAATGACCATCTAAAAAAATCTAGTAAATTTTTAAATTATGTTAAAAAACATTAAATATATTACACTTTATTTTTCATTAGTTCTATTAAAAAATACATTTTATCCCAATTTTATTTATCATTACATATATGAATACTCTTAAATATATGAGTTCCCAATAATTACATTATAATAGAATAAGGAGAGGGTTAAAAAAGCACAAGTTCATGTTGACAATTTTCTTTTATTATTTTTAAAGAGACTTAATAATTGCATCAAACGAAGAACGAAACATTTTTATTTTAACATCAGCTGTTCAAACTCGAATTCACGATAAAAAATTTAATATAATATTGATTAATGTAAAATATTAATGTTTTTTGCTCTCGTAGTTAACATTTATAACTTGTACCTTTTTAACTGACCATTATCCAAAAATATAAACTTTATTGATTTATTAATTAATGATATCTTTTATGTGAATAAATACATTTGTTTCATACTTCACAGCAGATAAGAAATCAAAAATTTGGGAGAGACGACTGATGTCTGATTTTTATGTCGCCCCAGTTTTGTTCAATGTAGACGACAATAGTAAGAAAAATGAAGACTACAAATATCAGAATATACCCGAAAGACCAATTGATCGATTTAGAAAAATAGTAAAAATAGTAGCATCTCGATCCACATCTGGAAAATGGAGGACTGCCATAAGAGGCGTTTACCAAAAGTAAGCTCGGTATTACCCTTATACATAAAAACAATTCTTAATACTTAAATTTTTTACTTGTATATAAAGTATCTGTTTGTATCTATTTTTAAGTGTTAGTTTGTTTATTGTGTATATAAATATTTTTTATAATTGACTAACTCTCAAAAATAAAAATAAAACAGTTATGGGAATATCCACATTTAACTTTTACAAGAGAAGAATTATTTTTATCTATATATAGATATAAATAAAATTTTACAATTAATATTTATTAAAATTTTTTTTTTCAAATATTTTATTATCCTTTTTTTTAAGTTTACTTCTTTCTAGTAACTGTTAAGCAATAATAATAATAAAAACATCTATTTTAAAAATTACGAATTTTTAGTTAAATCCAATTTATATTGTTACAATCACATATACATGATCATATTTCACATTATTATTGTAACGCCGACTAGGCTTATATAGTTGACACAGTGATACACGTATTACTACGTAAGGGCAAACTGCACACATAAACACTTTGGAAATTCACGGCCATTGTACCATAATACTTAAATCCTAAACGGCAGTTAACTTTTTACCATCATGGTGACCATTACTCTTGTCTTTTATTTAACTAAAATTAGCTACCACCGAAAAACAGTGTTGTGTGTCGCCGTCAGCTCCTTATTATCATCTCTAGGTGTACAGCAGGTTATACTATTTATTTAATATTTTTTTACTAAAAACTTAAAACTAAATTTTTCTTTATTTTTAATTACCTATTCCCAACCTTGATTAATGTTTAAGATCCATGTGGATAGGATGCAAACTATTCAAAGTTTTATTTTTGGTAATTTTGTTCTTAATATAGTTCACAGATAGGAATTTCAGCTAGGCCAGAATCATACCTTAACAAACAAAATCTCCAATGGGCAATGAATGAAGTTTGGAACATGAGAATAAAACAGCCAACGACTTCAGATACAGGCACTTACCCATTTAAACTTCCTGAGCGACCAAGCACATTACGCGTTCTTATTGATGAATTTCGACGAGCAAAGGAAGAAACTGGTAACTGTACTGGAAATGAGTTAATTACATGGCCTCATTCAAAAAATTCTTTCGAAACTGATAGAGGAATTCGGAAAAAACTTTTGAAGAATCTGCATTCACAAGAACTTAACTGTACTGTAAAAAATATTAAAAAATCGGCGTCGATTTGGTATGCTAATCCACCAGTATCAATTAAACCACTATTAACTAGACAAAGCATGCCAAATTTAACTGAGATGTGCCAAACACCAGCTGATTCAACTAAGACCCTAAAAGAAGAAAATTCGAAATAAAATTAGAAATTTATTATATTTTAATTTAATTTTTTCTTTTTGTACAATTTTTTCATAAATATGTTTCAATGAAAAACTTATTATTACGACTTCATAAAATATTAAACTGTTAAATAGAATATTGTTTTTATTAAATCATTATCATAATAATTATATAACCACGCAACTTTTTAAGACTTTTAGCTACGTCTATCACCGACTTCCAATAATCACAATACTGTATTATTTCCTTCCAATTCGTTACTTTTAATCTTTCCAGATTTTTTCGCACTCCATCTATTCATTATTTTTTGGATTTGCCTCTGGGTCTTCTTCTTGTTAATCTGCATTCAATTTATGCCCATATTTCATTTATCTTTTCTTTGCTTATTATGTGTCCAAACCACTGAATCTTAGCGTAACTTGTTATGTAAGGTATTTTCGTGACTCCGCTTATTTCCGCGTTTTTTCTTTTACGTCAAAATTTTTTGTGGTGGTATCGAATACGGGTCTACATATTGTTCTTAATACTTTATTCTCAAAACTTTCAGTTTTCCAAACTCCACATCCACAAGTTAATGTTAATCTCACAATACTCACAGATAGGCAGACTTTTATCCTCTAAAGAATAGTTTTGATTTCAAATATTTTATTAGGGAAAAAAAGCCCTTTCTACATTGAGTAAAAAACTGATTATTTCAGCATTCCAGTTGTTTTTACTAGTGATTATTACTCTTAAATACTTGAAACTCTGAGTTTTCTCGATAACAATAGTTATCTACTGTAAGGTATTCCATACCTCTTACCGTTATCATTTCCATTACTTTCATTTCCTCTTCATTTATTTCTAAGCCAAACATTTTTGCTTCATGTATGAATATTTTTGTATTTCACACTATTATTTCTTTATTTTTTCCCACTAAATTCAGAGCATCTGCAAATACCAATACATCAAACGTAATTTTGCCAATATTAATTCCTAATTTATTGTTTTGTACACTGCAAAACACTTTTTCTAATGCTTTTGTAAATAACATTGGTAATAGTGCATTACCTTATTTGAGCCCAGTCATTAGTTCAAATTCTTCCGAAACTGTATTGTCTTCTCCAATTTGGTATCTGATTTATACACATTTTTGTCAGTGATATGAGTTTTTTAAGGAAGCCAAACTCATACATAATATTATAAAGACTATTCCGATGGATACTACCGTAAGCTTTTTTTAAATCTACAAATAATTGTTAGATGTTATGTTTGTACTCGTACTTCCTTTCCATATTAGCTATTCAATATTTGCGACCTATACTATTGTAGACTTAAATTTACGAAAACTACATTGGTAGCTTTCTATACACTTTTCAGTCAATGATTCCAGTCGATTGAATATTCCTCTATAGTTATTGCGACTCATTTCCTTTTTTAAAGTGATTTTTTATTTCTCCATATGCGCTTACACAATTTATAAATCATTTTATGTAATTCTATGCTGCCATATTTTATAAGATAAACTAATATCTCGTCTGACTCGGGAACTTTCCAGTTCTTAAGTTAGTTTATAGTTCTTTTAGTTTCGTCTAATGTCATTTATTTGTTGTTTCCTTTTTTGATCTTCCCAGGTTAGTACAGGTGTTACTGGTATCTTTCTATTCAGCAATTTTTCAAAATATTTTTGCTATCTAAATGCTTTTATTTGCGATTCTAACAATATTCTGTTGTTTTTGAGCATAACTGAGCATATTCTTTATATTGAACCATTCGGTAGCCCATTCGAATAGTTTTTAAAACTATTCGATAGTTTATGCTAAAAATAAATTATTCGGTTGTATAAAAACAATTCGAATAGTTATTCGATAGTTTTAAGAAACTAAATGGTTTTGAGTTCAACCTTATCGTAAATTTGAATTCAAACACTGGGTTAAATTCTTTGACACAAGACTCATAGTGCCTACATAAAGCAATACCCGTACCAAAATGGTGTGTGTCGTACATTCCTTTATAGTACATTACAATCGTTGATTTTTATTTGTTCTATACTAATCCACCTCGCCTATTGTAATGCTGCAACTGTTACATTGTGCTTTATTAGTACATAAACTAGGTTCTGGCAAGCTCCAGTGCGATACAATTTCGCGATCTAAATCTCCTTACTTTTCCGTTTTCCATTTCCAAAAGATTTTCCTGGTATACAATCATCTTTCTTTGATTGTAGTTTCTTAACAATAGTTTCTTTTATTAGGATGAATCATTAGTCGGTCGCCAAACCTAGAGCACCAGATCTGTCTGCCCAATCAGCTAAGATTATGGCAATAACTATTGCAAAACAAATTGTGCAGAGCGGTGGGTAGCTAGGGACCTGGGTTAACCAAACCCGTAAAACTAAGTGTTCACCTGAGGGTAATATTAAATAATTTGCATAAAACTTATTTTTTTTTTGTTATAAGTATTGCATATAATACATTAGTATTAAATACTAATAACGTGATTGTTTTAATGCTAGCCGGCGTGTTTTATTGGCTAGCGAATTAATTTGTAAATTAATTCAACTTTTTGGATTTTGTTAGTTGGATATACAGAGTGCTCGTTTTATCATAAATCCCTGGATTACTCACAAAATAAATACAATGTTGAAAAAATAATTTTTGATTTTTTTAGTTATTAATAACTCTTGATTTACCAGCTAATAATTAGTTTATAGAATCATCCCATATCACTTAAAGAGGTTTCAACTTAATTTTTTTTAAAAAGTATCATACATGTTTCAGTAGCTTATTTAATATATAANTTTTTAAAAAGTAACATACATGTTTCAGTAGCTTATTTAATAAAGAAAATGACTGGTCAATAACAACTTTTAGCCATAGCGGGGAGACCGTTATAACCCTTAATATGGGCTTAAAAAGCGAAAAAATAAAACAAATATACAATACATTTTAAATTAATAATATTGAAGAAAAATGAATAATGAAATTATTTTTATAAGAAAAATTTTCAAAAGTATACAGTATAAAAGTTTTTAGTATATTTTTATATTTTCTAACAAAAAAAAATAATCACTTTAGTACTTATGTAATTTAAAAAATGATTTTCAGTCACACATGAAAATAATAATGTAAATAATTGAATTTGTTATAGTGTAATACATAATGTTTATAATGTAATTGTTATTAACCGATCAATGTCCTTTTTGTAAGGTTTACTCCTATTGTTTGTTGAACAGTTTTAAGAAATACTTATTATAAGTTTTGATAAGATCTTAATGTATTCACATCCCTATTCAATTTATTAACATTATTTTCTAAAAAACTACAGTATATACTTTGTAAATAAATTCCGATTTACCTTAATTCGTTTTTTATTTAATAATTTAATAAATTTATTTTGCATATAATATTGATACATTTTAATTCATATTAATTTTAGTTATTCTTTTTATTTTATTTATTGTACTAATTCAACTTTTTGATTTTCAAAATTGAAATTTCAATAAGAATTTTATGCTTAAATTATTTATTGTTAATATCAATTTATGTATTATAAAATGATTTTTATATTTTTGCTTTATATAAGACTTAAGGAGCAGTAAAGAAAAATTGTTTAAATTACTTTATTTTTACACAAACTTCTGAGGAAACAATATTTCTGTAGTATTAAAGACTTTGTCTTCTGAATATATTGTATTTTAGATCCCAAATTTTTAACAACAAAAATGTCAAAAAACATTTTATTCCAACCATTAAAAATAAATAGATTTTCAATAAATTGTTTAGAAATGAAATTCAAAATTAGTAGATAAGGAAAAAACAGTAGAAAAATTACCTCTACTGGTCTTCCCTATTAAGATGCCTTTGTTATAGACTATCATTACACTTACACGAAAAAAATACTTTATACATATGTATAATTTTTATTATTATTATTTAACATAAATTAAAAATAAAAAATTAGTTTTTAAATAACCTATTAGAAAATGACTGAAAGATTAATTATGATGATATATTAATTTTAGAAATCATCTTAAAATAACCATATAATATGAATATGAATGTATGTGTATGTTTGTCAGTTGTCAAATAATTTTATAAAATAAATCACAAATGAGTGATTTCAACTCTATTCCGGGTCTAAAGGTAACCTATTTATATGTTATCACTAATAATACAATATGAAAAATGGATAATCTTTGAGTTACTTCCAAGCAACGGTATTCAATAAAAACTATCAATTGTTTTTAAATATAGTTTATTTTTAGAGCTTAGGTGGCTGATCTTCGCTTTGTGGTACTAATATAATATCATGCAGTATTTTTCACATAATACCGCCAAACACATGGACTTGAGTGCGCTATTCTTATCAAAAATGTACCGTCCATACTGATTTTTTATGTGTAATTTTTACTAATTATTTTATTTAGAATATGTAAAACAAACACACAATTAAATCCACTTAGAAAAATTAATTTTAAAAAACTTCAAAAAATTTTAATTTTATATGTAATATATAATATAAAATTAAATAACTTACATAAGAATTAAGATATTTTTCTAAGAAAATATATATAACCCTTACTATTTCCAAATATGATGTCCCTGATAATCGTCATCTCTTAAATTATTTCAATTTGTTTGAACATAACTGTTATAAAACAGATAACTTAAGAGTCAAGGTTGTGTGGTGAATCGATAAAAAAAATAAGAACACTAAACTACTATTGTAATATTCTACAATTAATTGATTTCAACTATAGCTTAGCAAATTAAATGAACCAACAAAAATTAATTTTTTTAGTTTATAATAGATTTTAATTGTTACTTTGTTTGGATCTAATGAATTAAATTAACATTTAGTATTTGTTTCGGGATTCTATTTTTTTAAATTTTGTAAATATAAACTACTTGACATAAATTTTCGATTAAATAGTATAATCTAGTCGATGTTATTAAATAATGATTGAAATAATTATGCTATGACCTATATACTTTAAATAACGAACAAAGAAACCTTTTAAAAAATATTTGTTATTAAATACGATATTATAGCATCAGATTTGTTTATTTCAATGGAAATAATTTATAAGAATTTTCAAAAATAAATTTAGACTATTATAACAAATAGTTTTATTTGTGTAATAATCAATATTAATTTATATTTGTATTATATTTAATATATTCTAAATTTGAATTGTTTTACTTCTATATTAATCATTAATGCAATTTGCGATGTATAATAGTTTATTTGTATTCTAAGTATGAATTATAATATTATGTATATACACAGAGGTCCACTAAAGAACGCAATTTAAGAGAAATTAAATTTTACTGATAATATATGACCATATATTTTCATACTTTAATTTAAAATACAAACTTTAGTAAATAATAAAAGTATTGGGCATCTTACATACTGTAATCAATATAGTATTTAAGAGTCGCGATAATTTTAGTTGTACAAGAGGCACATATTGGTAGATCAGGGTCTGTTCATTAGAGTAAATAAGGCTAATGTTTTTCTTTCGGAAATTGTAAGAGCTATATAAAGTAAATGAACTTATACTTAAAAAAGTAAAATAAAAATTAAATAAATGTTTATTTATTTATTTTTAATAAAAAAAAATTGTTTTCGCAAAATTTTGTAATAGAATTTACAATGATTATAAAAATTAACTAAGCAAAAAGTCAAACTGCCCCCATTGCCCCCTCTAGAGATGCTCATACACTTATATATTATCTTTCAAATGATACAGTTCAAATATTTACAAAAATATAAAAAACTTTAATGATTAATTTTATATTTTTAAATATTGACATTTCATCTCTGATATTTATTCTTGACTCAAGATAAACTTCAAACTTGTAGTTTTAATGAAATTAAAAAAAAAACTATAAAAATAATAATAATTATAAATAGCAATGAAATGCACCTATGTTCAGTAACTTAATGATCAATTATAATTGATCATTATATATTATGTATACAGGCTAATTTATTTAATATTAAACACTGGATTTCTATTAAAGTAATAATTATATAGAAAAACTCTTTTGGTATTTTTTAGTTTTATATATTTTTTGATTTATTAGTTATTTTTTTTAATTCATCCCGTATACGTTTAAAATGTGTCGATTTTTTTTTCTTTTTTAATGGCAGTATTGATATTTAACTAGTTAACAAGAAAAAAATTAATTAAAAAATTATTAATCGATAAAAACTTTTGAAATAGTACTTCTGGAGTTATGTAATGTGTGGGTTGGGTATCCGTCCTACTTTTATAGGACTGTGCTTTTACCTGGTACTCGGTTTGTAGGCATTTTTTACTCAGCTTTTACTTGATCGGTACTTGGTATATTCCCCGGCCCTAACTTAAAAAATTATTATGTCAAATGAAAATATTTTCAATTATAGTTTATAGTCCTATATCTGTTCTTCTTATTATCATATCTACAAAAATTATATATATATATATATATTTTATTGTTACTCAGTGCAAGTAGCGTTCATTAGTAGGTTTGTGTTTTGTTTAATAAAATTATGAAAGAAGAAAAAAAAGACATTTTTAATCTATATTTTTTGTCTTAAATGTTTATGAAATATTAAAAATGTTTTTTTAAATTCAATGTATTTTAATAAGATTCAACAAGTATATTTTGATGACAATTATTTCATTAAATACTTTAAGATTATAGCAAAACATTTTTTTCAAAATTATCTGAACAAATATTTTATAATAGAGAAATTGCATTTATGGGTCCTTCAGATTCAGCTAGATATATTTTGAGACCTTTTTACGTATTATTGAGCAAGATCGATTCCGTAATAACAGAGTAATCAGGTGTAGTGACACAAAAAAAAGCATTGAAGAGAAAAAATTAATAGTTTCTCAAACAACGTATCGAAGCTAAAATTATACTAATGATTGTTATTTCGTTTCTAATTATTCTTAATTTCAAAAAAATGTTCATTCATATTCAATTTCCCCTCAAAATATAAATTATTAAACAAAACTTCAATTTTATTTCAGTTTTATGGGAGATTATTGGAAACACAGTCAGCCCACTTTTTACCTGTATAATCTCGTACAAACCCAATACCTATATACTATTTGTGTATAATGTTTTTTGAAAGGTCATTTAGATTATGGTGTTTTTATACAATAACCATTAAATACATATAATTCTTATCTTATCTATTAATTCAGGTTTTTGTCATTGTTTTGTACTATCTTCTATTCATGTGCAGCAAAGGAAAAAGATATATGATGAGTACAGTAACTTTCTATAACCACAGCTATTAGGAATAATTAGAAATAAAAGAACAATTGTTGATATAGTTTTTAAGTTTCTAAATCGCTTATAACAAATTATGGGTACAGACATAAAGTCATAATTGCACGTGACGAAGAAAAACTTATTTTTGAAAAGTAAAAAGCGTTGTACGATCATTTTTTTTTTTTTATGATTAGAAATAATGAGAATTGAAATAATTTTTAAGTATTATTTCTAATATTCAAGTACCAATGTTACATCTCTCTTATTCTTTTGATTTTTATACTTTTAAATAAAAATTACCCCTCGTAGTTTGTAAATTTACATACATTTTCTCATATTTTTTTATAGTCATTATAATTGTTTCGTTTTGATGTAGGAATTCATAATATAAGTAGCTAACTATAATATTTATAATGAAACTTAATAAAAAGACGTCGCTTATTGCTAACTTTATTCGCAGAAAATATATTAGTATGATAATATGTACGACATAATGAAGTAGGTTGAGTATAAATCTTTCCAATGGCGGATTTAGGAGGAGCACAAAAGCACATAACCCTCTGTCAGTTTTTTCTAGACAATTTTTTTTAACGGCTATAATTTAATAAATTATTATAAAAACGGATTATAAAAAAGGATAATGGTTGTATGTTTACAATATCTTTTTTAATCAGTATAACCTATCAATTTTGGTTGTTGTAAAAATAAAATCTACTAAAATCAAAACTTTTATTTATATTTTATATTTTGACATTTTTATTTGCAAAATACTACTTTGTATTTCAAATACTTTTTTTCGTAGTATTTTGAATTTCATACATCGAATACGCGATTTTAAGATTTTACCCAACTTTGTAGATATTGTAGGTGACATTGACAATGTCTGACACAATTTAATAATACAAATGTTGCTAGAAAAAATGATTCTAACTACTCATTGTGTTAATAAAAGTTTATTTGGTCGTAAACATATTTTATTAATAAATATGATGTTAAAAATTGTAAAAATACAATTAAATTTGTAGAAATTACAAAACCTTTTTCTTTTTTTTAGAAAATAGAAACATTTTATATCCTAGATCAAACTTAATTTGAATTTATTTACAAAATAATTAGTTGCAAAAAATGGCAAAAATTTCTTGATTTAATAACTATAACTGAACAATGCGATCATCATTGATGTATATATTTTTATTTTTTAATAACTGTATAAAGGCAACATTATATTGAATTTCATATATATATATATATATATATATATATAGTTAATATTTAGTTGTTAAATTTATCATTAGTATTTTAATAATCATTAAACATGAAAGCCGATCTTGTGAAACATCAATTACTTATTTGTTATGAGGAGTCGTTTCTTAATTATGACAATGAAGAGTTTTCGTTCCTATTTCAATTTTTCACTTGTGAAATTTTTAAATAAGATTTCATTCAATAAAGGACTTTAAACTAATAGGAATAATAAGAGAAGTATTAAAAATATTATGCTTAGTGTATAACTTATGCTTAATCCCTCTAATAAAAAACAGAAATTATTTTTAGCTATTATGTATCAAACGTTAAATTCCTTGAAGGAAAGGAATTAAGAATAAATAAGAGTAAGACAGAGTATATAGAATACGAGTTTAATAAAGGAAAACATAAGGTAGGTAAATTGACGATATTAAAGACAATAAGCGAGAACGTGATAGAAGAGGCAGATAGTTATAAGTATTTAGGATCAATTGTACAACAAAAGAACGGTGCTATTGACGAGAATGTAAGACGTAGAGTTAATTCCAGTAGATGAATTGAAAAGAAGCCTCTGGTGTGTTATGTGGTAAAAAAATTCAAATGAGCCTGAAAGGTTAGTTCTATAAGGCTTTAGTAAGACCAGCTATGATGTATGGTTCAGAATGTTGAGCGGTTGACAAGAGAGTGTAGCAGAGATGAGAATGCTTAGATGGATGGTTGGGAATGACTAGTAGAGTCAATCATTGATAATATGAGAGAAAATAGACTTGGATGGTTATGTCATGTATGAGGAGAGAACAATTGGAAGCTGTAAAAACAGTTATAGAAATGAATATTAAAGGAAAAAGAGATAGAGAATGACCAAAAAAAGAGATGGAGGGATGTTATTGAATGCAATATATAGACAGCTGATGTAAGCGTTGATGATGAGGGAGATCCTATCAAGTGGAAGCTTAGGATAAGGGTGACCGATACCAAGTAGCTAAGATTAAGGTGAGGAATAAAGAAGAATAGAAGATATATCAAACATTATTTAACATAATTAATATAAATATTACATATATAATTAATTTAACATAATATTAAACAATACTAAACCGGCATGAATAATTTTGTTAAACTTGTTATACTCCAGTAAATATTTATTCACTTTATCAAGAAAGAATATAAGAAAGAATATTATGAACGTTTACGAATAAGAATGATAAAAATTAATTTTTTATACTCTTATACAACTATATAATGTAATTCATACTTCGGTCAAGGAACTCTGCTTGTCTAATTTTTTAATTTTGTTTTTTTGACAAAATATTGTTATGTCGTGACTATCTATTTATAATTTATGAATACTGTAATCACAATTTAATCCACATAATAATAAAAAACACTAACAATAAACATTAAATATTGTTTGTTTATACTACGATATAATTTAGAAGGTCAATACTGAAATCTGTGAATTAATTAACGAATTATAATTTTAATTAGTTAGAAAGTCTGCAATTCAAACTATGAAAGTGGCAGCAGTACATTTTAAATAAAATTGATTATAATCACACATTAATCGCCCAAAAATTCGTTCAAGGATAATTTAGATGAAACCCCCGTTATAAATTTTATTGCAGTTAATTTATTAAAAAAATTTAATGTGAAATATGATATTATTAAATAAGATGATTTAAATTTTAATCTAGATGTAAGTTTGGGCTTTAAATATTAATGTTGATTAAAATAAAACCTCAAATTAAAAGATCCGATACAATACATAGAAGGTAAATGTTTAGGATCCCTAAAAATAAACTAGAACTCATTCTAAAAATTTAAGAAAAAATATTTTTGTGAGGAATGGTCAAATTAAGTGATTAAACTACAAAAAGTTATTCATTCAAGAAATAAAATAAAACCAACCTAGTATCTCATCAAATAATATTGACACTTCTATATTTTAGTTTTCTTTTCTATAATTTAAAAGTAGTTATCGAAGTTAAGTTTCATTTTGGTATAGATAAATTTGTTTTTAATTTTTTTGTACTTGGATCACTAAAAATCGCTTTGTCTCATATACAAATTGTTTACATTTTATAAAAATAAATTAAAATATATATTTAGCTAAACAATTTACATTAATAATTTAAAATATCAAACCATATAAATTTTGATTACAGAATAAAACAAGGTTTTAACTACAATTTTTTTTATTAAAAAGTCAGAGCTTTTAAGAAAATAAATAGTTGAGATAATAATGGGTTAGATCGAGTACGTTGATGATCAAAACAGATAATATAATTAAATAATAGTTATATCTTCTACACTTCAACAAATGTCCAACTACATTTCAATAGTTTTATATTTTTTTTTATAAATCTACTAAAAAAGCATGTAACGCTGAAAATAGGTATTTAATGTATACTTGAATAATTTCTAATGAAATCAATCACGGACGCCTACAAAAAAATATTCCAAGGGATGCAAGAATTATCGACACCAGTGTAACCCTTGAGGCTTTTATCTAAACCCCTTTCTAATTATCGAATAATATTAATTGATATACCTGTTACACCACACCATCCTAACAAAAACATTAAAAATGTTATTATTAATATTATTAATCATTTGAAATAAGTTATTAAATAAAATATACTATATACATTTTAATTTTTCTATCCGTAGACTATACTAAGTCATGTTGTTCAATATTCTGTGAGTAAATATTATTGCGGAAATTTTTTTTTTTAAGACAAAAACTTAAAATTTACTAATAAAATAGGCCACTAAGATTATATGATTCGTGTTAGTTATTTCATTAACTGTGGCTAAAATAAACTCAGGGGGTTTATTGACACCTTCTAACAACCTTCGGACATTTTTGAAACTAATACGATTTAACTCACGTCATTGAATAGCATGTATTTCTACTATAAAAAAAAATTTCTTTGACTTATTTATACATTATTGAACAATTTTAATATTATAAAATATCGTCGGATTTGTGAGAAAACATATTAATTGTTATTTTCGTATTATTATTCTTATTTTTAATTTTGTAATTACCGCCATTTAATGTATAATTCTATAATATTTTTAACTATCAGAAATTGTAAATGTATTTTTAACTCGTAAGCCAATTTTTTAAACCATTAAGTAATAAGTATTTTAATGCATAGAGTGTTTATGTAATGCGAGCTTAGAGTTCACACACCAGTATGAGCTGTATCCGTCTGAGCATCATACCCACTTAATGTATTAAAATATTTATATATTAATAAGTACTTACCCTAATATTATTAACAATACATCAAAAGTTTTTGTTAGAAAAGGCAACAAAATGACTATTTTGCAATTTCAAAAATAATTTTCTTTTTATCAGATACAATTAACAAAAATATGCATTTAGTAAAGTACATAACAGTAAAAATATGTAAAAATAAAATAACATTTTCAGTATATGAAAATTTATAAAATTTGACAAAATAAGCTGAGACACTCCTTCGAATAAAAATTTCAATTTTTTCTATTAATACCTATTTAAAAATAAATAAAAAATAAACAGACAAAACTAAGACCCATGATGAGCTCTAAATTATACGATAATTATGTTTTTAATAACCATCTACTGAAAAATCAACGATTATATGTTAGACCCTTTTTATTCTCAGGCACCGATATTCAGTAGAGTAGCAAGGATTTTTGCTTGAGACAGATTAGAGGCTTATATTCATGCTCTTACTAAAGCCAAAATCTTTTACTGTTTATTGTAATAGTTAGACTATGGGATGGATTATAAGGGTTACCACTATAGAACCAATGACTATACCAATGTATACATACAGAGTGATCCACGATGTTTTAACAAACCTAATAACATTTGATCCAAAAAATATTTTAGTTACTTTTTTTTTAAATAATTTTTACAGTTGTAAACTTTGTTAACAGCATATTCTTTTATCTGTCTCTAATAAAATTAAAAAATCATTTTTTTTTTTTTAATTTATACATTTTTAGACTATGTTAAACTAAATTATTATTATGTTCAACCTTGTATATATGACTCGACATATTACGTAATATAAAAATATCAATGTTAGGGAGGGGTCCAGACCCCCTAAATCTCCTCACATAATTCCACTATTGAGCAAACTTTGTTTCGAGTTTCAAAATGTGGTACTGTTTCTCTTCATTAAGAATTATGGAAAATGCAGCTGATCAAATCCTTTCTAGTTCACTCGAGAGCGAACAGTTGTTAATACTACACTAAATACCATTTATGGATTTATTTTGAACAATAAAACGAATGTTCGTTTTAGTATAAATAAAACGTGATGCATGTATAAGTGCAACAAATAAAAATAAATATTTGACAAAATTACATCACACAATAACTTCAGTCTTGTTCATTTATCGGTTGCCAAATAGGACTATCGGAAAAAAAAATTTGTTTTGAAGAAAACTAATAATTTTATACCAAATGATAACATTAGTTTTCGGTCATTTGTGTATACCTGATGAAAATTCATGTATAATGTTATATCACCTGTAAAAGAACTTTGAAAACAAATGTTTTCGTCAAAATTAATCTCTAGTCAATATAACTTCAATATGATGTGTAAGAAAAAATACGTACACAAAATGTCGTTAACAAAAACGTTTTAATCAATATTTATATGTATATTGAGTTAACTTTGGCGATAAATATCATTCGACTGGTACAAATAAACCACTGTTTAATTTTCTTTGGAAATCATTTATAGATTTTATATTAATTTTAGTAAAAAGAATTTAACACAGTCATTTTTACTTATAATTGGAGCATAGCATTCAATATCATTTTTAGATTTTAGACTTGATAAATTTCTGGTATGGGCAATAAATAATAATTACTAGTTCAAAAATATTTACATTTATTAATTACATAAAACAAATATTCAGTACATATACTTTTATAAAAAAAGGTGTTAAGATAACACTTTAGTAGATCTTTAGTACTTAAAATAACATAAATTTAGCTGACCTATTTTTTAAACGATTTACATTAATGTTTTGAATATTTCTATAAAGTAAACAACTTGTATAAAAGAATTAATACCTACTCCATAGTCGTTCATTTCCACTATTTATGAGAGTAAATATTTTTATTGATACACTTTTCGATTAAATTATAACTAAATAACAAGAATTATTAACTAATTATAATCATAAAGGACATATTCTACTAAAAGTTATCACAATAATAGTAAAATAAAATATCTCAATGCATGAAATCATTACAATACATTTTTTCATAAGTTTTCGTCCATTTTTTAGGTCAGTTAATGTTAAATAAACAATAGAATAATAATTTTATTGAAATATAATCGTTCAATTTATACATTATACAATAACGGCTAATAATAGAGCTATAACAATAAAGATATATTAAAAAAACTACCGTTTAATAATATTTACTTATCAATACAAATTTAAGTGTAATTAAGTATATTTAACATGGTATTGATATAATCGTGAATAACTTAACTGCTAACTTTTTAAAATACCTTATCGTGGATGGTAACATCATTCATAATCTATTATCTAAGTAATATAGGAGTTTAAGGAAAAGTCATTATAATTGTAATATGATATAGTAAAAATTGAACATATTTGTACGTATTAGTTACTCATTAAAAGAGTGTGTCTTAATGTTATATGTATTTTTTACAAGTCGCCATTGAAGAATTTGTACTTTTGCAAATATACCTTATGTTTGTAACATTTTTATTACAATCAGGTCTTTCACAGACTAGCACTTATTAAACTTCTTAAATTTATTTAAAATGTTTACAATTTACTTGGATTATCATAAAACATTTTAAATTGGTGTGATATTGATCATTACTTTTTAAAAATGTGATCTTAGACCTATAACTAAAATACCTCTATCAATTTAGTTTATTGTTGAATACCGATTTAATGATAATGTCTTTGAGCAAAAACAACTACACCTCGATTATCATGATTCTAGCACGTGTTAAGTGATCACTGTAATAACAAGTAGCAATGTTTTTTCGCACGTGCGGAAACTTGTTTTAAACGAAAATGTAAAATTGAGTATAAACGCTCGACAAAAATATAATTATTCGAATAAATTTATTAAAAATAATTAAAAATACATTTATAAGTTAAGATAAGAACATCATAATATAACATTTTGTAACTACGCAAACAATATTGATTACGCTGATTTTTATAAAAATACGTTTTTCAAATGTTATAAAAATTTTTTTACCCGTTAAGTATAATATATATTTAAAACTATATATTTAAATACGTCGTTGTAAATATTTGGAACTAAATCGAAAGAAAGCGTAGACCTTAAAATAAAGCCAAAACTTCTACTAGAAATGATAAGCTATATTATAACGGTAATTTAGAGTGATATATTGTATTAGTGTATTACACTATATCAAGATAAAAAAAAAAAAGCGAAGGGATCGAACAATTTATCTAAATCAATTGATTATTCTAATATTGTAATTGATATTCATGTTAACAACTCGAGTACCCGACCACTGGTTACACAACGAATACGTTATTAATCGGTACTTAATTATCCACTGTGTACTTTAAATCTATAATCGTTATTAATTTACACGTCCTATGTACATTTTATTTGTAATATAAAAGACGAAAATAATTGTATTTTTCTAAAATATTATTAATAGATCAACCGAGTAATACACACAGAGGAATGTATTTTTTTATTAACGAGTTTATTCGTCGAGCCGTTGACGATGATGATGATATTTATAACAATAATGTTAATAATGGAGTAGGTACATGAGGGTGATACGGAGAGAAATAGCAGACAGACAGCCGACAACGAGTCGGTCATGTGTGGCAGCAGTCAGTTCATTTATGGCTCAGGACCGGTACACATCTTTAAACGACCGCGTTGTCCAAGACCTCGGCGATACTGGACTCGACTAGAATTTTTCACCCCAGGAATATCAAGTAAGTTTCTAAACTAGTTAATGTAAAATATCACCTAAAGTTTCTATTTTACTATTAATTATTTATAATTTTAATTATTGTGTTAAAAATACATTAAATATTTTTTAATTATATTTAATAGTTTTTTCGTTCTGACCTATCATTTGGGTTACCATCAATTATAAGCTTGCAATTTATAAGTTGTCAAAGTGTAATCAATTCAAGGTAAATTAAAATGTATTTATCAGTAATAAACATTTTGGTGGAGATTTAAACACTATGATTTTGCCGGAGGGCAGGGGTATATTCGTACTGTAGTCTAATTAACTGTCCATATTTCATTATATGTATTTTGACCTTTTGCGAGATTTTTCCCTTAAAGTTAATTAATACTTAAGGAGTGTGTTAAAATGCATTCACATAATTCTGAATTCTGTCATAAGGAATTTCATTACATCACTTTGTACAATAACAATTTTATCATTTCATATTTACAATTCTCTTTATGTATAATTTCTTAAATTCTTCGGTTAAACTTTAGTCAGTTTTATTTAATTTAAGTTCATCCATTCAAAATAAATGAAACCTGATTAAATAAAACTGCTCTGATTACTATAACAGATAATTCTAATTTATCAATGATTAGGGCTTATCAATTTTAAACAAAATGTCTTGATCTGAAATTGATGTGTATGCTGAATGTACGATTATTTTAAAGATATACTAATTTTATTTATAAAACCTATTTAATCCGCTAAAAATACTTATTGGTTTTGAATTTATATGTAAAAAATGTTAAAATGTGATCATTATAATTGATCATTTATTTTAGTATATCAAAAATAATACTTTTTGTATGTGTATGAATTACTATAAAGTTCAAAAAAAATTATTATTTTACATCATCATTATGTCATCAAATTTCTTAAAACGCATGTTTGGCTTTTTTCTTACACTGACAGTAAAAACACAATTGAAGAAAGCTTTTGATTATTTGTTTTAATATCTAACTATTGTGTGTTAGACATCGTGCAGCATATTATGGTAAACAACTAGCTAAAGTACACCGACAAAGCTGTCAGTTGGATTTGATTGCTGTTAGTCGATTTGTAGCTACTGATAACCTGAAACACGTGTTCGGCATCCCGTAAAGCTATTAGATTCCTATTTATCTCGCGAAAACTCTTGCTTTGAGATGCTTCTGAACAATACAAATAAATCACTTATCTGTGATTTAAAGATAGAACTTCTCTACTTCTTAGATAGAAGCACTTCTTTTAATCCACCATTTAAAAATCCAATGGTTAATTTAAATCTTTATCTTCGAATACCTCTGCTAATCAAGATCCTGTAACAAAACGTGGCTGAATAAAGCATAATTAAATACAATAACGTTATTATTGTATTGAAGTTTTTAGCAATTATCTCTAAATTTTAACCAGGGTAAAACCTAATAGCAAATTAAATAATATTAATATGTTGTTGCATAACCTTTGATAATAAAAAAATACTGGCCAACATTTTAATTATAATTAAGTAAAATCTATTGAATACCACAACTAAAGAATCATTATTTTATCTTAAATGTTATTCATGGAAAATATTGTTATTTGTAAGTTTAAACAACGTGTTTTACAAGTTATAAGTGGATTTTAGAGACTTCTGATTCTAAATGTACCTGCCGGAATAATTTTTACAAGTATGAAAGTTATCTAAAAATTTGTGAAATCTAAATTTATTGTAAATTTGGCATAAGATATTAAAGCGTAAATTGCGTAGGTACTGTTCACAATATCCGGAAAAAAGTATTTTTAAATTTTATATTAACACGTTTGTAGTACAGTTATATTTTCTATATTTTTTGATAAAATTTCATAAAGTTCAAAGACACCGAGTTTTTTTTAATTACTAATTTCACATTTATGAGCATACATGTGCTTTAAAATTCATGATCAATTAAATTTAAATACATGCAATATTCATTATTAATTATCTATATTTTCAAAATAATTTATTACTTAATAAAGGACTACGAACTAATTTGCCTTATTAAATTTTTTTGGTTTATTACTTACTTTATCATTAATCTGTTATTATTAATATCTTAAATTAGTAATATAATTATTTTTTATATGAAAGAATCGATCTTACCGGTTCAGATTTGTATTGTACAAGTATAATTTGTACGATTTCATTCAAAATGTTTATTATTTTTTTATTAAAATAACCGTAGCATCACAGGCCGCCATTGGTTACATATTTATTTAATTGATTTGCAATATGATTTTAAATGATATGTATTGGTTTACTGATTATAAAGTTTTTAGTCTGAACGTAGTACTTAGTCTGTTTTATTATTATACATAGTTTTTAAATACCGCACTCTGAACTTGAAAAATTTTCCTACACTTACTATAAATATATTTAAATGCCCTTAAAAGAATCTCCGAATTGACCTGCTTATCTTTGTGAATTCACTGTAAATTTTCAGATTTCTGTGGCATTCTATTATATATAACGTTGTCATCTACCGACAATATTTTTGATACAACGGTATTTATTCGCTGTATTTTTTACATACTGTAAAATTCCTTCATCCCCACTGTAAATAACACCTCTCATAGACAATCATTTGGTTAATAGAAGAAACATTAGAATATAACTCACTATGGCGTAATCTCCCTAGACTGACGGGTCAGGGTCTAAGTTCGCTCAGTTGGTGCATAAAACTCGCGAATAGTTAGTTTGTGCTAATCGCGTTAAATTATGTGAAAAAATACAAAATAGTGTAACCTGTGGATTATTTAATTGGTATTAACTAGTACAAATATTAGTATTAAGAACAATATTAGAATCAAGTTTAGTAAAAAGGTAAGATTTATTTCTATTGCATACGAAAAATATTCAAATTAAGATTGGTATATATATATTATATATTTATCTAGACATTATAAAGTAAAAAAATCAAAATTTTTTAAAAAGAAAATGATGACGTAGTGCAATTAAAACTAATTGATAAAAGATTAAAAAAAATGCATTCTAAAACTCAAGTAATTCTTTCGTTATTAACTTACAGACACTATACAGCATGCTCTGGCAAATTTTAAACTTTTGATCCACTCATAATATATAATTACTTTCTTTTTAAAAACTTGTTAGAATACATATATAAAACTATAATGTCATAATAAATAATATACTTTATAAATTTCTAGAAGTATTTAAAAAAAAATCAAAATAGACATTGTTTTTATAGAGTCGATAATTATAAATAAAATAGTAGAAAATTATTTTTTTAATATTTTATATTTAAACTTTTAGAGCATTTGTAAAATTTTGAATTTTTTCTCATTTATATAATGATATCAAACATTGGTTTAATTGGTTTAGGATATTATTATTATAATTAGTTATTAAATATTATTATACTCAACAATTTAAAAACAAATGTATTACAAAATATATTTAGTGCATCGAAAGTTATAGAACAGACTGAGACACTATTATAAAACCTTTAGTAAATTACTAAGGCCGAGATGATTAATGGTCGCAATAGATTTAAATGAGTCTGAGGAACATATTAAATTAATAAAAACCATAGAAATTCGGTTGTCAAATAAATCTGGTAGCTACAGAAAAAAATTTCAAGGATAGATACAATCAACGTTAATAACAACTTTATATTTTTGTTGTGGATAAAAAAAACTTATACAGATGAACTAAAATTATAAGAAATTGTAAATTTAATATACATTATATTATACATAGACACGGAAAAAAATATTTGAATCTTTTTTTTTTTTAAACGTACATCAATTACACCGTACCGTCGAATTATGTTAAACATTTATATCTTTAAAAATAAGAATTATAAAAGTTACAGTAAAAACTCCAAGACTAACTTAAGTTAAAGTTCAAGTTAAAAAAAAAAAATTATTCGACGATAAACTACATAAGCTAGCATGATATATTTCTAGCACTGACAGTTAAATATTTATAAAAAAAATTTTAATTTGTATCACAATCCAAAAATCTTTGGTTTTATTCTTAAGTCACATTTGTATTAAAAATATTTATGTGAAAATTCTATTTTATAATTTCATTTTTCCAATAATTTAAAATTACAAGCTGAAAAGTGTGTCTCTCTCTCATCTTTTTCCTAAAATATCTATTGTTTAAAATGAAAACAAAATATCCAGTCGGTAGACGATGACAGTTTATTTATACTTAAACGTATAATGAGATTCTTTTAAACAAAATAATATTAACGTTCATTTTTATACATTTTCAGTATCTAAAACTCAATCTAAAAAAATATTTATTATTTCTTTTTGAATCGAATATATAACCCAACTTCTTAACAAGATTACTTTTTTTTTTAATTGACGTTAAACAAAATTTCTGTTTTTAAAACATAAAGTTATGTAAATCAATGATGTATCCGGATTTTTTTCTGATAAGGGTTGAAAAAATATAGCAGTTAAATTGATTTAATTTTGAGTGATTTTTATTGTACATACCTATAAACTGTATATATTACTTATTTACAGTATTTGTATTACATTTGTTAAATAATAATTGCATATTCATTTTTGTATGTTATATTTTGTTCGAAATTAATATTTATAGCATTATAATCACATTTCGGGGGGGGGGGGAAGCACAAGTCACCTAATCTCCCTGAATATGTCACTGTGTAAAACAAATATTTTATATATGCACATTCACACATTATTAATTAATAGAATATCGAGAGTTTTTGATCGTCTTAACCATTTGTATGAGCCATAACTGACTGATTTTTGTACTCATCTTCTGCTCGGTGTTTCAGAATATTTAACACAATTTGGACCATTAATTACTCTTAAATAGTTTTAGAGCAGGTATTTGTAAGGCGATTGCAATCAGTTCAATGTCCTTTAATAAAAAAATGTATTTTTTATTTCACATTTTTATACATTCCATTAATTGATACTCGTTTATCTAATCTTATATTTCTGTTCATCAAACATTAGATAAATAGCTTATTATTAATAGACTCTAAGGACTATGTAAAAAATTGTTTTTTTTTTGTCTGTAAGCATATGGCTTCATTAATCGCACTTATTAATTAACGTCTGTGAAGTATGTATCCAGTCAAGTAATGAATAAATTTCATTATATGTTTGCAAGAAATGAAGTTTCATCGTCATGTTAAGTATATTAAAATTCAAAATTAACCATTAAAAATATATATTATTATATTAATGTGAAATAAATTTTGACCATATAAACTCAAAATACATATTGATTAATATGTGTATAGAATATATACACAGTTATTTTTGAGCTATGAGTAGGTATTATATAGCAGAATTCCTAGCTAAAAGAATATAGTATCTACCTACCTGACTCGTATAATTATGCTGTTATGTAAACATACACTCTATGTTAAATCGGGTGTTGATAACAGAAAATTGTATGTAATTAAAGACGTTGTTAGTATTGTTTTCTACAATAGTTCTTTGAATTTTTAAATAAATATTCTTTTTGCATAGAGTGAACGATTATCACAATTATGATTCTTATATAATGTATTTGTATTACTCATCTCCATCTATTATGAATCATACGAATATTTTGTTTAATGTGACTTATTTAACTGTATCGTTAGTTGTGTTTGGTCAAATTATATTCACACGTGCTGGCTCTATAAATAGATATGTGTGTTGTTTAGTTAGTGGCAAATTTTTAACAAGGTTTTCGCGTGCAGTGGGTCATCACTTAATATTACTTAATGTCTATTAGAGGGCACGAGAAATAAGTACAGTGTTGTGTTTTTGAAACATGAGTAAACAAATGCGTTTCATATTCTGTATATTCAAGAAAACAAAAACAATTGTCACAAAAATGTTCTACGATCACTTTACCATAATATATTTTATACACTAAAAAATTAGTTTAATATTTCAGTATTATTAAGTAATAATTATCTGTAATATTAAAATTAGCATTAAATTCAGTTGAAGAAAGTTACTTTTACTTCGAAGTAAATTCTTCTTAATTTTGTGTCAAGTTAGTTAGAGAGTAATTAAACCTCTCGTAGAGATTTAATATCTTTATATTTCTCTTGGACGTCATTAATTAATTAGCGCGCAAATCTATTGTTATATTGTTATCTAATAGTTATGTATTAATAATTTTTTTTTCAATTAATATTAATCATGCATTGTGGACAAGAAAGAAAATCATGATATTATAACAGGGTACAAGATACCTTATCGCAGAAGACTGTTTCCTCATAAAATAATTTATTAAATATTCGTAATTAATTTTGATATACTTATATATATATATATTTATTAGTATATCAATAAATCTTCAGGTAAATTTTTAATTAATATTAAAATATATTTGTTTACTTGAAAAATTGTGATAACATTGCTGCTTAAAAATTTATGTACACATAAAAATAGATAATTATTATAAAAAAAACAAATAATGATGAAATGAAAAACTACTAAATCCTTTGCATTTGATTATGGATACGTCATGTTCTTTGACCCTAAAAGTGATCAACAACACGTTGATCACAATTTAATGTGTTCTATTGTACTGAAATCAATGCGAGTATTTAATAAGTAGTTCATAGAGTTACAAATCAAAAGACTAAAATAAATTATATGATTTGTATTATAACGGGAAAAATGCCTTCGGAAAAATTTTTATCCAATTTTTGAGCATTTCATTACTATTCTGAAATTTATGGAGATTATATATTTACTATAAATAAAGAGAATTTTTTTTATTCCACTAAGTAAGTTCAATATACTCATTATATTTCAATTTATTTTCATGACTGATTTGTTTAACTACATTAAGTTATCTATTGATACATTTAACTCACGCGATAGGTACTTTACTTAAGATTTACACGTTATATTAAATACTTTTGAAAACAAAATCATTAAAAACATATTGCTAGCAATTTATTTTTGGATAAGTTACCCATTATATTATTGATATTGAGAGTAAAATACTACGAATCGACATTTTGAAAAATTATTAATTCAAAAAAATTTACTTTTATCAATTAATTCTCTTTAAAAATACATACGTACAAAGTTCTTAACCCATACGTTCTATGGAAAATTTTAGATAGTTCAAAGATAAAATTTGTTTCTTTATATTCAATTTTTAGTACTTTTATGTCAAAATTTCATTGATCGTATTTAAACTTTTACGTGTATATTAAAAATACTATATTGGTATGTGACAATTTTTGGATAATTTCAACTTTTACTATCGCATTTAGATATTTTTTTAGAAGAAAGGAAACTCAATATTTTTGATGATGTCATTTATTTTCTTCTAACTTACCTTAAAGAAAATTTTTATGTAAAAATATTATTAGTGTGTCGTCATAAATACTAGTTCTTTGAAATTTGTGTAGTGCAAGTCCATAAGCGTAATTTCAACAAAATTTTCGGATATTTTGAACAAATTAATATCTAATTTTCCCTCCTACATTTTTTAATAATAATATATAGTTTTTTTAAAAATTATAATTTATTTACGTAAAGTAGTTAGTCGGCGTAAAAATCCTGTCAGATAGTAAAGAAAAAACGAACCCAAATAATTAGGATAGAGGCAAAGAACGGTGATAGTTTTTCTAAAACGTTGGATGTCCTTCTAAGCCTTACCATAATTTGCATCTATGTATAAGTCTAAAGAGGCAATCGATCCCATTTAAATACTCCCTTGTAATTATTGATTGTTTTATAATGAGTTATTGGATAAAAGGAAGTTACAAAACCAAATATTCCATCAATATATTTGGCGACAGTAAATACTAATATGTTTAATGTTATACTTCAATATTAAAAAAAAAATTAATTGAGTTAGACTTGAAATAATTTAATTGAGTACTTGTGCTAATTAATTAAAAATAAATACAATTAACCCAACATCACAAAAAACACTTCAAAAATCAACGGGTATACTGACGCATATACACAAAGAAATATGTCTAGAATTTGTTTGACCCAAATTATGAAAACTTTTCGACTTTTTGGTATTGCAAATATACATTTTTTCGAATAATTCAATTATACTTATTAGAAATAATACATTCTTAGCTACATATTATTTATGACGACATTTTAATAAAATTTTAACTTAAGCGTTCAATGTTATAACTATGAAATATTATTTTCTTTTACAAACAAACATGATTGTTTAATTTTAACGAAACAAATATGAAAAAAAATCATATATGACTTTAGTAGTTATAATAGTAACATAAATGACGAAACGCTATGTTAGTATTGTTGTCGTTGTATTTCCGGTATGATGATAATTTAAAACACTTTAACTATTGATTGTTACATAAATATCTTAATCCCGTAGAGTATTTGATTTAAATAGATTTAAATCAGAGTAATTTGAACTTTTTAAATATTTTATGAAGTCCTTGGCGTGGTCATTCCGTATACAAAGTAATCTATTGGTCTTTTACAGTTTGAATTTTACTAATACATCCAATTACCCCTCCGTATACTTTAATTAAGCTATTGTTAAATGAACATGGATCATTAACATACACAACTTTAAAATTCACAGGCTCTGTAGGTTATTTATTAGAAATAAGCAGAGCTATATAAAGTACTGTGTTTGAGTAAATATATTTAAACAATTAAATGAATACTTAATAATTATAATCAGTTGGATTTCAATACTATTTTGTATTAAATACTTAGAAATTTCTCATTTTTATACAAAAATTATTCATTAAAGTAAACTTTGAAATTTAAATTAAGTTTTATCAAAATATAATTTTAACTTCTTGTATAGTAAAAAAAATAATTTACTGTAACTTCCCATATTAATAGATTTTCTTTTACATATACCCTTTTATCCACTTATTGCATCTATAAAAAACAACTGTTTCATAGAACAAACATTGAAGTGTTAACAGAGAATCGAAAAAGACGCCTATGATGAAAATAACATTGAGTATACGAATTCAAATATAAAACTATTTAATCAAGCAATATATACTTGATTTTATATGTAATATTCTATAAACATAATAATAATTTGAACCCGGGTTGTTAAAAAACATGTTTTTAAAAAAATCTTTTAAAAACATTCCATAAGACCAATGCAATTTTTAACATTTTTGATTTTTTAAATAAGCAGTGATTAAAACATAATTCTGATTTGAACAACATTTAAAAAAAGTCAATTCTAATCCATTAAAAAAAAAATTAATTTGTATATTTTTTTATATTTTGCGGCGATTATAAAAAAAAAGTTTATTTACTTAGTTTCATCCATGTATTAATTTTATTGTGCTTGTAGTTGTAAAAAAATATTACCAATACTTCTTTTATATATTGAATAGTATTTCAAATAAATATCAAATAAGTAGTATTTTAAATACATTTAATAACTATTCTTTACAACACTGGTTGGTTAATTGCAACACATACAAATTACCAACCTTTAGTACTAAAATAAATTGCGATGAATTTTGTTTTACTTTAAGAAAATTGATTGCGCAAATGTTATGATGATAAATAAAATGTAATATTTAATAAATAAACTTCTGATAAGTGATAAGATAGTTCAAAAGTTTGGGTAGTTTGGTTTAAATTTAATAACTTATAAAAATGGACCTCCAAATTTTTCGTCTTATCTTCAAATAGTAATAAAATATTTAAAAACAATTTCATTTATTATGAATTGCAACGATGTTATACTTTTGTAATAAAAATTTTATACTATTCAATATTTTTTCCTTTATATGTTCTATGATTTATACATATATGACTTAATGGTTTACGTGCTAAGTCTTACAAAGTATTTTTTGCGATGCTTTAAGAATTTCAAGCAATATTTTCTTAAAAACAAAAGTTTTTTTCTAATCATCTTAAATAATTTAAATTCATTCATTATTCAAAAATGAACACTTATTCTGTTGTTGTGGAGCAGTTCTGAAATTAAAAATTTGGAGGAGAATCGAACAATTTGTTTTACCAACTGAGAATAACAGTTAATAGTTTAACATTTAATTAATTTTTTTGTAATAATCTCATTTACTGAAAATTTTCAAACATTGAAAAAATAAATATTTTTAGTAGAACGATTTGACTGACGGCTTCTTATTAATGATTACTTTAAATTTCAAACTTATAGAAAATATGGCTTTTACAATTTGTAAATTGACAAAAGATCTAAAGATAAATATATGTTTTATTAAAAAAAAATGTATTCATAAAAAATAATAAAGAATTTCGACGTTTGAATTATGATCAGGAAATGAATTAATGTAACTATAATAGTTGTCAACAAGTCCAACGTTTATTATTTTTAGTTCAGCCTATCTTCTCAAAATAAATATTTTCAGCATTATTTCTCTAAATACATATTGAATAACCATGTAGACTGCATTAAGGTTTAAATTAGTTTATTTTTAGCATCTTCTACTTAATTTAACCGATTGTTTTTATTGTTAACGTAGAGGTAAATAATAATATCGATGATATACGTTGGTTTGCCTATTTTGATGCATATTTAAATGCAAGTCGAGGCAAATAAACTCACTTGTGTTTATTTTTCAGAACTGTTATATTGAATTATTCTTTAATAATTAAATCTTTAACTCTATTACACACATTTCAGACGCGATTTGTGCTATGAACGCGTTGGTAATGGTGATAGTGTTGTTGTTGGCCAGCCACGTTAACAGCTCGCCAATTATCAACTTCTCGTGGGATACGCCGAGGCATTTTTGTGGATCACAGCTAGCAAATGTGTTAGCATTGATTTGCAGTCATGGATACAACTTCCATCCGGTTAATGATGGTGAGTGTTAATTTGAACATGTTTTTTTAACTTAACATCAATAGAATTTGTATTGTATATCAAGATATACAGAATGTGTAACTTCTACTAAAAAACTAAAAAAATAGGGGAGGAAGTTCTGCAGAAATTTACTCAAAATGGTTCAGATGTACCCTTTTGATGTTTCCTTCTTTGGAAAAAGGGAATAAAGAATTTAAATATTCTTGTAAATTTTGTTGAACTATTTACATGATTATAAAATAAAAAATTGTTGATAAATATTGGGAATGGTTGTCTAAATGTCCATGAACTAAAAAAAATTTGATCTGTAAAATATTTATCTCATATTTTGAAACATAATTGGATATATATTAGTAGTAATATATATTTAGAAGTTTTTTAATTAATGTTGTAATTATATTATATGGTTCTTTTATATAATATCAAATATTTAGATAAAGTATAGTTCAGGTGTATAATTTAAGGTCTTATTGGTTTTAGATGTAACTCCTCCTAGCCGCCGACGTAAAAGAGTACCTATAGTAGAAGAATGTTGTGAAAATACTTGCACGCCTCACCATTTAAAAGCTTATTGTTGGGAAAATCAAAGGTTAGTTTAGAAAGTTCAAAAATGTTTAGCATGTATAACAAAAATTGCTTCAGTTAACAACTATTTATATATTATAAATATTTTCCAACTCTTTTAATGCCAAAAAATTTGCTATTATAACATAATATAATTTAAATACTTCTTAAAAGTAAATAAAAGTATTATTATGACACAAGAGTACCATACGCCTAGTACCTATGTCTAATTCAATTCAGTTATACTTTTTTGTATTTTATTTTATATCCTGACGAGACGGTGTAAAATATCATTTCTTAGTAAATTAATTACAGCAGCGGTTTATCACTAATTTATAACATGTAATTTTTGCTACACGACTTGGAGATCTTATTACAAGCAATTCATTCGATTAATTCAACTATAGTATTTATTTAAATTATATATCACACTGTTGTAAACATCGCTAAGTTATTAAAAAAATTAAACTTTTTTCAATACAGGAAGTTGAACAATTTCTCGTAGAGTTTTTAATGATTCAGTGGCATTTTTTAATTGTACAGCATTATGTATATTATGAAAATAATAATATTTTTATAAAATTATGATAACGTTAACAAAACAAGCAGTCTAGGTTGACTTACAAATCTATACTCTAAGGTGCTTATTAATGCTTAAAATAACATACACTTCTCAATTGTGATTAAAGCTGAACACATATTAAACTATGTATTTAACGGCATTGGATTCAAAATTATCAAAAAAAAAGATTCTGATTGGCTACAATTTGTCAATTCCCTATTTTTTTATTTATTCTCCAATAATATACCTTATATGTATATATATATATATAATATAAAATTAATGTTACAAAAAAGTCTATTCTATAAACGCTCTTTAAATGTCCGTCTTTTTGATAAAAATCAACCTCCTGTGTTTTCGTATTACTTACAAATAAGTAACACAGTCTCATTCGCATAAGTCTATGCAACTGTTGTTTTTCTTCATCTTCATCAAACCATGGTTAATAGTTTATCTTTCTTTACATATTCTAGTTTAATAATTTCATCACTTTGTAAACGAGTGTCAATATTAACAGCTAAATGTCATATTGTGTTTTTTAAATCGTTTGTTTCTTTTGCTTATATACCATTTCGCATTATCTACTTTTAATTTATATTTTACTTCTCAAAAACCAGACAATTATAAAAAGTTTTTTGTTTACACACACTATTACAATTTACAGAGCTGATAAGAGTGCTTTTGGGACAAGCTTAGAGAAACCCTCTGTAGAAATATTCTCTATACCCCAGATACCTCCCGTGAGACAAAAACAAGAAGTAGACAACAGTTTACTAGTCGATCAAACGACTATCAAAACAAAATCAAATAGTATTATTCCTAATTCTAAAGAAAATAATAGGAAAACAAACAATAAGCACAATTCGACCCCGCACCCACCTCTATATATAAAAGTAAGAAAACTAATATGAAACCAATCAGAATCGCTGGCGCACCAATAATTAAGTGCATGTGTTTAAGGAAGGTCTTAGCAACGCATTTGATCAATATTTAATATAGTACATATTATCAGTGGCGTAGCTTTGACAATTATTTTATGCCAGTAATGTGATAAACTATTCGAAATCCAAATCAACCCACTGATTTTTGATTTGAATTTTGAACTTAAATATAAAGTTAATCTTTAAATACGGTTCTGGTTCTAATTTTGGATTAAAATTTAGTTAGAAAATGTTAAAATTAATTTATAAATAACTTATTATTTGTCACGTCACTGTGAATGGGTATTCAAATTGAAAGGGTCTTTAGAAAATAAACTATATTACTGAATATTAATAATTGTTTGCAATTAATTTTAAATGAAATTATACAAATTTCAAGCTTTTATTATGTAATGAATAAAACAAAAACTAGCGAGTAATGATTACTTTGTATTTCACTTTTGGTGTTAACGCAAAGATATCCATGGTTGCCACAAATTCAAAAAATTCAAAATCCCCGAATTTTCCATAATTTTCCAGTAAATTTTCAAAAATATTTCATATTTAGCTTAAAGGATGTAGACATACATAATTTACTTGAAGACGTATAATTTCATCATCATCCCAATATATTTGTATTGTAATTTGTTAACCATTTGAATTTTTTTAAACGACGGTGTTACACCTCAAAAACACTTTTGTGCACAATGGAACAACAAATTTGAATGCATGGGTATTATGTCCACCACACTAATAACTTTCTCCTTCTTTTCCTAATCGAGAGACGTAGGTATAGAATTATAGAAATCTTTGTCTACATAAACCACCATTTTAATTTTTTAAATTAAATTATAATGATTTATACCCCAAACCCCTCTTTTATATAGGACGTTCAAAATCTGATAAAATACTCATTTTCTCAGAAAATAATAAGAATTTAAAATTTTTGTAAAGACAAAAAACATTTGGTTCAATTAGCTCCACAATTATATGTAATTTAATAATTTTTTTTAATTCCTTTAGAGTTCAAAATTTAAAATTTAAGTTTCTTAACTTAAACTTGAACTTACTTAACTTTAAACTTAACTTGTAACGCCCATTTTTAACTAATTTATGATAGAACAAAAAATAACAAATAAATTTGTTCCAACAATTTTTTTAATTGATGAACCGTTTACACATTACAAGTATTTTAATACATAGAGTCTGTGTGTAGTAAGAGTGGTTACAGTTTTTTTGATGTATATGCACTCCGTCAAGTTAAAAAGCTTAACATATTGGGTCACCCTGAATAGTCTAAATGTATGATAGGTTTAATTAATTTTTTATAAAATTCTAGGAAAAATCATAAAAATCCCTAGTATTTTCATGATTTCCTTGACCATTTAAATTTTTAATCCCCTCACTTTTCTAGGTTCTTCAGGCAAACCATGATATCAGTCAAGATAGGCCATATGTACAGTGTAACAGATCCAAAAACACATAATCTCAAGGGTATAATATTAAAGGAGCGTATCAATCACAGCATTTACTTTTTATAATTTTAACAATATTGTAACATAGTAAAAATGGCAAATGATATATGGAGAAATTATTTATTTTTTCTTGGTTAAAATGGAGTATAGAAGTTTGAATTGTTATTTAGGAGATAAATGTATTGATTTTTTGCTTCTATAATTTTAGATACTCGACCCTCTCATTTTATCACTAACAAGAACAAATATATCAACCAACTTAATCACAAAAAAATTACAATTTAAAAATGTTTACTACTTTATTTAATTATAGTTATGTTATACAAAAAAATTATTCAATAATAAAGAAAGGTCAAATGTTATTAAGTTTATTGCAGAAATATGATCTCTTGAATTTTTTAAGTTTTTAAAATATTTTTATACTTTTATAACTATTAAATATAAAAATATTTTTCAATTTAAATTATTTGAGCTAAAATCTTCAAATTTGCTATTAAAATTAGGTTTAAAACTTGAAACTCATTATTTTTTTACATTAAAATCATTAAATTAAAATATTTTCTTTGCCAAGTACCGTTATTTGAATTGTTAACTTCCTCGTACTGAATATAATTGGCTACGCTACTGCATAAGGTGCATAGTTTATTTGTAATTCGATTCATAATATTCCTAAATAAATGATAATTATTCTAATTATAATTTTAAACATAACTAATTTGAATTTTTTTTTTTCAGTCGATAAACGTTCAAGAACAAATCAAAGTTCCAGGACGTGTGAAAACGGTAACACCCTACTTTGACAAGATGCCATCACAAGTCAATATCAATTATAACTAAGATGCAACACTGTAACTCAGGAATATCATCTTTTTTATATCCTAGAAATTTGTAAAGAACCGTAAACTTTTAACGCTGTCATTTTACTTATGAATTTATATATTTTTTTACCTTCTTCCCCCTCTTTTTCATATTTGACTGCGTAGAAAATAATGGCTAATTTAACAAATTCTATAGTTACAAGCCCAGTGTTGTTTTATTGGTAGGTAATTGTATAAATTAGAGTATTTTATAATTGTTTCGTTCCTGTGTTAAATTTGCACTAAGATATTAGCGTTATGATTGTCGGCGTGTAAAAAAACAAATAAAAATTATTATAATAATAATTATAAAACGTGTCTGTGATTTTACGACAATTTATTATGTCCATTATATGGAACATAGAATAATAAATTACTAATTATTTGTGTAATTTTATATATGCGTACTGTGTATTAATTATATATAATTTAATAATTAAATGGTATGTAAAAATATTTATAATATAGTGTCTTTTTATTATTTTTAGTATGAACAATTTCTCGATATTATTTTAGTATAAAATATCTCTTCATTGTACTTAACGTAAAGCCAACAACATGTCCTAGCAGTGGCCAAGAAGCTTTGAGAAGCAAGATATTATGTGTAATAATATTTTTAACAGCTCTTTGTATTTGTTCTGTGGAAACAGTCACGATTAATAGATATCCCATATAGTTTTTTGCATATAAATCGGAAATATTAAAAGACATATTGATCGTTTATAGTTTTTTTCATAAAGTTATTGAGTACAGTGCTCGTGCCAGGTATTGCGGCGTCCCTATGTAAAGAGTAAGTTTAGTTAATTATTACATTATTATATTAGATATATCATCTTAGTAAAATTGAGTACATAGACAAAATAAAATTTTTATTTCATTTTAAAAAGTAATAAACTTTTTTCTTTTATACATCTTCTAAAATAAAACCCTAACTAATACCACTACTATGTGTGAGGTCCAATAAAGCGTGCAGTCCTGAACACGATCCCTGATTACCCACACTTTCACCAGCACTGATTGATTAATAAATCTATGAGTTAAATACCATTAAACACTATTTAAATTGAAGCAGAACAAATATTGCTGTACCCTAAAACACAAGTGTGTTTGCAGATATTTTTCTGGGCGAGAGATTAATTTAAAACAACATATTAATACTTTTTCAATCGAAAAAAATTTATCTCCACCATATAATTATATAATTAACCTTGAATGGTAATATATCTATTTATTTACAAAATTAATGTTATTTCGATAACATAAAAAAAAATTAATATAATTACTATTAGTAGCTCTTTTTACTTATAATTATATAATTATTTTTTTACATATTTCTTCAATATGTTCTTTATGCTTTTTGAGGTCCCTACAAAAATTTTCGTGTGTCGCATAATAATAAAAATAAAATAACCCATACTACACCTGCACTCTATAATTAAAAATAGTTATAACCTCCTATGGGTCTAAAGTTGTCATTTTTTTTTGTTTTCTTCCTTGATAGGTCATTTTTTTATTATAGGCTAGTTAAATATGTATGTTGTCATTAAAAAAATAAAGATGACACCCTTGAAAGGCGTAAAGGATTTCAAAAAATATTTAATAATTAATAAATCGAAATATATTTGAAACTAACTAGAAAAAACACCAAAAATGATTATCTTATCATACTTATTATTTTAAGAACAAATCAAGTGTCTAATATTAAAAGAATATACCTGTATAAAACAAATTTTTATAATTTCTCGGTAAAATATACAATACTAAAATATTTAATATCAATTTCATACAAACTTTAATTGCTAGAATAAGTATTTATTCAAGTATTATACTTAAAAAAAATCAATATAACTTTTTTATCGTTTTACCACAAAAACAAAATGAAGTCCAAAATTTTTTTTTCCATAATAAAACACATTACATTTGCTTTAATTTAAGGTATATATAAAAGTGTCAAAGTATCCGAAACACTTTCAAAAATTAAGTTGAAAAATTTTCACTTTCTATATGCATATTTTAGTTTTGAACCCCCCCTTTATAAAATTTTAAAAATGTCGAAAATTTGTAATTTTTTTGGAGATTTCCCTCATTTACGGGAAACGAGGTTAATTTTTTTCAATTTTTGAGAGTAATGTCTACGACTAGATATGATTTGTGATCTATTGACTTACGTTGAATGAAATCGGTCCAGTGAATGCTGAGAAAAAGTGGTATAACAGACACAAAAAAAGCAGATCATAGTAAAATTAATGACTTCTCAACTTCGCATCGAAGCTAAAATATATATACCAAAAGAAATACCTGAGGTATTCATAAGGAATTAATTGTCTTGATGCGTTCTTTTTTTAAAAAGTTATGACAGTTTTAAGAATATAAAATTTTAATATATGTCAAAAAGTACCAATTTAGATATTTTAATTTTTTTGAGGATTTCCGCAGTTTACAAGGAACAAGGAAAATGTTTTCAATTGTTGAGGACAATGTATTCAGCTATATACGATTTATGATCTTTTGACGTACGTTGAAAGAATTGGTAAGCTAAAAAAATTGGCAACAGACAGAAAAAAAAAAACACATCATTACTTAAATTTGAAATATTTTTCTTAATGTCTATAATTGAGAGGTTTTTTCCAAACTCAAAAACACATCTTGGTAAAACAAATACTTTTTCAAGTTCGCATTGAAACTAAAATTTTAATGCATACACCATAAAAAATTTTACTAAATGGTCTATAATTATAATAATTTAGTACATCCCGAAATGTAAATTGAATTTTCTACATCTCATAAATACATAGTAATAACTAGGAGTTGGATTTTAAAAAAAAAAGTAACCTTGAACCGTCAGAAACGATTTTGATTGGGTTCAAAATGGTTTCTGATGAAGAAGATAAAGAACAAAAAACTTAACCAAAACCTCAAATTATTTATTTTAAAAAACAAATACTGGTCCATTTAAAGGTTTTTAAAATCATTTATTAACTATGCCACCATATAAGTCAATATGACTCACACGTTATTTTATAGAATATTTTTCTGAAGATTACATTATACAAGTGATCAAAAAGTGATCAATCGTGGATAAGATGAGAGAAAATAGACTTAGATGGTTTGGTCATGTTATGAGGAGAGAAGAATCAGAAGCTGTATAAACAGTTATAGAAATGAATGTTGAAGGAAGATGAGGTAGAAGTAGATCAAAAAAGATATGGAGGATGCTATTGAATGCGATATGAGGACAGCTGATGTGAGCGTAGATGATGTGGGAGATCGTGTCAAGTGGAAGTTTAGGATAAGAGTGGCCGATCCCAAATAGTTGGGATTAAGGCGAAGAAAAAGAAGAAGAGGTGATCAGAAAATAAGGGAACGAGTTAATTGTTACAATGAGAACAATATAAACCCGTTTCTTTACTTGGTAACACTCTTCTTCTTCTTTTCCCTCACCTTAGTCCCAACTACTTAGAGTCGACCAACTTGCTAAACACTCCACATAATATTATGGGAGAATATAGCATTTAAAAAGAATAAAACTAAGTGATTTTGTTTAAGAATATTTAATCAGACTTCTAAAATATTTAGAGTAATGGATATTTATTAAAAATAATAAACAAAATATCAAAAATTCTTCAAAAAAATTCTTCAAAAGTCAAAAAATTATATTATGGTTTCTTAATATGCTTTGGTGTTCCCGTGGCTTTTTACTTTTTTTTTATTTTTATGGCTTCTTAGCATTTTGAATTTCTATGGATTCTTAGTATTTTTTTGATTTTCTATGACTTCTTAATGTTTTTTGAATTTCTATGGCTTCTTAGTGTTTTTGCTTTTCTGTGGCTTCTTAATGCTTTTGCATTTCTATGGCTTCTCAATAGTTTTTAAAATTCTATGGCTTCTTAGCGTTTTTCATTTCCATGGCTTCCTAATGGTTTTTGAATTTCTAAGACTTCTTTAAAAACTTTTCTTAACCGGATATCTTAAAAAAGAAAATTTTAAAAACTCCTAATAAAACCAGAACCTTATAAAAATAAAAGTCTTCATTAGATATTATACAATTGAGCCAACGGTTTTTTCCAATCCTTGAAACACATCTTAAACTCAAACTTGGGATAGCCATTAGCTCATTCAGCTACGTTCGATCGTACTTGTTGTCGATCCTTTTTCGGTCTTGGCAGTCCAGAATACCTCCACTGGGACGTTTAAGCCTTACTATCAGTATCATATTTATAAACCCATATTTCGTCACCTACTATAACACATTTCCGTAATTCTGCATTATCGTTGACTTCATTAAGTGATTCCTGAGCAAATTTCCATTCGTCGCTGTTTTTGATAAAAATTCAGCAATTTTTTGAAACAAATTTTGCTGCAACACGTTTCATACTCAAAACATTCCAAAAATTTTCATGGCGTAAGCCAATTGATATTCCAACATCATCTGTGAATTTACTTATTGTGATTCGCTGATTGTTCATAACCATTTCTTTCACTTTTTCCAAGTTTTTATCAGTTGATTATGTGCTGGGGCGTTCGTAATCTTCAACGTCTTCACGACCACCTTGTAAATGCTCCTACAACTTGTTAACCCTTGCTTTACTCGTTTCAGACTCACCATAGGCCTTTGTTAACATTTCACACACTTTGTTACACTTAAATTCATTTGTTATCTTCAATCCTTTGATCCATTTTTAAAATAACATAAATCGCCAAGTTCATAAAAATATGTCTAACTTTAGCAGCTGCCAGTGACAAAGTGAAAAATGAATCCAATTGAAACTTTTATCATACTTCAGGGACACGTGTACCAACATAATGAAAAAAAATGTTGATAATTGGACTACCCAACAACGCGAAATTTAAAAACTTCCGTAATTTTCTGAACACTCCCCGTATAGATTATATATATTTCCAAATACGAGTACTTAGTATAAATAAAAGTATAGTATATTAAATCTTAAATAAAATAGTTTAGTCAAACCTTTCTATTTTAGAACAAATTTTAAATTAAAATTTTTTTAAGTTTTTTAAAAGTTTTTAAAATGTATTATTCTGTATAATTAACGTTTCTTTAAGTTTTCGAAATCAACGGATTTTTGATCTAATAAATTTTACGTAGCACAAACAATAAGAAAAATATAGAGATCAGGTTTAAAGAACACTTGAACATTAAAAATCAAGAAGTTGATAAATCTCCTGTAGTAGAACATTTATTGACACATAATCCCTCCATTAAAACTTAAAAACGTAAATAATTACAAAGAATTTAATATAAGGGTGGTGTAAAAATGTTTAAAAATAAGAACAATTTAATTAAAGGTATCTTGGCTCACTAAAGAATTCATTATTAAACTTGTGTAAACTGGAAAAATGCTTTTTTGTATGTACTTAACATTGATAATGGTAACATTAATCTCGAAATATATATCCACGATTTTTTATTTTTTTGTGGCTTTTGAAGTTAACTATTTTTAATATAATTTTAATTTTAAATAATTAGCCACAAGAATTCATTTTTTATTATATAATTTAGATACAATTTAAAGACTTCTTTGCTTCTATATAATTGTGAAGGTTCATTAAGTTAGAAAATTTGTATACAATATCCTTCTTCTTGCCTTAAAAAAATTAAGATTTCTGGTCAATAAATACAGTTTTTTTAGCTTCGATGCGAAACTGAGAAGGTATTAATTTTATTATGGTGCGTTTTTTTTTGTGCCTGTTACCACTTTTTTTTAGCTCTCACTGAACCAAATTCTTTCAATGATACGTCAAAAGATCAAAAATTGTATCTCGCCAAAGATATTACCCTCAAAAATTGAAAAAATTTCTTTCGTTCCTTGTAAATAGAAGAAATCTCAAACAAAATTATAAATTTATAAATCGGTAATTTTTGACATCTTTTCAATTTTTTCTACTTAAAACTGCTATAACTTAAAAATAAATGAATAAAACAANAGGTTCAAAATGATTACTTTTAACATATTAAAAATCAAAATTAATAATAATTTGAAACACAATTAATTTTAAAAATTATATAATATATAATTAAAAGAATTACTAATCTGGGTATAATTAAGANTAATTATGGGTTTTGTATTTTATTTTAATAGAAGTTGATGTTGCTTTTGCAATTATCCATCAATTTTTTAAAATTAAACACTATCTACAGATTTGCATCGAAGCGTTTCTAATGATAGTGATTTTAATCACTGTCAGATTAAATCTATACTGGACCCAACTATGCAACGTCTCCACTATGCCGCGATCCCACTGTGCTAGGTTTATTTTATAGTTAAATTAGGAATTTACCTATTATTTTAGTATACTTTTTTTGTAAATCTGACTCTTTAACTGCTTACAGAGGGTATTCAAAATGATAACTTTTCTACAAAAAATGAACTCTTTCAACTTAACTTTTGAAAATTTTCCGGAAATACTGACACTATTATATATATATTTTAAATTAAAGCATATATAATACTTTAATATAAAAAAAAAAAAAAATTTTATTTTATTTTGTCTTTATGGTAATAATTGCTACCGTATTCAAAAATATGCTATTTTTGTGTTAAAATTCTCGATTTTGTATTTTATTTTATTTTAAAATACCTTAAATTATAAATTATACTTTTAAATCTAAGAACTACTAATCAGGGTATAATTAAGGAAATGGAATTTGATGTTGCTTTTGTAATTATGCACCAATTTCTTAGAATTAAACATTATCTATAGATTTACATAAAAACATTTCTTATAATAGTAATTTTAATCACTGTCAGATATCATCTCTACTTGTACCAACTATTTTACGTCCATACTGTGCTACCATTTTTTCATATTTATTTAGCTAAGCGAGAAAGATTTTTTTTAGTGAGCCTACTATTTTAAATTTTTACTGACCATCGTACCGTAATGATTTTAAAATTAAAGTATTATAATAATTTATCACGTCACTAGTGATACTTAGGAATTAAATACATAAAAAATGTTCTAAAAATAATAATGGTAATATTTTTTGGAAAAACTATCTATATTTTTTATTTGGTAAAAAGTCATTAATTTATAATAATTAAGTTATTGAAAAAATTGAACGTTAAGGTATAATAATTATTTCTTGTCACATATTTCTCGAAAATCTGCTTCACTGCATTCCACAGGCCTACGGCAGCACTCTTCTACTAAATTTTGAATTGACCGCTTTTGGTTGAACGTTAGCCGATCATTGTCTATAAAATTTAATTATATTGGTGCGTTATATCAATATTATTTCGCATTTTTTAAATTAATTATTTGTTACCCATATGAACAATTGGTTTCTCAGTGCGATCCATATAAATATTGAAATAAGACAAGTGATCTGGCCGTTTTGAACTAATACTTGCAGCTAATGAAAAAAAAAAAATCCAAATTATTTTTACTATGAACAATAAAATAATACTTTAATTTTAATTTACGAGTTGTATTTAAATTATTTAATGAGACTTATTTCATTTCCACTGATATATATAATAAAAATGAATATGTATAATATACGTAGTGAAATATTTTAACGCATGTGATACATAAAAAGTGTTGGATACCATAGCGAAAAAAATTCATTAACAGTACACTTTTATACACTAATTAATATGTTCTTAATTTACGCCTCACAAAATATCTTCGAAAATATTGGAGCTAATCATTATTTTATTTTCAACAAATATGTTTCTTTGTTAAACTGTTTTACGCGAAAAACTGATTTTCTTCCACCATCCCTAATACGCTAAACTCGTATCATCTTTGATTTTTAAATAGCAATTCCAATATTTTAGTTTTGATGCGAAGCTGAGAAGGTATTAATTTTACTATGATACGTTTTCTTTTATTTTTTTTTTTGTGTCTGTTACCACTTTTTCCCAGCTCTCACCGAACCGATTTTTTTCAACGATAAGTCAAAAGATTACAAATCGTATCTAGTCGAAGACATTACTCTCAAAAATTGAAAAAATTTAACTCGTTCCCCGTAAAAGGGGGAAAAAATTTAAAACGCTAATTTTCGACATTTTTTTAATTTTTTTTATTTAAAACTGCCATAACTTTTCAAAAATGACCAAATCAATATAAATTTTTTTTATAAATGCATGATGTCTTTACCTATCATTTTATATATTTTTTTTATAAATTTGACCCTTTACCTGCCCACAGGGGGGGATTTAAGATGACAACTTTTTCAACTTAACTTTTTAAATTGTTCTGGAAATACTGACACTTTCATATATACTTTAAATGTAAATTTATGTGATATACTTTATTATGAAAAAAAAAATGTCTAACTTTATTTTGTCTTTACGGTGAAAGTGGCTACCGTATGCTATTTTGGTGTTAAAATTCTCGATTTTATATTTTACATTTTTAACTTCATAATGCTATAACTTATTGATAAGTGTATTTATCAATACAATTTTTTTAGGAGAAATAATATTTATATCCGTCTTTCATTCAATATACTTTTTTTTTAAATAACACCATTTCCCTTTACATATATCTATATTATAGATATTGTTTATTCATATATTACACTTATAAATCATAAAAAATTTTATCAGGTTATAAATAAAGAAATTGGAGAGCATGTTGCTTTTGGAATAATCCAGCAATTTTTTTAAATTAAACACTATCTACAGATTTGCATCGAAGTGTTTTTTATGATAGTGATTTTAATCGCTGTCAGATATCATTATACTTGGCCCAACTATGCCACATCCCTACTGTGCCGCGACCCCACTGTGCTGGGTTTTTTATCTCAAATTTAGGGTCAAATGGGGTAAAAATAAACAAATCGAGTAATTTTAAATACATTTTCAAAAGGAAATGCAAATATGTGTATTTTTTAGTTATATTTATAAATATATACTTGCAAGTATATAGTCCAATCTTCATTAGGTTTAGAATTGCCTTATTTTGTGTCATATTACTGAATGTTCTAAGAGGAATAATGATTTTACAATTACACCATTTATTTAAATTTGCCTCAATTAACCTTATATATTACTGTATTATTTGATTTTCAACAAATTAGAGCTATTTAAGGTTTAATAGCGATCAGAAAAAGAGCATACTTATTTTTTTTAAATGACAATGTTAATATATCGTATATAGATAAACGCTTCCGGTTCATAGAAATTCAAAGTAAAGTATAAACAATTTAATGATATTATGAACCGATAGCACTTATCAATTTACAACCCAATTATATTTTTATAAGAGTACACTATTTTCTGAGCGTTCTAAACATCAAACAGCTGTAACTAATTTAAAAAATCGAAGAATTTAAAAACAATTTTTAACAAAGAATTTGTTTTCAATAAAATAAATTTGAAGATATAAAAATATTGGAGTTACTATTTGGAAATTAAAAGTTGATATGAATTTATAGTATAGTAGCAGAAAATGAATTTTTCATTCAAAGCATCTTAGCAAAGAATCATTATTATTAAAAAAATAAAATGATTATAGCAAATGTTCACAAAACATATATTGTGAGAAGTGGTAAAGGAACCTCCCTGACACATAATAATCACAAATAATGAATGTTTATAAATTGTCTTTTACTGATTACTAACAGCAATTTTCAAATTTTCTCAATTATTTAACACACAAGATTTTATTATTCGTGGACAATTTTATTTGTCAACAAATTTCATAGCAATAAATAAAGAAAAATTTTCTGTTAACCATCTTAGGTGAATTCTAAATAAAATTAAAATTATATTATAAATATTAGTTTAAATCTAAAAAATATTTATCTTAAAAATCCACAAAAAAATTACTAAAAATATGTATTTCGTGAACAATTTTACCACTATAAACGCTAAACATATACTGTCACCCCAACCGAAAAAAACTCTTATATACCCCTAGTGACGTTATCACGAAGTAATATTATCACATTTTGCCATTTTACACAAGTTTAATAATGAATTTTTCAATGAGCCAAAATCCCTATTAATTAAATTTCTTTTATTTTTAAAAATGTCTATTACCTCTCTTATATTAAACTCTTTGTAATTATTTACGTTTTTAATTATTTTTATGATTTTAATGGAGAGATTATGTAAATATGAGAATTAGTAAATAAGCAATACTTAAATCATTATTAAAAATTGAAAAATATATGTGTTTAGAACATTATTTATATCATTTGATGATATTAAGCTATGTAAAATTTTGAGGTTTATCCATCAAATTAGATCATTTTTATAGATCTCTAAATTTGAGTTTAATGACCATTTTTAAGAAAAAAGCTGAATTTTCCACTGTAAATATTTAAAGATTAACCTCATAGTTGTGAAATTTCTACCAATAAATAATTTTGTGACCAATTCAAAGAAATCAATTTTTTTTTTTTATACATAATAAATTACAGGCGATAACGTAATCATGGAAAAAATAAGTAAATCTCATAAGTTCAGAAAAGTTTTTCTTCATCTTCCACGCCTTAATCCCAACTATTTGGGATCGGCCACCCTTATCCTAAACTTCCACTTGACACGATCTCCCACATCATCTACGCTCACATCAGCTGTCCTCATATCGCATTCAATAGCATCCTCCATATCTTTTTTGATCTACTTCTACCTCATCTTCCTTCAACATTCATTTCTATAACTGTTTATACAGCTTCTGATTCTTCTCTCCTCATAACATGACCAAACCATCTAAGTCTATTTTCTCTCGTCTTATCTACGATTGACGCTACACTTATAATCCTGTTCGTTCTTTATCCCGTCTTCTCTAAGCATTTCATTCATCCATTTAAGTATTCTCATCTCTGTTACAATCATTCTCTGATCTTAAATACTTTCCACCTCTCAAATCACGTCTTTGTCTATTGTCACTGATCTCCTTATTTCACCTACTTCGTGTTCTCCTTTATCAAATTCGTACTCTATATACTCTGTCTTACTCCTACTTATTCTTAAACCCTTTTCTTCAAGAGCTGATCTCCACACCTCTAGTCTTTGATTAATTTCCTCCCTATTTTTTTCCTATTAATACTATATCGTCAACAAACAACATGCACCATGGCACTTCTCCTTGTATTTCTCTAGTAATTTCATACATTACTATAGAGCAGGGGAGGGCAACTGGCGGCCCACGAGCCATTTTTATCTGGCTCGCGCTACATTTTCAAATTGCAACGTACAATTTTAAAGTTTATCTACAAAAGAGATTGACATAAGCTTTTGGAAAACATTAACTATTCTAAAATATCCACTTTTACGAGAGTTCGCATTAAAAATGTTATCCATGTTTGGGACTACTTACATTTGTGAATGTACATTTTCAAACATGAAACATATTAAATCAAAACATAGAAATCGACTTACAGATGAAACTTTAAGTCACCTACTTCGTGTTTCTTCGTCCGAAATAGAAGTCGATTTTGCCGCGTTGTCACTAGAAACCACCCATGCTCAAAACTCACACTAAACAAATATCTATTTATATTTAATTAAATAATTTTTAATAACCCTTTTTGTATTATTACATTATAAACAAAAAATGCTAATTAAAATGTACATTTTTTTTTTTGCTTCTATGCTCTGGCCCGCTAGATTTTAATTTTTTAAAAATTGGCCCTCTAGTAACTTTGAGTTGCCCATCCCTGCTATAGAGAATAAGTAAGGGTTTAAAGCAGAACCTTAGTGCACTCCTACTCTTACCCGAAAACCTTCTGTTACTCCTCCTACACTTTTTACCCTGGTACAAGTGCCATCATATATATCTTCTATTATATTAATGAACCTTTTCGGGACTCCTTTTCTCATTAATGCCCACTTTAAAACCTCTCTCGGTACTCTATCATACGCTTTCCCCAAATCTATAAATACAATACATATCTTTTTCTTCTTTTCCCTACACTTTTCTATTAGTTTCCTCACACAAAATAATGGCTTCATTGTTAACTTACCAGGCATAAATCCAAACGAGTTTCTGGATATCGAATCTCATTTCTTATTCTCTTATCTATTACCTTTTTCCAAATTTTCATACTATGACTCTAAGCTTTGTCTCTATAATTTCCACACTCCTGTATGTCACCTTTACCTTTAAATATCGGTACCACAATAATATTCCTCCATTCATTTGGAATTTTCCCTTCTAATAAGATTCTATTTAAAAGTTCCTTCAACCACCTTATGCCAACACCGCCTAATATTTTCCATACTTCTACTGGCACTTCATCTGATCCCACTGCTTTATTCTTTCTCTTTGATGCCACAGACTCCGATACCTCTTTCTCTCTAACTAAATCTACCAGTCCGTCATTCCAAGAGATATTCTCTAACGTCTCTTTTGAATACTCCTCATTCAGTAATTTTTCAAAATATTCTTTCCACTTTTTATCACATCATTATCTCTCGAAAGTACCCTATTATCAGCACTTTTTATACACCTTATATAATGATAATCTTTAATCCTTTTCTCTCTTACTTTTGCAAGGCTATAGATTTCTTTCTTGTCTTCTTATTTTCTAGCCTAACATACAACTCATCATATCTCTTAAACTTCGCCTTACTTACTGAACATTTCTTTGCATTAGCTTTTATACTCCATCCAATTTTCTCTTCTTTTGCTCTTCTGCCATACTTTGAATTGCTTTTTCTTATATTCTATGATTTTTTGAAAAGTTACAACTTTAATTTATGTATTTTCTTTTAATACATACATAATGTATGTAAGTTAAAAAATTAACAGACTTATGTATTATATTATATTACTTGTTATTTTTTGACACTTAACACGATGATATATCATTATTATATTATTATTATGAAAGTCGAATATTTTGCAAATTTCTGTTAATACTCAGTTTGAAAGTAAAATATAAATAAATAAAAGTTCTTAAAAAAGTGGTCAGAAAAATAGCTGTTGTCCTGTACAATCAAGTTAGTTGAATATTCTGTAAAAATTTTTTGTGCTAATCATACCAATGAAATATTTTAAAAAGAATTTCATTTTTGTCACGTACAAAACATGAGATTAAAACGAGAATAACATAAAAATAAATGTTAGATGAAAAGATGTCATCCTAATTCATAAATGTTCATATTTATTTATTGATTTATCCATAAAGAAGAGTTGAATAAATATGAAAATTCTAATTTTATATTGTAATTTATTTTTATTTTTATTCATATTACTATTATCTAGAATTATAATAATAATTTAATAAAAATTCCCCTAGTCAAACTTTGTTAGCATTTATACTTGATCATTATTCAAAGAGATTTTTTATTTATTTTTCACTGGGCAATCTTCTCACAAAAATATCGCCAAAATAAGTATCAATTATTAACTTATGTAGAATTTAGTAAGACTTAGTTTTTATTAAATTAATATAAATAAATTTAAATTATCATAAATTAACACGTAGTCGAGGATTGACGGTCGATGGTAGATGTGTATGGGAAATCGTGTAAAAAAATAGACACAAAAATAATTATCTTATAAAAAAGCGTAAGTACAAAAAATACTAATATTTTTTTGTAAGATTATCCTTTTACAAAACTAAACATATGATATACACATTGTAATAAAATATACGTATTTAAATTGCTTTACAAAAGCATAAAATATATTTGGACGGTTACATTTAGGAATTTTGTCATTCGAGGTATCAGATTCTACCACACTATGGAGAAAACCTTAATTTTTTTTCACTCATTTTTTTTTTATGAAATGAATAAAAAAGTTGTTCATTCCGTAAAATTTATATGTTTCAACTGTAATAATAAAGTTTGTACTTTTATTTAGGGTCACTCCAAACCTACGCAACTGGAAACGGTGCATAGAAAGAATGTCTCCCTTAAATACACATATACTTATAATAAAAAAATATATTGTACCTTTAGAGATTTCAACTTTTTTGCCTTCAGCAAGCGCATCGGAATTCAAATCATCATCGTCGACGTCCTCATCATTTTCAACTAATATTTTATACTGTCGTTCAGCATAATCCAAATTATTTGATAATCTTTTAGATAATGGTATTAAATCATTTATGTCATCTGTCAGCATACTCCTCTTATGCATACCGCAAGCAGCAACAACTTTTGTCTTAATTAAAGCTTTATTACAAGGTGTTACTAATTTAATCATAAGAATAACGTAAACAAGGGCTAAAAAGACCTAATCGAAATAAAATACTCATAATACAAATTACCATTTCTTTAAAAATTGATTACTTACTCGTCTTGTCATTGTAATTTTATTTAGTTGTATACTGAAGAGAGTACTATCAGACACATCGAATACAATAAATCTAATACCTGTATTGTTTACTGCTTAAATAGGAAATTCATATCTACACTTAATAATCTATTTAGTGATTTGTTTTATTACTCAAACGTGTTTTTTCTAATTTAGGAGATCAAGATCAAGGAGAAAAAAAATACCACAAATTCCCAGAGTTCCAAAATGAACAATATCTTTATTATTTTAAATGTAAAGCATATGATTAACAATTGTAATAATTTTCTTATACATAAATATTCTGATAATTGTATAAATAAAAATAATAATAATAATAATAATGAAAATATTAATCACCTAAGAAGGTAAATCTAGATTGATGTTATCAACATTAAAAATATTAGGCAGCATTAGCTTTATAAGGTTTTTTTTGCATCATATTGATTTTGTCACCTAGACTTAGTGCCATGCCCTAAAAAAAAAATCGTTATACTTATTAATTTTCAACTTTAATTATTAAATTTTATACTTCAATTACGTTAAAAATAATGATAATTTCGATAAACCTTGACAACTCAAACTGAATTGCGAGTAATAAATAAAAGAAAATTTAATCCAAAACGAATTGGAAATTTTATAAACAAAATTAAAAATTTATAAGAATAATAGTTTATGAATTTTGAACATTACAAATAAATTATTAATATAATAAACCCAAATTTTATTGTTTATTTAAAAGTAGAAATAGCAAGCTTATTAAAGGACTTTTAACTAATTTTGAAGAACATATTTTTTAATTTCAATAGTTTGTTTATCTTAATAATGTAGCTATACATGAGAATAATAAATAAAATTAATAGTTTTTATTTTTCTTATAAAAATGACATTTAAAATTGTAATGATTTTTTTTCATACTTTTATTTCATATTTTACCCACAGATAGAATTCTATTCTGTGTAATTAGGAGGGCAACCACTTCATTATTATCCATTGCATTCTAATAGACTCTAATTTTAATAACATTAATTAATTTGAAACTGTATCTTAGCCAAAAGAAAGAGTTATGAACTTTAATTATTATTACAAAATATTTTTATAACTGTTATATAATTATGTTTACTTTTACCAATAAAAATAATGTAAAAATAATACTTAATAATTTACTTATTGAATCCTATAAGACAATGAGGTGCTTAGAAGCCAAGACGATTAATCACTTTTTTCAGATCACTTTCTTTCATTTACTTTTAAAAGTAGTTTTTTTTTAACCCAACCATGCTGTTTATTATTTACACTATTTTTTAAAGTGAATACTATTGAAAAAAGTAGAGTTGGATAGTTTAGTTTCTGAATGCTTCAAAATATTATCAATCAAAACAATATTTAATTTTTTAATCTATAAACTACTAAAGATAAACAAGGATTATAAAAAATATTTTATCTATCACATATTTTTAAAGTAAAGTACAGTTATTACATTTTTATATTAGTATTGATTAATATTAAACAATGATTAAAATCACTGTTGTAAAGCGCTTCGATGCATATTTGAAATATATTAAAAATAGAATGTAACATATTTACCAATAGTTACACGATTATCGACTTTAGAGGCCAATTATTAATAGAAAACAAGTTGTTAAAATATCTTTCTTTTTTTAATAGTATAAAACATAAAAAAACCTTAAATTTAATAAAACTTTGAATATTGTAAATAATCCATTACAATGCAAAAAACTTCAAAATATCCTAGTTTTATCAAACATTTTATTATTTTTAGTATTAATGCCTAACAATAACTCCTAAAAGTTAGAATAGTTTTTCTTTTTTTACCTAAAGTATATTTTATGAACTATAATTTGATGTACTTTTTAGCTTCGATGCGAAGCTGAGAAGGTATTGGTTTTACTAAGATGTGTTTAATTTTTTTTGTGTCTGTTACCACTTTTTCTCAGCTCTCACCGAACTGATTTCTTTCAATGATACGTCAAAAGATCACAAATTGTATCTAATCAAAGACATTACTCTCGAAAATTGAAAAAATTTAACTCGTTCCCCGTAAATGGGGGAAATCTCTAAAAAATTTAAAATGCTAATTTTCAACATTTTTTAATTTTTTTTATTTAAAACTGCCATAACTTTTCAAAAATGACCAAATCAATAAAAAAANATTGTATCTAATCAAAGACATTACTCTCGAAAATTGAAAAAATTTAACTCGTTCCCCGTAAATGGGGGAAATCTCTAAAAAATATAAAATGCTAATTTTCAACATTTTTTAATTTTTTTTTATTTAAAACTGCCATAACTTTTCAAAAATGACCAAATCAATAAAAAATTTTTTATATAGATGCATGATATTACCTTCCATTTGATATATTTTTTTTTATATCTGACCCTTTACACTTTTATATACTTTTAAATTAAAGCTAATGTAATATACTTTATCATGGAAAAAAAAAATTTCGAACTTTATTTTATCTTCACGGTGAAAATGGCTACCAAATGCTATTTTTGTGTGAAAATTTTCGTTTTTGTATTTTACATTTTTAACTTTATTATGCTATAACTATTTGAAAATGTATGGATCAATACAATTTTTTCATGAGAAGTAGTATTTATATACATCTTTCATTCGACATACTGTTTTTTTAAATCGGACCATTTCCCTATATACGAGGGGGGTTCAAATCTAAAAAATGCATGTAGAAAATAGAACTTTTTCAACTGAAATTTTGAAAGTGTTCCGGAAAGTCTGACACTTTTATATATATCTTAAATTAAAGCTAATGTAATTTACTTTATTATGCAAAAAAAAAAAATTTCGGTCTTTATTTTGTCTTCACAGTGAAAATGGCTACCAAATGCTATTATTGTATGAAAATTCTCGATTTTATTTTTTACATTTTTAACTTTATAATGCTATAACTTATTGAAAAGTGTATGAATCAACACAATTTTTTTAATGAGAAATAATATTTTTTAATAATCCCTTTTTCATTCGACATACTTCATCTTAATCAAGATATTAACAAGGAACTAATATATCATGTAGCTTTTGGAATAATACACCAATTTTTTAAAATTAAACACTATCTAAAGATTTGCATCGAAGCATTTTTTTTTTTGATAGTGATTTTAATCACTGTCAGATATCATTATACTTGATCCAACTATGCCACGTCACCACTGTGCTGGGTTTTTTTAGAAGGTAGATTTCTTTAAATACAAAAAGTTAATAAGAAAAAAATATATATATCATTTTTAATCCTCACAGTAATTGGATGAATAATTAGATTTTCAAAAAAAAATATGTCGTTAACAAGGAAAATGTTTAAAATATATCAATAAATATTTCGCAATAATCCATTCAGTTTTCAAAAAGTTATTTCAATATAAAATGAAAAGAAAAAATATCAACATTTACTATTTTATAACAATTGTACTTTTTTGGGATGTATACATTTATTATAGAGACTAAGGAGAATTTAACAAAATTATAATGCTGATAGCTTCAACTAGTAATGTTTTGTGATCTTTTATTGTGTTATTGAGCAGAATTGGTCTAAAATGTTTTTAAGTGGTATAATATATTTCTTTGATAATCGTTTTTATCTTAAAATATTCAAAAATGAAATCTAATGATAAAAGAAATTTTTTAAATATATATAAAATAATACTAGAAATACTAAAATTATACAACTTAATTTAGTTAAAAGTATTTAAAAACTAATAAAAATATATGAACTTAGAAATATAAATTATTAACCTGGCTTTTGGCTCGTATTCTTATATGCCCACTGACTTGTGGTTTATCTACACCTTTTTCAATACTTAAATTGGCCAATGCATCTTCACCAAATATTGATTTTGCATATAAATTAGCAGCCATAAATCCACATTGTCCGGATAAAGCTTTTTCTGGGGTTAAGCATTTCATATTTGTACTCTTAAGCAAGTGAGTTAAATATTCATTCAAATCTGTTAAACTTGTAGTAACAGAAACCTACACAAACAAAATATATTAAATAATAACTATAATTTATATACATAAGAAAAACATTTTATTATTATTTAAATGACTTGCCTTATTTTCCCATTCAAATTCTGTCCACATTTGACGGAATTCAGAATCATTGCATGCAGCAGGCATTATATAGTCCATAATATCTATACGAATATCATCTAATACAACTACATTTCGATCTCCAATAGCACCACCAATATCATACACTATAAAATTGCATAATATAATTATACATATATATATAATAAATATCATAAATATATTCATGAAATTATTAAACTTTAAATTTACCAATATTTCCAAATATAATTCCATTTTCTGTTGAAGCAACTTTGACACTAGCCTTAATATTGCAAAAATCATGAGGTGCTAATACAACTGGTTGGGGTTTTTCTACTAATTTTAAATCTCCCATTGTGGCTAATTCAAGTGTGCAGTTTTGTAATGTATCACCTTAATAAATAATTATAAATAAATTTTATTCACAAAAAATCATGTGATTAGACTATTATCAGAACATTATTTACCAGTTTGATTAACTATTAACACATCTAAAACTATATCATATTGATTAACATGAACATAGGCTTCAGCATATACTGGATCTGAAAATCCTGTCAATTGAGTAACTTTATTAAGTTTACTATTAGATGAAAGACTATTTGATGCATCTCCACTATGATGAATAGATGTACCACCAGCTACAGCTTGTGTCAGACTAAGTTCAAAAACATTTTCAGTACCTTCTGTACCATTACCACTGTTGCGTAAAAATACTATAGCATCATCCACATTCACATTATGACCCGGTTTTTCTTTTGCCTGAAAGTATAATCAATCATTATTAAAGCAATCTTAATTCAGTATTTCTTAAACTTTAAACAGAACAACTTATAAATAAGGGAATAGATCTCGATCAATATGTTATTAAATACAAATTAATGGATAAAAATTGTTACTAAGTTGATAATTTTGAATAAGTTCAAATAAACTTTATTAATATTTTAGAAAATAATGTGAAATTAAAATATCAATAATGTCAATAGAAACGTATAGTAAAGAAGAAACAAGGACATGAAGTGTATTGGATGTGCTTAAAGAACCTCGCAAACCTAGTGATGATTCCTCTTTAAATTCAAATTTTTAGTTTGTTTTTATTTACCCATTTTTAGGAACTTAAATATACTTTTATATTGATAATCCAGTAACAGAGAAAAAAAAAACTCATTCATAGAAAATATACAACTTACTTTTTTGTTGCTACTTTCTTCATCTTCTTTTGCTGCTAACATTTCACTTAGTGATTTACTACATTCTTTTGTATAAATTTCTTCTAAATCAGAATTTCTACCATTAAGTATTTTAATACTTTCTAAAATTTTATCTTCATCATCAATACCAATTGCTTTAGTTGGAATACCTAATTAAAATTATTAAAATTAGAAATACATTTTTCTTAATATAATTAAAAGATTACCTGACTTTCCTAGTCTTAAAATATAGGTCAATGTAAGCATTAAATTGACACAAAATTTATTAGCTTTGACAGGATCATCCATATTCCATATTTCAGCATATTTCATCCCTAATTTAGTAAATGTTGTACCTAGTGCTGCTCCAATGTAAAAATCTCCATCAATTAAGTATTGACGCAATGGAGGTCTTTTGGACTGTCTAGTACGAGATGAACTGTGAGTAATAAATGCTGATTGAGTAGCATATGTTCCATCAGATGTAACTAAATGTGTGCCTCCACTACTTCCACTTTCTTCAATATTTTCTGAATCTCCAGCTAATTTTCTTAGTTCATCTTCTATTAAAGGCATCTAAAAATTAAAATTAAAATCTGATTAATTCTGAATCATACAAGAAAATTAACAATAAATATACATCTCCCAATGATGTATTGATCTGATTAATAGTATTTTCAATATCTTCTAGTGAATTAGCAAATTCACCAAGAATCCAAAGTGCTGCTCTATGTACATTTACTGACTTAATAGATTGAAAAACTTCTAATAAACGTTGAATAATAAGAGGACGTAAAGATTCAAACAAAAATATAGCTTCACGTAAAAACACCATAACGTCAGTTGCAGCTAATTCTATACTATCAGATATAAATTCAATGAGAACTGGCACAACAGTAGCAGCTATATCAGGGAACTAAAAAGAACATTTTTCAATTAAATTTTTTTAAACATGTAAGTTAGCTAAATATATTCAATAAGAAATAATATTTATTTTATTAAAACATTTATTCAAATTTACAAACCTTAATTGAACAAGAATGCAAAGTGCGAACTAACAACTGTCTGTATTTACCAGTATCTTCATGTTCAGCAAGATTATGAGTTTTTTCAACTTCATTTTTTAGTACAAATACCATTTCTTCAATATTACGTGATGAAACAAGATCCATAGCTAAAAAATAAACAAAACTTAATAATTTTAATATAAATTATGACTTCAATTACCAAAAAAATTTAAATCAGGTATTTTTAATTTACCTAAATTTAAAGTTTTTTTTCTGACTTCTAAGTCTGTACTGGATAAAACTCTCAAAATATCCATAACTAAATCTTGTAATACCCTTTCATGAGAAGGATGTTCTTTTAGAGCTATTAAACGGTCCAAAACTATAAGTTTAACATTATTATCGCTTTCTTTTACAATCAATTCAATATAACATGAAGCTGCTGCCTACAATTCAAAAATAAATAAATATATAGTTATTTTTATCACTAAAATTTTATAGTTAATAAGTTTTAAATAAAATACTTTAATTGCAGTTGGTGCATTTGATAATGTGACTAATGTTCCAGCAGCTTCATAACGAACAGCTGGACTACTAGAGTTGAGCAAATTATAAATACACCTTATAAAGCGAGATCGTTCTGATGGATTTGCATGACATACCTTAAAGATAAATATAAATTAAATAATTGAAAAAAAAAAACAAGAACATTCTTAATTACTTTATAAATTAATTCTACAATAACAAGTTGAAGTATATCACCAAAGGAAGCAACTTGATCCAAACAAGATGCAAGGTATGTTAAAGCTCTCTCTTGATCAGCATGAAGTAACATCATAAATGCATTTCTTTTACAAGACATATCTTGTTCACTATCAAGGAAATTGGCAATAAGTTCAGGAGCATCAGGAATTAAAAATTCAAAATTTCTAAAAAGAAAATAAATTATTTATATAAATAAAATGACTATTCCATGAAAACTTAAAAAAATTTTATTTTATTTTACCTATATATTGTGAATATTGCTAATACAGCATTTCGCCTTACATAGGAATGTCGATGTTCAAGACATGTTCTTATAGCTGGCATTAATGGTTCCAATAACTCAGGTTCTTTTAATTTGCATAAAAAGCGTAATGTTGAGCCTCTTAAATATTCATTAGGATGTTGCAAGTCCTACAAAATAAAATGTTGGTATTTATTAGACATTAAATTTTTCAATTTATTATATTGATAAAAATAAACAATGTACAGAATAAAGCATTTAACTCTTAATTATTATGTCTTTGTTGTCTTATCAAAGTAATTTTCAGTATTAAATTACATATTTAGATATACAGAGTGTCTCAGATCTAACCGACTTTTTTTTCAAAACTTTGAAATAGCCAGTTTTTATTATTTTTCTTACAAAAATGATTAATGAGTTGATAACAATTTTAGAACAAGTACTTAGTGAGTTACAAAAAATTTTTTACTTAGTGTGGGATTGTAATGCATTAGGGGCGTTGACCACTATCCTCTCAAAAGAGGGAGTCACTGCACCTGCCGGCTTAGTGATAATCCAGCTGCACGGGAGCGACGACGGACGCTTCGCATGGTGCGAAGTGCCCATTAGGGCCGCGCAACCACTGGTCGGGCTAACACTACTCCGGGTTGGTTGGAGTACGCACTAGATCCGGGTCCCAAAGGACAAGGGACCACGCTGCTACTGGTGTCTGGTGAGTGCTTCTCGTATAGGGCAGAGGGCCATCTGACCAAGGACTGCCCCAGAAAGGTGGGAGGACCGTAGAAGTCTGCCTAGGATAAGTCCTGTCCTCTTCATGTTTCTGTGTTACTTTTGTGTTCTTGTGAATTATGTGCCAACCCAACCAAACCCCACCACCACATGGTGCGACCTAGACGACAGATCCCACTCTGGGATCCAGCTTACGGGGGAGGCCACGTATGTGACTCAGCTCTTAATTAATTTCGGGATGAGTCACAACACGGCGGTGTGAGTTTTATAGCGACTTTGATCGCAATACCTCATAGTAGTTCCAGAGCGGCCAACATTATATCGACCGTGAAAAAAAAAAAAGGAATTGTAATGCATGGGGATTTAGCCCATACTGATGTATATATAATCTGACCACGCTCAAACTACTAACTATATACACTGTGATTTATTAAGAATACTACTCCCATATTTTTGTTAAATTAAGATTTTTTCTTAGAGTAGATTAAAATTTGATTTATTTTTATTAACCAAATATCAAGTTTATTGTCAGAAAAAATTATTTTTAAGATAAAGATAATTTTTGAAAGCTAAATTTTAATACTTATTATTACTTATTAATTTTAGTAATAAGTATTATTAATACTTAGAAAATAGAGCATGCTAGTTATAACTAGCATGCTCTATTTTCACCATTAAGTACAGATAAGATTTCTTCTAGTGTACACCCCTCTTAGTAATAACTAAAAATTATATCAACTAAAAAAATAATAATACATAACAATTTATCATCTAGTCAAAATTTCGTTGAAATACATGCCCCAAATTTTTCAAAAATTTATATTGAGTGTCAAAAGTGATTGTGTTTTTGAAAAATGTAGAGTCTAATAAGTACCTCAAATTTATTATTGTATATTAATATATAATATAATAGTACTAAAAATTACTTTGATAAAAAAAAAAAACTTTTAAATGCTACAGATGATTTACTACTGAACATTAATAAAATATATATATTTTTAATATACTCTACAAAATGGCTATCATAAAATTATTTTTACATTTTTCGTAAATTAAATTTTTTCAATTAATTTAAAAAATATAGTATGTTATGTTATTTTAATACTGACAACATAAAAAAGTTATTCAAAAAATTAATAAATAATATGAATTGGATCAAAAGTTACTGAATTTGACATATCATTATGACTCACTTTATAAATATTTTAACATCAAGTAATAGGTAGTGCTATAAACTGTTAAACTTCAGAACATACTAATCAATATACACAAAAATTAGGTTATGAATCCCTTTCATAAATATGCTACCTATTAATCTCCTATTCTTCTCTTGCTACTCTAGAACCTATGAATATAAGGCACATCTCACAGTTTACAATATAAATTAGTGGTAGATGTTTTGCTTAATATTTTCTTATTTAAACAAAAGTGATTATTTAAAGGACCCTTTGAAATTCTCATCCTTGTAAATCAATATGACTTAATTGACCATGCTAGTAGTGGATTGTTTACAACACAGAAAATACAATTTAAATAAATATAGCCAACAATGGACAATTAATCAAAATACATTTACCTTACTGGTAAAACATAATATTTTAATGTTGGTCATTTAGATGTACATATTCTTAAGTTGTACAGAATATATATAAATTACAATTTTTATAATATTTGACTTATAATGATCAAAACCTAGCTTCTGACAATTATTGTATAATTTTAATCTGAGCAATTTGTTTTTTAATTTACCTTTCTATATGCATCACAAACTAAGATCATTTCTTGTAATAATTTCCCATCTGGTGTAGTTTTTGGAACAATCTCCCAAAATATTAAAAGAAGCTTTTTAATAGTATGGTCTTGTAATGGTAAAACAAATCGAATGATGATCATTAATAAACCAGGTAATCGCTCACCATTCGCAATCATTTGTATAACCTTTTTAAGGGCATCAATTTTGGTCTTATTATCTCCTTTTTCTAAAATTCACAATAATCAATATTAAAAAATTTAGACAATTAGAAAATAATTTACCTAAATCTGCTTTGAGTTGCATTTCATTTGGCATTTCACCATCATTGGAAATGTTAATCAAAGTATAACACGGCTGCTCAATGGATGACATCTCCGTTAATTGAAAAATACTTTAGTTCATAAAACACTGCTATTATTAAAGTAAAATTAACTTATGTACTAGTGAATACTAATTCGTTTAGTAGTAGTATTCAGTTAACTTACGATTATTATAAAAAAAAAGGTTAGCATTAAAAAAATTAAACCATATTAAATTTAGAGAACTAAAATATTTTTACAAAATATGTCTTAAAAATTCAATTTCCTCAATAATCGACAATTATACACAAATTTGGTGCTAATTTAATCCTGTGTTTAATATCTCATTCGAGTTATGATAACACGTCATAATATGATAGAGTCGGGTTAACGCGATTGCTACGACAAGCCAATACAACTGATACAAAATGGTTACATCCGATAAAATTATACAATACCTATCTATATTCATTTAGTAGTTACAATCTACCATGGTTACCAGTGAATTAAATCAATTTCACTATTTAAGAACCCATTGCTAAGCTATTAGACTATTCATTTCAAATTTCTCGATAAAATAAAACCTGGGAAAAATTTTAGTCTTAAAAACATTTTTCCACTCCTAAATTTCATTATAAATTTACTAATATGTAAAAACATATAAAATGTATTTTATAGGCATTGCGAATATAGTATTCTATATCATTCGACTCCAACAAAAAAATTTTAAATTATGTAAAGACTTACCGCGTTCTTGAGAACATTAAGATAAACATTGTTTATCTAACTCGATGCTTGAGCAGACACTGAAGTTGTACCGCAAAAACCGGTATACAATACCTACATACATTAGAAGGGATCCCAAAATTTTAAAAATGTTAGTATGAGGGAATGGTAGGGTATATCTGCACAAGATGTACAGCTAAATAGTTGCAATGCTGCGGTAAAGTCAATATTCTTAAAAAAGCGGCGACATTATTTAAAACAAATATTAAACAAAATATGTTCATAATTATTTGAACATAGAGGTAAACTAAAAGCTAAATATTACAATGTATATGAGTAGTAAAATACATCCCATAACACTTATACAAAGAATTTAATTATAGAATTATTAATATAGTCCATAATTTTGAATATTTTAGTCCCAGTCATCAATTTAACTTAATTTAAGTTAAAAACTATTTTGCTCATTACATTTATGTGACAAGCATTAAGTCTGTAAATTTCTGTATAATACCCTCATTTAAACAAATTCATTCTAAGATTTCCGACCTTAAATGGGTTTCATAAAAAATGAATACTAATTTTATAAAAAAAAAATTGAATAACCTTATATCCAGAGTAAATTTATAACTGGAATCTAAGCTTATAGACAAATATTAAAATTTAATATTTCTTCTATAATCATATTTAGTATATTTTGTAAACTTTTTTAAATTTTAATTTAATAAGAGCATAGTTCTTTTTTAATTATTTTTAAGGGAACAGTATTTTTCACCTTAAGCGGCTCAAATAGAATTTTCCAGAGCGATTTTCAGTGAACCCTCTAAACAAAAAAATAGACCTCTTACACCCTAAATTACACCCCTGAAAATATTCTTTTAAGTTCCAATAAAAAACGAAAAAATCAGTTCATTTTTTAACTTTTGTTTCAACAATAAATGGGCATTTTCAAGAGTTAGAAATGTTTGCGGCCGTCTCATTTAGTAATTAATAGAGTAGTTCGGGTAGTACAATAACATAGCATGTTATTTTGCTTTAAGATATTGAAAAATAAATGAAAAAAACATAAAATTAATTATTGAATATTATATTTTATAAGAGTATATAGAGTACGAATTTGACAAAGGAGGGCACGAGGTAGTTAAAATGAGGAGTTCAATAACAATAGGCGAGTACTTGATAGAATTGGAAAGTTTTAAATACTTAGGATGTGTGCGTAGATGACGTGGGTGATCGTGTCAAGTGGAAGTTTAGAATAAGGGTGGTCGACCCCAAGTAGTTGGGATTAAGACGAGGAAAAAGAAGATTGAAAATTATATTTTATGTAATACAAGGTAATTATTACTTTAGGAATTGATTTACAGTTCTAACATGGTATTTTGATAAACAAACATTATTTTTAAATTCTTGGCAATTATATTACAATTGTTAAGGGCAAACTGATAGTGAACAATAGTAACCGACACAAATTAATTTCAAAACTTCCAAAAAATGTTAAATAGAATTATTTATTTTAATAACACTTTTTTAATAAAATTTATAATTTAAGGAAAGAGAATAGATAAGTAGAAATCAAAATGTGAAAAAAATATTCTATAATATATTTAACATTACATTTAAAACATAAATTATAATTTAACTATAAAATTATAATTAAACAAAATAATTTTTGAATGACATACATTAAAAGTTTAATTCATATGTTTATGTGTACTTGCTTTCAACCTATAAAGCACAATCTAATAAATAGATTTTAAAGATTAAAGCCACTCTATAAATAAAACTGTAAACTCTGATAACAATTTTAAATACAAAAAAAAAAAAAGACTAAAAATAAAACATTTATAAGGTACATCATTTTGAAAATTGCCATTATTAAAACAAATATTATTGGCAAAACACTTAATTTGATACAGAGTAGGAATAATTATAGGCGCCTATTATATAAAATTCAGAGGGGATAAAACCTTTTTTTAGTCATGAAACATTTTTTTAAAGTATACTTCAGGAGCAAAAGATATAAGTATTAAAATGAAAAGTTCCTGAAATGTCAAATATTTAATAATTACAGAGATTAAATAAACACACATTTTTATTCTGTAATCATGATTATGAACACCATTCAGTATCTATCATAATATAATAATATTGTATGTAGGACATAGGTATTCATTATCAAATTTTATTTTAAAAAAAAATTTAATGTATTCACTACTTTTTTTAAAGAACCACTTGTTGCCTCCCTTATATGGGTATGATTATAATTAAATAATAAATATTAATTTAGTGTCCATTGAATATAACTAACAATTAAGTCTGTTAAGAGTTAAATTTTAATCAAATTAATAATATCATTTTATACTTAAAAATTAAAAAAAACATGCTTGAAAGTAATTTAAAAACCATGCAAAAACAAAATGTTTAATTGATAACTATTAACATCAAATGGCATACTAAAATATATGTATTATTTATTACATAACAATAAATTTAACTATATGTTGAATTAAATATCATTATAAAGTCTAAATATTAAGTCTATAAAACGCAATCATATTTTACATTTATAATAGATAAGTGTGAAATACTATAATTTTCAGATATAAACAATAATTTTTTTGTAAATTAAACATAACAACTGAATGTTTTAAATGACATTGATCAATTGTTACTTATCTAATTATAAAATAATTTTATTTTTGGTTGATTGATAAATCAAAACTATAAATGACATTTCTATTTAAAACTGTTTATTTTTTATATACAGTAACATTTTGAATTAATACATATTTGTTTCTGTAAAAATATTATAATTATAAGAAAATAGATTTTTTTAGAAAATTTTATTAAAATTGGTCGACAATAATTTATTTTTAAATATATATATAGGTGTAATTATTGAACATTGGTGAAAATGTAATGTTAACTTGAAAAAGAAAAAGTATCACAAAAATTTAGAAAATATCTTAAATAAAAAAACATAGTTTGATAAGAAAAAGCATGATTTAGTTTTTTTTAACCTACAATAGTATTATTTAAACCATTTAAAGTATCACAATTATTATAATCATAGATGGGCTCATTATTGGGAGATAATGGTGATGATGACAAAGAACAATTATTATTTCTAGGACTAAACTGAGTCCATTCATCCATGGATAAATCCAAGAATTCAATACTGTTCAAAAATTTTTTACCTGTAAATAAAAAAACACCAAAGTAATTGAGATTAATTTTAAAAATATGCCAAATACAAAAAAATATTGATAAGTTTTACTATTTTAATTTTGCACAAATAAACTTACAAAGAAGGTTTTTAAAATAGTAATTCAAAATATTATCTGAAGTTACAATATATAAATAATTAGAAATTTCATTATGCTTAATCATATACTTATATCATAACAAGTTATGGTTATAATTTTCTTAGATTTCTAATTATTTGTTTTTTAGGTTCAAAATACATAAGCACCTTCAAAACCTATTGATAAAATTTTACTTATGTGCTTAATGCTGTAGCTGATAGGATAAATGAAATACTTTTTTAAGAATATAAGATGATAGCACTGATGATTTAGATGTAGTATTCTTACCAGAAAAACCTCCTACAGCATATAATCTATTTCCAATAACTGCTACCCCAACATTGGCTCTAGGAGTAGTCATATTTGGTCCTGGACTCCAAATTCGCTCTTCTGGGTCATATATTTCTGTAGTTGTTAAGGACTGTGTTCCATCAGAACCACCCACAACATATAATTTCCCTAAAATCACAATGTTTATTGATTAAAAAATACTTATATTCTAAATAACTACATTGTTCTTTTAAATTTAAAGCCAGTTTTTATAAAAACGACTTTCAAAATAACTAAATAATATTTTAAATATTTATTTATTTATTTGAAATAATTAACACCAAACACCTTTTTACATTAGTACATATTAATAAACAATAATAGTATGGTAAATTGAATTCTTTTTGAAAACTCTACTTAATAATGTTACTTTTATGTCATCAGCAAAAAGAAAAACATGAGATTTAAGAAGATGGTTACAGCTTGTAGAGTTAATAAAAATAGAGAACTTAGGTGACTACCTTGTGGAACACCAGATGTAAAATTTTCCACAGAGAAAGAAAGTACCTTTATCTAAGGACTTTCTGAAGAGAAGAAATAAAGAAAAAAATATAGGGAAAACAAAATTACAACGAAATCTTGCAAAGATACCATCAGGTCTAATTGAGGAAACATTTTTTAATTTTTCAAGAGCTTTGAAAATTTATCAGGAGTAAAAAAATAATAAGAAGGCAGAGAATTTTCAACTGTAGTTATCACTAAATGAAGTGACAAAAATTATTAGAAGTTTGAAAGTAAAAGAAAAATACTTTGAAAAGAGAGAGGTAGAATCAATAAGACTATTAGAGATTGTATTAAGATATGTAAAAGAATTAGGTAGGGATAACTGCTGCTTGATATATTTTCAAAAGATATGTGGAGACAAAGAGAGTGAGCATTCAGTAGAAGTGACATAAACTTGATAATTGAGTTTAGATAATCGCTTACATTTTATAAGAAAAAAGGAGAACATGTTAAAATCATTAGGTAATTAGGTTTTTCTAAAAATATAATGAGCATGTTTTTGCATTATTTAAATTTTTTAGTTCTCTTGTTATCCACCGAGGAAAGTGGGATCTTTTAAAAGTTTTAAGAGGAACAAATCTGTTTATAAAGAGAAGGATAGTGAACATTATACTGTAGAAAAGTAGCTACCTAATTAAATGAGGAACGAAAAGAGTTGGTGCTTAAGTAATCTGCAGATTCCTCAGTCAGAATGTATGTAAGCAGACAAACCAAATAATGCAAATAACTGAGCCAAACAATTTATTAGTGTATTACGCTTAAAATTTAGACTGAAAATAAATTAAAGTATTTGAGTTATTTAAAAAAAAATCTATTCGAAATATAAATTTTAAGTATTATTAAAATGTATGTTTACTATCAAAGTTTTATTTAGTGATTTTAATTTTATAATATCAATATTTAATTCTAACCTAATATTTTTTTGCTATCCCAATTTTTCAACTATATAATTGAGAGTCGAAAATCTAATATCACTTAAAATATGGCAATTAAAGAAATTTGGTTTTAATACTAGTTACTAATGCACTAATGCCAAATAATACTTTACATTTTTATGACAAAAGAGTCAAAAATGTAAACATGTAATAAAATAAAAGATCCATGACAAATTTAGAAATTTAGTCATTTTATTTATTTAGTTATTTCAACTTTGAAATTATATGATAGATGAATTATTAAAGATAGAGTTCTATCAAAGAAGTGTTTTTGTGTCTATTATTTATTGTATCTTATTTGTGTCTATTATTGAAGTTTTTTTAATTTATATATCTTCGTAAATGTTATAATTTCTTTATTATAGTATTCTAAAAGAGGAAAAACTATGTTTCCTGCTGTTGCCCATTTTCCCACATGTGTCACACAATTATATAAATAAATGTTTCTATTGATATTAAAAAAAATAAATACAAATTAATACCTTTAATATGGGCAAGCCCACAACCTCGTCTTGGTGTTATGATTGGCTTAATAAAAGACCATGAATTTGTTTTTGGGTCATAACATTCTACAGTATTTAAACAATTCCACGTATCACATCCACCAACTACATACACTTTATCATTCATAGCGCAAACGCCAGCTTGATTTCTTCCTAAATTTTTTTTTTTAATTATAAAAAAAAAAAAAGAAAAAAATGAAAATATAACTGTACCTGTTTGTAAAGGAGCAATACTTGTCCATTGGTTAGTATCAGGATCATATACATCACACTGTTTTATTCCAACTTGACCATTCCACCCACCAATACAATAAATTTTACCATTCAATTCACAAACACCTTCAATAAATATTTTGTTAATAATTATTATAACTTTTTGAACAATATTCTCTTAGTAAATATTATATACCATTTAAGTCTTTAATATAACAAAATTCATAAAATTTATATAGATAGTATTTATTATTGTATAAGTTAAAAAATATAGAAGAGTAAAATTTATGCTACTGTCAAATAAACCATTTTGGGACAGTTAAATATTTTACAGATATCACTTAATTTTGAGAACTAATATTTTCCGTATCTTAACAATACCTGCAAACATTTTACTAGTGCTGTAGATTGATGACTACTAGAAAATGATACTAGAAATTTAACTGCCTCAATTTGGGACATTTAATTGTATTTTTATTCAAATTATAAATTAAAATTGATAGATTTTTAGCTTATGTATTTATCAAGACAATAAAATTACAAAAATTATATACATTGTTAAAAACTTAAAGTAGAGATAAATATTAAAATATATCATTACCACCCTCAAAATTTGTTTATCCTATTTCCACTATAATTCTGAATTTAAATACAATTAAAAGGCTGATCATTTTAGGTATGCAACTAAGTTCTCGCTGTTTGTCAATAGATGGCTCCAGCAGTAAATGCTAGTCGATTATAACATATCTAAAACGTCATGAACCAAGCAGTCATATAGTAAACAAATCGCTTTGACACATTAGTGATTTTATTTTAGCGTCATATACTTTTAGTTGTGTGAAAATGTATGATTTTGTGCCAAATAATTGTCATATATGGTAAATGTTACTTTACTTAATCATTCAAAGAAAACTGTGGCTGAAGCGCATAGAGTTAAAAATTTTTTATGGAAATGCTGCTCTCTGTGTAACAACTTACTGTAATTGGTTTCATTTCTTTAAAAATGACGGTTTCATTATTAACGACTGACCGCGTGAAGGAAGGCCAAAAACTTTAAAAACACTGAATTAGTAGAATTGTTTGATAAAAATCCGTGCCAAATGCAGAAACACTTTACTTAGGTATTAAAAGTTATCCGCCAAGCCATGTCTAAGTGATTGCATATGATGAGAATGATTCAAAAACAAGAAACTTGGGTCTTTTTTTTTTTGAAGTCAAGTATTTTGAGCGACGTTTTTAGCTTATGAACAACTGTTTCAGCAGCAAAAAAGGAAGAGTTAACTTCATCCCATAGTGACAGGTGATAAAAAATGGATTCATTACAGCAATCCAAAGAAAAGGAAGTCCTGATGACTACCTAGTCTTGCTTCTACATTCACAGCTCAGTCGAAAATTATGCTATGTATTTGATGGGACCAGGTCGGTGTTTTTTATTATGAGCTGTTGAAACTGAATGAAACCATCACTGAGGAATGGTATAAACTTCAATTGATGCGACTAAGCCAAGCACTGCGCAAAAAACGACAACAATACAAACAGAGGAACGAAAAAATGATTCTACTGCATGACAACGCCAGCCTCATGTTACTAAGCCTGTTAAAACCAACATAAAAACACTCAAATGGGAAGTCCTACCCCAACCACCATATTCCCCAGATATTGCGCTGTCCAATTATTACTTGTTTCGTTCAATGGCACATGAACTGGCTGATCAGCAGTTCTGCTCATATGAAGACATCAAAAAATGACTTGATTCATGAATAGCCTCAAAAGACAAAAACTTTTATTTAATGGTATTCAAGTACTGCCAGAAAGATGAGGCAGAGAGATCTAATGATAGGCAATACTTTGAATAATATATATGTAAATATTTTTTCTAAATTAAGTTACATTTTTAATAAAAAAAATTAGCATGAACTTAGTTGTGCACCTAATAATAGTAGCTTAACACATTAAAATATATAAACCGAGATAAACACATTATCTTATTTAAAGACAATGAAGATATTGACTTGATTTTGATTTGATTTCCTTAAAAAATAAATTCTATACCACTTTTGTATTTAAAATAATTATTTAAAAAATTTTTTATATTAGCACAAAATTTAAATAATAATTTAAAATTCCTAAATTATTATAAAAGTCTACAAGATAACCTATTAACTGTTATTCACCTGTATTGGACCGAGCAAGTGGTAATGATGTTACGGGTATCCATTTTTTTTTAATTATATCATAACATTCAACAGTAGCTAGTTCAGTAGTTCCATTACATCCACCTATTGCATAAACTTTATTATTTAGTACTGCTACATCAAAACGTCCTCGTGCTTCACACATTGGTTCAAAGGTTTCCCAAATATTTAGCTCTGGATCATAAGATTCAACATTTTTAATACATTCTGTTCGATCATAACCACCACACACTAATAAATTATTGTTAAAGTTTGCACAACCAACAGCACATTTGCCTGAAGTCATATGTGCTAATGCACAATAAAGATCTGGTAATGATTCTTGAGATTCTGCTCGACTATTTAATGGAGATGGCTGAGTTGATGGTGGACTTGATAGTGTAGACACATTCAACTTTAACTTGATGCTTAATGAACATAATTGACCTTTAAGGGATGCCAAAGCAGAAAATGTATGTTCTAAAAATATAGATAATATTGAATATTAGTATTTTAATTTCATAGATTACTTTTAAATTAATGTTTAACTATTAACTTTATACCTCCAACACAAGTTACGCCTATAATAGTCCAGTCACTTTCTACAACGCTATCCCTTCTTTCATGTATTTCACGGTTGCAAATCAATACTCTAGATTTTGCTGGCTGAATTTGGCCTTTACGTCTAGTCTAAACAAGTTGAAAGATAGAAAATTAACAAACTAACTAATGAAATAATTGATTTAACATGCCATTTGTCTTTATAATACATATACCATTTTTACAAAAGTAAAAGTATTTTGTGATTTTAGATTTTAGTATTTATTTGGTTACTGTAGTATTAGATATAGTCTTCTCAAATTGATATTAAATAAATATAAATTTGTTTAACATACAAATGTTGATTTTCAATTTTTTTTTAATATTGCTAATGGACTATTTTTTATTTTTTTAATACAAACAAAATTTTAAATGAATTATTTTTTAATAACAAATTGAAAAAACACTCCTTGGGTCGTTTTTGTAAACTAAACATCATCATTTCATTGAATACAAGTAAAAAAAAATAACACAAGGTTAACCTATATTGAATAACTTGGTTTAGTTTGATTTTAGAAAAACACTGAGGTACTATTAACCTATGATTTGCTAGTTTAGATGTTATGCTTATACAGCAAAATAAAATGTTAAGTTTTAACATCAAATTACTACTAAATGCTCAGATATATACAAAGTCATCAGAATTTAATGAACCATCATTATTTGATTAAATAAAAATAATGTATATAATTTTTTTTAATTTTTATTAGATACATAGTCGCTGATTTGAAAATAATTTGTATTTTTTGACATTTTTTTGAGCAATGAAAACTTCTTTTTCTCAATTTATCAATCATGAAGTATTTTAAATGTACATTCCTTATACATTTTAAGGGTATCAACTTTTTTTTTTTTAGAAGCAGCATACATATCTAGCTTACGAGGTGTGTTTAGAAGATAATGAGAATTTTTTAATTTTACGTTGTTGGGTAGTCCAATTATCAATATTTTTTTACATGATGTTGGTAAACATGTCCCTGAAGTATGATAAAAGCAATCCAAATAAACGCCAGGCCATGTGACAAAACAATTCATGGCTTTTGAACCACAATAATACACCTCATCTTACCAAGGTATAAAAATAATAATAATTAGTAAAATATTGAATCAAAAGTTATTATAAACTATTCATTCTTTTAATTATCTAATAAATAAGCTAGTTATGTATATTGTTATTTGAAAAAATAAAATTGATACCCTTATAAGATATAAGGGAAAAGCATAAAGAATACTTCACAATTGGTTAATAAAAAAAACATATATCTAAAACAAACTAAAAAAAAATTATTATTATTTTTAATTTTTTGAAAAATCTACTGGTTCATTATATTTTAATAAACCTCTAGAATACAAATTTAAAATTACAGACATCAATATCAACTAAAAGGATTTTTTGTTATTTCACTACTTTATCCTGTATAGATATAATTAGCAAATGTATGCTTTTAAAGCCTTGTAAAAATATAAGGGTTTCCGAACTCACCTTAATCTCACCGAGTTTACTTTTAAATAGAAAATGATAAATTTTTTAATTTATTTAATTAATAATTTTAACCCTTAACTACCGACGTGTAAATAAATGACATAATTACTGACGTGCAGTCTACCAGATTGTACTCTTGTACTTCATATAATTAATAACTAGGTGTCAACCATTTAAAGGTACATTAAAAGAAAATACAATTAATATTAATTAATATTAACAACAATGTATAAATAGTAAATTGCGAACAAAAATTTGATGTCAGTAGTTAAGGGTTAAAAAAATTGGTAAATGCCTATTTCAAAATAATTAAAATCATTCACCGTCTTCAATCTTGATACGAAATAAACTTAACTAATGAATGTATTATTAGATGTAAACATAGTAAAAACTTACAATAAATGAAGGTAATAAAGAGTATATTTATAATTAATATTATATTAAGCAATTTAATACTTGTCTCAAAAAAAAATAGAAAATCTATAATGCAAAAAATGATACCATTATACCTATGAACAATTTTTGATAAACAACAGGAACAACATTTTGCAAGATATTTTTTCAGAAGAAGCCTTTCTAATCAATAAATGATGACCAAAAATAAAATACTATCGACTAATATGATAAAACAACTAAAACACATTTTCCTTAACAATGAGAGCTTGCAAAAAACATATTCAACAACTAGAATTATTTTTCATGGACATAAATATCCCTTCCTTCCTACCTCAATGGACACAATACTTATATTCTATGTTACCTAAAATTTTTACCTTAGGTATAGATGTAGATTTTTTTGACAACTTTTTATAATCTTGAACAATTTCTGTATCACTTAAATCTCCAGAAGGTAATTCAGAACAATCTTGTAATATGTTATCTAATGCCAAGTATAACATATAAGTCTATAAATATAAAATTATTATTAACGATATTACAATTTAAAATCTAGATAGATATTTTCTTAATTTAACTAACTTTTTCCATTAAAACATTGAAAAACGTTAAATGCTCATTTTCATCATAACAACGTTTGATCCAGTCAAGAACTAATTCAGATACAGAATCACCCGTACTGAGAGACATTTCTTGTTTTGTTTGGCTTAATATTTCAATTCTTACACATGGTAATGAAAGAAAAGCTGATGTTTCAGCTACTTCTTTCATCTAAAAACAAAACATATATAAATACATTGACTGTATACATTTAAATGACTGGATATATTCTACAAAAAAGCAAATTTTTTTTTTTATTAATCAACCTTTATTTTAGTTTATTTAACATATTTTTAAAATAAAAATTTAACAAAACAATAAAAATTAATATAAAATAAGACAAAATGTATTAAAAATATAAAATACTAGGTACATAATTATATTATTTTTTCTAAATCCCATAAAAAAGATTTTACAGGAGGAAGGCAAATGTAAAAAAATTTTGACTAGATGTTTTGGTGATTTTTCACCTAAAAGATAAATTTAACACCAACAATGAGAACTAAGATATATGGTTTATGAATATGGTAATGCCAAAACATAAATACTACAGAAAAAATAAAAATAAATTAATTAAAAATCTAACAAAATTACTTAAGTATAAGAATAATACTTACATGTGCTGAGATAAATGTATTAACTTGGGCTATGAAAGATATGCTAGTTGATATACAAGGTAAAGAGCGAATCTCTATACAATTATCTACACTCAAATGTTTCAGCATAAAACGACTTAATTCTTTTGCAACACGATCCATTTTTAAATAGCAGGCAGTTAGAAATATAGATTTTACTTGACACAAATTTGCTTCTAACCTGAAAATTTTTACAATTTATAAATTATAAATTTTTCAATATTATATTGTTTAATAATAGTTTTTAATTTAATGAATTTATTAAAAATATTGATTTAGAGTTATATACTCAAATATTGTAAAAGTAAAATTTAACTTTTTATTTAACATTAATATACCAAGCTTGAATCTATTAGATTGAGTCCACCTTTCAAATAGAAGAATTAAAGAAGTTTAATTTTTAATTCTATTGTAAACAAATTTTTAGTTTTAAATAGATAACCTAATGAAATACTCTTAAATGTGATTCATGAATCACAAACTGCATATATTAATTGGTATCACAGAAGCTCTATAAAAAAAAAGTATATTATTGATAACTTTGATTAGTAACACATATGATATTAACAAAATGTATATTTCATAAGAGACTCTTTAACAATAAAAAAGTATGAACTTTTATCTGGAAATTATAATATTACCACAGTAGGTAAAATAATCTAGATGAAATTATTTTAACTAACACGTTAAATATCTTGCATATTTACAAGAAGAAAATGTTTTTAAAAATTGAATTACATAATTAAATAATATAAATATTTTAGTTAAAATTGTGTCATGATTTTATTTGTCAAACAAAAGAGTCTTAATTTAAAATAAAAATAAATGGTAGCGACAATGCGTTACCGAGATGTGTAGGTGTATTCGATGAGCTTCTCGACAGCAGTTCTATCATTGAGTGGACCAGTGGCATTCAATGTGTAGGTAGTAATTGCTTCTCGCTGAGAATGTTTCTTTTCTTCATCATCTGCACTAAACAACTCCATCAAATATCGACTTGAACTAGCCAATACTGCACGATGACCATGTAATTCAGAATTTCCCACCTACACACACTCATGGTGGTCGGTCTACGTTTCAAAATGGTCAAAATTTCCCATCCCAACCCAATAATAATATTTTTAAAGGATGTAAAATCTTTCTATTTTTAATGTGGACAACTCATAAAAAATAATGATTTTTTTCAAGTTAAATAAATTGACTTGTAGAACAAAATAAAAATTAAAATAACCCATTTTGTTACTTAAAAAGAGATATGAAAATATATAAAATAAACAACCCAAAATAAAAACTGATGTATAAGTATTATTCTAAATAAATATTTAACTTACATTTAATATTACATCACAAAAAGTACGACTTTTTCTCATCATATTAAGCGAGTTTAGAATAGCAGCTTGATGTTCTTCATCTTCCATGATAAATATTGCTCCAGTATCACAACCATTTAGATCTGAGCTCACATTATTGCTTGTGACTGCTTTTTCCATTTTTTCGTGTCCATCTGAATAATTAAAACCATAAAAAGTATTAGATTTCATTGGTTCTTTTAAGAGAGTTTATAACTTAATTACTGCATAATTTAATAACAAAGACACTTTAACAACTTAAATATTTTAATAGAATAAGGATAAGATTCCATCTATTTCTAAATATTGTTAATCACATAATTTCTTTGTCATAAATATTCACTAAATCAATAGTATTAATAATGAATGAAAGTATTAAATATATATACTTGCACTTTATAACAAAATATTTATTCTTTAAAGGGTACACCAAGTAGAACACTAAACTATATGTATTAATTGGTACCACAGAAGCTCTATAAAAACAAGTATATCAGTAATAACCTTGATTAATAACACAAGTGATATTAACAAAAAACCTAAAAAATTTCATTTGGTACTAACTTTAAATTCTGTAGTAAATATTTTTTAAAAAACCATAACCTTACTTCAAAATACAATGTCCATTTATATTTTTAAAACCCAATTTGAACATTTTAAATTAAAATTACAAAATATACATATGTAAAATTTATTTTAAGAATTCACCTAATTTTGAAATTATCTTTACTCTTGAGAATATGTAAAGCTTAAATCATTTGAATGGAATAAAACTAAGAATAATAGAAACTGTGTTCAGCTAAATATTATATTAATTGATTAATTATAGTATTGAGTTTGAGATAACTTTTAATTACAGAAAAAATACTAGAAAAATTAAAAAATAGTAAAATGTATATATTTAAAATTATGGAAAAAAAAGTTTTAGTTACAGCCCATGTTGTTGCATCCTCATTTAAAAAGAAAAAATTTAATTATTAAAAGTTACCCAGATAATCATATTAGTTTTTTTAAATTAATGAAGTTAAAACAATTTTACAGTTTTTGGTTACATTCAATAAAGTTTAATTGAACACAATAATTTATTTGAAATGTATATGGTCTAGGATAAAAATATTCATTTGTTACACTGGTCAATTAAAAACAAAAAACATAACTTCTAACGAAAATGTATTTTTTGACAAAACTTAATTTATTAATTGTAAAATTTAATTTGACATACTTGGCAAGTGTCCGTTTAAAACTGTTGCTTGAATAGAATCCATTTTTTTTAAATATATTTTAAAAATTCAACGACACAGTTAATCTAAAATATTAAATTTTTACTTTAATAATTTCAAAAAAATCAATTATAGATAAAAATACCTTTTATATAGAATTAATACAAAAAAGTACTGTAGATCAAGTACTACATAGCATTTTGATTTAATATATCTAGAAAGCACATGTTGCTCACTTGGCTTTAGTAACAGTAAAATAAAGTTTCGTCATAAATCATAATAAATATTATATAGTAATCTTTCTCGCTGAGTTATCAACAAAACAGTTGTAACTATTAACGTCTTGGGTCCGGCGAATACCGCACTGTTTTGTACTCGGCAAATAGCGAACCTGACATCGTGCGATCAAATTACTATCTATTCGACGCATGATTAGAGTGTGGCGTGCAATAAAATCATCCACCTATACAATGGATTATCGTGTTGTAACAAAAATGTCCTTGTAAAGAATTGTACGCCCGCCGCCCTTATAGCTTATCTGTAAAAATCATTACCTTGATTTTAGCCCACTATCCAGTGACTATGTAAATGCTAAAACTTCTAAAGTCCCTGTGTATAGTACAATTAAAATTCAAAATTTATTTGTTTCAATGAAAGATAAATATTTAACTGATTAATTTGTTTTACTTAAAGACAATAATTCAATTATGAAGTATTTAAGCTTATAACTTCATCTAAAAATTGAGTTTTTAATTCCTTAAATAGGTAAAATGGTTAACACATTTATATACTTATAATATTTTTTTTTTTCAATAACATACTGACATTCTTACTTTCTTAATAACTAAATGCTTACACTAGTTTTGTCTTATTGACTATGTATACATTTTTTAATTTAAAAATTGATTACAAATTTAACAACAAAATTGTATACACTTTTTACTAGAAAATTAAATATATTTATAAGATTGTAAAGTTCTCTAAGTATAACAGAAAATATTATTTTCTTTTATATTTCAAAATATCAAAAATTTCAAGTTTTGAGTAAACTACTTTTTTTGGAACTAAAATTAAATTACAAATTTCTCAAATTTATATAATATAAATAATTGTAATATAAAAACCTGAAATTTAAACTGGGCGTCCTTACGTACAAACGTAAATAATTGTAACTAATCAAAAGATAAAAATAAAATTATATGACCTAGTCCAATCCACGGATTCGGCCGACATCGCTGACCTACAGTCTTACAGCCTTATGATATATTAACTTTTGGTCATCGAAGTTCATGTGACCACGAAGCAAGATTGAACTGGAGTAAAATTTGAAGTCTTAGATATCGACGCCAACATAGAACCTAATACAACAGCAACTTTTATAGGAGTTTAGGGGATGATGTTTGATATGGTAACGATGTCGAAGCAACAAATAATGAACTTAAAATAAAAAAGATACAAAACAAAATCTAATATTTATAAAAGAGTACATACATAAAAAAGAATAATCTTATTATATAATAGAATAACTAATAATAGAAAATTAATAATGATAATAAATTAAAAATATAATAAGACAATTATGACAAAAAATATCCACAACAACGATGCATTACAAATTATTTTGCACTATATATGACGATAAATAAAATATAAAGTTACTTAAACCATGGGTAGCTTTACTTAGTTTGACCATGGATTGGGTTAAAGTTCCTGTGACTGTTTTAAGACGCACCACTCACAGAACATCATCACCTTTATTCACTTCAAAGGCTACGGATCATTAACCTATTTAAGGAAGGTAATTGGGAATCTTTAATAACAACCATATCGTTTATTTCAATGCGTCCTTCATTCATTTATTCGTGGTGTCATCGACGCCAAAAAGTCTAAATGCATTAATTTACTAATTTCCAATGATTCACCAAGGTACGTTGCGTAATTTAGAGGTCTCCCTGTTCTTGGACGAATACTCCAGGATATTTACCCAGACCGAGGATCCGTTCTAAAATCTCCTTTCCTATATGAATGTTAAAATGTAATGAGACTCTAGAGACAAGTGCTTCCAAGAGGCCTTTACAAGTCAATTTTTGCTAATTTTACCATTTGCCACGGGCAATGATTTTTACTGAATCGACAAACGTTCGTCGAAATTCGTTTTTTGATCAAATTGGCAATTTAAGCTGATTCAAATGTTAAAATTAATTTTTTTGACTTAACAGAAAAAAAAATTGAAATAAGTTTAACTTTATATTCTATGTCAATTAGTTTTATATAATATTCATGAATATCAGTGTACCCCATTATAAGGTATATTAAAATACAATACCGATAATTTTAACACAAAAATAGCATATTTTTGAATATAATAACCATGTTCACTATATCTCGAATTTTTTTTCATAGTATAGTATATTACATAAGCTTTAATTTAAGATTAAATAAAAGTGTCAATATTTCCGGAAAATTTTCAAAAATTGAGTAGAAAAATTTTTACTTCTGTGTAAAAAATTGTTATTTTGAATTCCCCCTGTGGTCAGGTCAATAGTCAGATTTTCAAAAAATGTATATCAAATGAAATAAGTAAACATAAAGTATTTATAAAAAAATAATTGTATTGATCCATACATTTTTCGAAAAGTTATAGTAATTTAAAATGGAAAAAATAAAATCCGAAATCGTAAATTTTAACACCAAAATTGCATGTTTTTTAACTGCGGCAACCATTTGCACATAGAAGATAAGTCGTCAAGAAAAATTTTTTTTTAACTTATAGTGCATAACATTATCTTTATTTTAACATATGTTTGATGCTCGGAGTATTTCCGGACATTTTAAAACTTAAGCTGAAAAATTAAAATTTTTGCGCAAAAGTTGCTATTTTGAAGCGATATACTTTTATTTTTTCTGTTCTCTTCTTTTAACTACTATAGTTATAAAATCCTAAGCCGTTACATATTGCATCCAAAGTTTTAAGGAGACTGATTTAAAAAATTAAATAGCTCTTTAAAAACAAACATTAATAAAAATGTATGGCATAATATTATATATTATTTTTTACGTACTGAACTGTTAGATTAAAACTAAAGTTGCAGACAACGAAATAAACGTATCAATATTTGTTGTCTAATGAAGCAATACATTATGAAACGCTTATGTTCATTATATTCATCAATGTGACGCAAATCATAGTAATTGTATACAGGTCTTGCCGTAAATGACAGACAAATTGTTAATTTATTTTATGAATTGGAATTTTAGTAGCATTACTTGAACGAAAAATAATTTGAAAGTTCAAAGTAACACTGTAAATAACAAATTTGTATGAAACGTAAACCGATAACAATAGTGTTTTTATTGAAGTCTCATTAAAAAACATGTTTACTTGTTTTTTGGCTTTTATAAGATTTCTCTTACATATAATACCATTGATTATAAATATTATTTATAATAACAATAATATAAATAAAACAATTATTAATATTAATAATCAATGATAATACTGCATTTATAACCTATGTACAAAGTGGTTTCACCTGCAAGTTTGATAACTTAAATAACTTTTTTTCCAGTTAATATTTTGCGTTATTTTTTTTTAATTATTTTTATACATTGAAACTATAAAAACTTTATAGTAAATAATAGTTCATTAATTCATTACAAAATATTTTATTTTAATTTATGAATTAAATTATTAATAAATATAGTTATTATGTAGTGTATATTTTCGAAAAAAAATATCTTATTAATGTTCAGTAATAAATTATCTGTAACATTTTAAAGTTTGGAAAATTTTTCGTTGTAAAACATTGATATATATATATCCAGGAAACGATACAAACGAAATCTTTCTTGAAATGTATATAATTTTTTCTATACTAATTATCTATGCTTGAATAAACGCCTGCAATTAAAGTAGTAATACTACCTATAACATTATTATAAGATGATTTAATTTTAATTATAAGTCGATGATAATTTAACTAGTTGGTGAAATTATGAAAATATCTTCGAGTTGTTGTTGAACAAATGTTGATAACATCTAACTGACTAGAATTATTTAGAATGTAATAATCCTAGAATTTCATATAAAAAATTATTTCTTCACAATTACTCAAGTTCTGTTATATTTAGGTTAAAAATTACAAGATATCTATTTTGTAGACCGTTTAATTTTGTATTGAACGGTGAATTTTAAATACATAATAATTTTGTTTTTTATTGAGATATAACATGATAACCATGTAACAAGTTTAATTTTTTTGATATTACTCTAATATACGTGCAAAAACATGATGTTTCAATTTCTGTCATACTTAGAAAAAAACTTGGAGATCAAATATACAAAGTATTAAATTTTTAACTTATAAATATATCATAATAGTGGAATCTGATAATTTCTGACGCAGTATGGGTTGAATGAGTTATTTTTTTTAAATTGCCAAAAATGCACGTATTTTTCCTCATTTAATAAAGTTATGTAATACTTACAAAAAAAAATACCAATTTTCAAATTGATAAAACATAAAACTTTCTACTCAAGTGTTTTTAGTATGCTATTATTCAATCCAACAACTAAAATTGAACACTGTAGATTTGCATAGAATCATTTGCTTTTCATTTAAATATAAACTTTTTCTAGTCAAATAATTTGCAACAGAAAAATTTATATTTTTTTACGTTTTCTGACATAAGAAGATGAAAAATAGCATTTTATTTGATAAATTTAATTATCATTTTTTATTAATATTCGTATTTCATATTTATTTAATTTAGAGTTAAACCACTTCAATTATTTTAAATTTTATTTCAAAAAATTAATATTCAATGTAGATTTTATATTATTTTTAATATTACATTGCTTCATAATATTATATTTTAAATCTTGTTATGTATATAAAGTTTTTTAATTTTTATTGATATATAACTTAATATGTTACTTTTCTTTTTATATTACATTTGGGTAAACAAATTATTGAATAAATTGACTCAAAGATATTTTTTGGTTATTATATAATCTTAAAAAATTGATTTGAATCATTTTTTTGTTTTGAGATGAAAGTTAATCACATAGGATGTGTAAAAGTAAACTCTCAATTGATTCTTAATATAAAATTATGCAAAATAAAGGTAAATAATACATCAAAAATACAAAATTTACTTAAAATGTTTGTTATACATAATACAGAAAATATATTTTTCTGATGTCTATTAATTCATTTTAAATGATAAACTTCTCAATAAACAAATATAAATAAATAGACTATTTTTTTGGAATTATACTTAAAAGTGAAAAAAATACTATTATTTGACACTATATTACACTCATATAAAGAATTAATTTGTTTCAAACTCTTTGTAAGTGCTTAATAATGTTGCTTTAAAAACTTCTTGTCTAGGCCACATTTGAGCTGCTTTAACATTTAAAGGACTGTCAATATTTGGTTCTAAAAAAATTATGCAACAACAATTATAATTTTGCAAGATGTTATTATCATTTTAATTTACTCACCCCCTAAAAGTGATTGTAAAGATATAAGAATAGCTTTTACATCATACATAGCAGACCATTTATCTTTTAAAATGTCTAAACATATAGCACCACTGTCAAAATCAACATTAGGATGGAAGCAAGGAGTAACAAAGGTTACAGTAGGAGGTTTATAAGGATAACCACGTGGAAATTCCATATTTAATTTGTATTTCAAATTTTCATATGCCTAAAATAAAAATTTAATTAAAACATATTACTTCATATACATATAAAAAAATTCTTACTGTATCTTTAGGTCCAATAATAGTAGCAACCCATCGAAAAAGATTATCTCCATCAGGAAAGGCAGATACAGATTGATCACAAGACATCTAAAATATAAAAACATATTTTTATTATTACTCAATAATAGAGTTTGTATAATAGATTAAAAGACTATTTGGTTTTAGACATACCATGCAAAATTTTACTAAAAAATATAAATCTATTTTTATAATTGAAGTTTTTCAAATTTATTTTACAATTTTAAAGAGGAAATATTAAAATTTAATTGTATTATTTGAAAAAATTGAACTAATCTACAGAATGATTGGTTCATCATAATAAACCACTTCATTTTTCTCAAAATAAATACAATATTGGAAAAAAATTTCTCATTTCTTTTAGTAACATATATATTTTGGATGTTATTAAGAATTTAAATTAATAACTTAAGGTGAGGAGTGGTTGCTGTTGTTTTTATCACTAGTCATTTCCCGATCATATTCTTCCTCCCTTCTAGGTATAAAAATGAGAATAACTTCCATAAGTTGTTATTGATTAGTCATTTTCTATTATATAAGTCAGTTAAATATATACGTTGCCATTTCAAATAATTTAGTTGACACCATTTTAAGTTATAAGGGATAAACTGTAATTATTAATAAATCAGGAAATATACACAACTAAAAGAAATCAATTTTTTTTTTAATTTTGTATTTATTTTGAGAGTAATTAAATGATTTATACTAAATTTATCACTCTGTATTAACTAAAACAGAATTGAAATAAATAACTCTAGGGCTTATCGGCGAAAAATTTCTTCCATTGTTTATAGTTGGCACAAGGCCAAACATTATGTTGAACCCATTATTTTTTTAACAAAAACTAGCACGAAGACAAGTTTTTTGCTATACCAGCTAATAAAATACTAAAATAATTTAAATTTTAACTAATTTTTGTTATAAAATTACATTTCTTTTTTTTTTTTTTGGACATACTAGCCGCTGATAAGCTCTAGTGCAAACTGAGACTATCGCTATGAGCTCTTAAATTGGTGACCACACAAGAGTTTTTTCAGTGGTAACAAGTACCATGTTTCTAATGTACTTAATTCTTTCCCTTTAACTACACCAGTTCAAGTGGTTATATAGTGTCAAACGTTGGTTTGACACCACATAACCACTCTTGGTTGAAAGTGAAAGAAACAGATTCCTATAAAATATAATAAATGCATAATTACCATTAGGCTCATGAGTTCTTTTTGCAATCTAAAAGAAATAAAAATAAAAATTACTTTTCATGTTTCAAGCTAAAAAAATTTTTATTTAATTTTGTTTATCAAAATGTATCTATTCAATTTTTAATATAAATATTTATGTTCACTCATATCACAAATAAACAATTGTTGCCATTGTATAAAAAGTATCAAGTAACCCCCCTTAACATTTTTTTTTTTTTTAATAAATTGAGGTTGAAAAACTTTTTATTGCTAAAATTTTTATTACCATGTGACTTACAACAATATAAAAAATAAAGATATGCTTTTTAAAAATTTATTGTAGTTTTTAAATTTTTTGAAATATAGTGTCCCATCATATTTTCACAAATATAAATTACTAAAAATTCTTTATTAAATGGTATAAAAACATAAATTTCTAGTGAAAATAACAAGTTAGTACATCATAGTTATTAAATCTAAAAGTGGTTCCAAAAAATTTGTTATGGATAATTCAAAGTTTTTAATGAATCCCTTCAAATTTGAGTAAAAGATGTTCGCCTATTTATGGTGGGACACCATAATTTGACAATTTCTATAATTTTTGATCCACTGAACATTTTTCATTGCTTTTTTTAAAAAAAACTTATTAGAGCTTATGAATATAATATCATATAAATATAAATTTTTATATACAAAATCATATACCTATATCTACTAAGTTTGTAAAAATTGTGTTACTTTTATACTTCTTTAATGAACATAGACTAACGTTTGATATCATAATATAAACAAGAAAAATTAAAATTTTTTAACTACTAAATTATTATTAAAATTTATTCGATAAAATGGAAATTTTGATTTTTTTTTTTATATATTTGTGGTAGTATTTTTAATTAAAAAAAAAACTAGTAGTAAAATTAGTATTTAATAATACTTAATAAAATAAATAGTTAATTTTTATATTCTTGATATCATTTTAATTTTAAACTCTAATAAGATTTTAAAACAGAGAGTAACAAAAAATATTCAGTGGATCAAAAATTATATTTATCAAATCACCATGGGACACCATATATAGGTGAACATCTTTAACTCAAATTTGAAGGAACCCATTAAAAATGTTGATTTATACAAAAAATATTTTTTGTAACCACTTTTAGATTTGATAAATATGATGTACTAACTGGTTATTTTTACTAGAAATTCATATATTTTATATTATTTAATGTAAAAAATAGAAATGCCAACAATTTGTGTGATCAACACAGTAATAACCATTAAAAAATCATTTATAAATGTAAAGTAAAATTAAGAATTATATATAATAAAAAAATTTGGAATGCTTTTATTTTACTATAAAATTGTAAACTTTAATCTTCTTCCTAAAAAGAATCTCTTAAATATGAAAGTATTGAAGCTTTCGTGGATTGTTATATTGTTTGAAATAATTACGGATGTATTCACATTTTCAGTTTGAGCTGACATTTCAGATTCATTGCAAAGTCCGAAATGTCAGCTCAAAACTGAAACCGTGGATACATCTGTAAACAAGTAATTCTTAAATACATGCCTACCCTAAATATTTATTTTTTCATTCATGTTTTAGGTTGATCTTTATAAAAACATATTAATTTTCAGGAGTAAGCCAACATAAAACAATACTTACTATGACTCATTCTTATATTTTCATAGAAAAAGTAAAGAATTATTTTAAAGTCTCTTGAAATCTTAAAGTTTTTAATTAAGAGTTCCACAATAAAGTAGAATAGATATTATCGATACTATGGTACATATAAAGTTTAACAAAATTAATGAGATTTTTAATAGTTATAACTCTGTAACCACTTAATAATTGATATTCAATTCGACCTCGCGTAGATTATTTTATGAATTGAAAAAAGTAGTATTTTGTTTAGAAAAGAATGAAATACTATTATTCAAGTAAATATAAATGTTTTTAAATACCTTTGAACAACTTTATTAGATTCAATTTTGTCGCTCATATCTTCACTTTTCTTAGGAGAATCTGATGGTCCACTTTCAAGCCTAGGATTAACGTTTTGAGCCATTATAATTTTTAAATTACGTAATTACGGTAAGTTCGAATATGATTTGAAAATAATTAAGATATCATAAAACTTTTATTATTTCTACTATGTTTACACTAAAAAAATTGAGCCACTAATTCGGATATCAAAATTTTATTTATAATAAATTACAACAAATAACATCGACATAAGATTTACAGAACGTATTAAATAACGAATACTATTGTAACCAAAAATCGTGATTCATAAAACAATTCGATCGATTACATTCAAGACTGATCTACGATTGGTTTATTTAAAAGTACTTATTTACAATGTACTTCTGATTTTAACGGAATAAATTTCAAAGATAACAATATAACATCAAAGATAACCTCTGTATATACCATGGTTGTAAATAAAATGGTTGGTTGGTTCCATCATAGATTAAATACACATGTGTATTTAATCTATGGTTCCATTCATAGTGAGCTAAAACGACAATAACCTTGCATAAATTCAGTTTTTATCAAGTTAACTGTCTTGAGTTTTATATAGCCACCCAAAACGAATTAAGCAGTACTCAAAAAATTTTTATTTGAAATTATGAGGCTTTTGGATTTATGTTTTACATTTCTAATAATAACTTTCATCAAAATTTCAAAAATTTAGTTTTAATCAGAATTGAACTTCTTGGAAAATTAATAAACATATAGAGTGTAATCAGAAAATAAATTTTATTTTATCATTTTTTTAATTGTGTAGTATACAAAAATAATCTTAAAATTGAGTTAAAAATGATGTAGAAGTTTCGTTTTGATACGATCACATTATAAGTGATCATATCTCACAATATCATTATACTGCCGTTTAGGCTTATAATATTGACATAGTGACACACATACTACTACAGTAGGGAAGATTGTACACATAAACACGTTTGGGATTCATGACCATCGTGTATAATACGAATATCCCAAACGCCATTTGACATTTACCATCTTATTGTCTAAGACATTAACTTAATTTAGCTACCATCATATTAGTGTGTGTTTGTGTGTGTCTCTGACAGCTCCCTGTTGGATTAATATCACCTCTAGATGTTCAGCAGGTTTTATTGTTTATTTACTTTTTAGCTTCCTTAATGTACTATTATATCGTTGCATAATCAAAATTGTTATACATTATTGTAGTGCGACCCTTGGTAATTCCTCTAAAGGTAAATTAATTAAATAGGTAACCTCAATACCTAAGAGAGATATTGCCTAGTCAGCTATCCCCCGTTGATCTCTCAGAATACTGTTGAAGGAAATTTGGGCTCAACCCCTAAATAGCGATCTATTAGTTGCTGTGTAAAATACTTTAAAATCATAATTTTTTATTGAAAATTGTATAATTTTTGGCTTTAATACCCAATAACAACTAGAAATGGAAATTTGAGTAGTTTTTTTTTCATGTTAAAGTACATTGTATTAGTTTTAATTATGCCAACTAAATGAATTACCTCAAAGAGTAAAAAAAGTTCACAATATATTTTAGAAATACGGACCACGAATGACTTAAAGATTTGGGGAGTGTGATCTTCTCATTCCCCCACTAATGTTCCTTCTGAAAAATAAATCATAAAATCAAATTTTTAACAGACGACTAAATATTTAAATATCTCTAATATTTTATACATTAATTTATTAAAATGTTAATTGATGATATAATATTTAAAAATATTTTTTTTTTTTATTATAAATTTATATTAATTATTCGTTTTATTTTTGAATTATAACATCATTATTTGGTAACAAAATACATGTGAAACATAAAGCATAGTCTTATATCTTTGAGTAACAAGCCAACGGAAATCATACGTTTACTTTATTTTAAATTCTAAGTTTCTCTTGGTACTTAAAGGAAATTTATAATTTGGATCAAGTACCCCACCCATATATTTTTTTAATTATAAATTATGAACCATCGATTTATACAATAAATCAAAAACAAAATTATATATTTTTTTTTAAATCCACTTATTATATGAAGAGCTAATTTTTAAAAGACTAGAAATTTTACAAACATTAGTGGATTTGTGGGGGGAGTCCAGGGATCTAGATCCTTCCCAAACATTGATATTTATCCGATATATAATATATAGGGCAAAGGTGTGGAATATAGTGGAATTATTAACTCAGGTTAAGTTAAATTAAATATGAACAATGTCAATAAATTAACTGTTAAAAGTTATCAAATTTTAAATATAACTTGGTTAAAGGTTAAGATGAAATTTTTTTAATTTAGGTAGTTTAAAAAGAGTTAATTTTATTTAAAATTAATTTTTTGACTAAAATTTCTCAAAATTATTTTTTATTGGTCGGTAATGCACGGGAGAGCTAAGAATACTTTTAAACTTTTAAAACTGAATAGGAAGAAAATATTAATAACTTAATAATTTTTTTTATTCGTTTTGATTTTGGTTTCACTGTTTTATCTTTAAAACTAGTTATTAAAAAAAATAATCAATTAATAATCACATACATTTTTCAAAAAATTCAGAAAATTATATTTATTGTTATATAAATATATTTGGATTAGGTGAAAATTTAATTTTTTTTTTAATTGAATCAGGTATAAAGCGTATAAAGACATACAGTTTTTGTGAAATATTTTTAACTTGACTGTTATTTTAACTAATTAACTAAAAAAAGTTAAGTTATTTCAACGGAAAATTAAAATAGTCAAATTATAAAGTTTATTAGAAAAATAATTATCTTTAATTTTTCGAGTAGTTAATGCCCACCATTGCCTCTGATTTCCTCTCTTGGAGACAGAGGATTTTATTTATATCCCTCAATTTATATTTTCTAGTTAATTTATAATCGCGATGAATTGATCGGATACCTCGTATTGCTATATATTTTTAAAGCATACTCCACGCAGGCTACATATCCACTCTATGTATTAAAATGTTTATATCTCAATAAGTACTTTTCCTAAAATTGTTATCGACCTATCAAATTTCCTTGTAAGAAAATCTCTAAAACATTGACTGTTTTAAAATTTTGAACAAATTTTATTATTAATAATAAATATTCCATTTATATAATATTATATGAATGTAAAAATTGTAAAAAAAAATTATAACTGAATCAAAAGTTATAAAAATTATTGGTTAGATATGTGTCCATTTGTTTATTCGAGGCAAAATATCGTAAAGAAGAGGTGGTAAATGAATCTGGTTGTTAGAAACGTGTGAATCCTGTTTCTGTGAACATTCGTGATCAGTTACTTAAGTTGACAGGTACGACGGTTTATTATGCCGAACAATATGTAATGATGATATCCGTTAGTATTTAAATATTAATTTATTTCTAGTGGAATATAATTTAACACTTTTAATTAGAATTTACTTCAACATTTTCTTATTGATTTTAACATTGGACTTTATGGCGATTTGTAAAAAAAGCGAAGAATCCACAGGATTGTTAAACAATTTTTCTAAAACTAGGGATTCAAATGCATATGGTTATACTAAATACGGGTTAGTTTTCTTAACAAATTTAGTGTAATGAAAAATTTCATCATAATTTTGTTTTTTTTTATGCAACTTACGATTGTTTAAAAAGTATTCTATAATTATTTTATTAGTGTTTTAAATAGTTACGAAAATAAAGATCTAATAGAAACTATTAATTAAGCGGAATGAAATTTAAATGCAAAGGTTATCTAATGTAAAATTCAGTAACCTTTTTAAACCTTATCAAAATATAAAGTACTGATAAGATGTTCTACTAAATATTCATGACTACTGAAATCGTACCATTATGAACCGGAACACATTATAGAATGTATGAGGCTTTTGCTTATGTCACAGACGGTCAAGAAAAAAAACAAACATTTTTTTGTAAATATTGAAACTAATTACAAAGTAACCCTAACAATTTTTTATTGTTTCAATCGAATCTTTACCGAAATCTAGTTTATTTTAAAAGTTCTAGTGACTGTCTGTAAGTGATTAGTTATACATGTAAAGTGGACCATAGTTCTTAAATACTGTTTTAAGATATGCTCGGAAAAAATAGATCTAGAGATTATTTGATGGATATATTAGATTCTATTTGAGAAAATACATATAATTAAGTCTAAGGCTATTAATATAAGTTTACTTATTATATTGAGCATGATTATTTGGTAAACTCAAGGTGCTTAAATGCATCTACTGTAGTTAAGTTACCGAGAGTAATAAATTTCACTTTATTAATTTGAAGTAAAAATCATTTAGCACTACAAAAATTATTTGAGAATGCTTATGCATCAATAAATAATAGGGTTTGATTCTAATGCAATTAGTGTTGTTTTTTCCTTTTGAACTACATTAAAATCAGTTATTAAAATAAAATGTTCTGACATGATAATTTTCAAAAAAGATTACTGAATTATTTTTTTGACTATTTGGCTTGAACACAGTAAAAATATTCTCTGTAAATTTGAATATAAGAACTATTATCCAAGAGAAAACTTATAAAGCCATGTTAAATTTTTGTATTAAGTTTTATTATTGAAAAATTCTCAGAATTTCTTCATTTACTTTACAACTTTAACGTTACTCTTTTAAATAATGTTAGATACTGTTATCACTTGAATTTAGATGAAATTCTTATAACATTACATTTTTTAGGACAATTAAAAATCAGATACATATAAGATCAACTTATAAACATTTGGTGAGTATTTTTTCTTTGTCAATTAATTTAAAAAATACTAATTATTTTAATAATTTTGAAATATTACTTTTTTAAAAATTTTGCTAATTAATCAATGATATTTACTGTTTTGGTGATATAGCTAGTAGAAAAATATAAAATTTTTCATATTGAACCTTTCCAAGGCATAATACTAGAAATAATAAATAAAACAAATTAATGTCAAGTTTTAGACATTTTAAATTATTTTAAATTTAATTTGGACTTCTAAAAAAATATAAGAAAGTATTCAAGAGATTAAAAAAAAGTTATTACGTTAATATATATTATAAATATTATAATATTATAAACCATACATCATAGATGGCCTCATTACAGTCTTGTTAAATTTACCTTTTAGCCTCATTGGAATTCTTTTATCGCATAAGACGTCAGTCCCTAAATACTTAAAACTTTCCACTTCTCCAATCACGTCCTCGCCTATTGTCATTGGTCTCCTTATTTCACCTACCTCGTGTTCTCCTTTATCAAACTCCTGCTCTATATATTCTGTCTTACTCCTACTTATTCTTAAACCCTATTCTTCAAGAGCTGATCTCCACACCTCTAGCTTTTGATTAATTTCCTCCCTATTTTCTCCTATTAACACTATATATCGTCAGCAAACATGCACCACGGCACCTCTCCTTGTATTTCTCTAGTAATTTCATCCATCACTATAGAAAAAAAGTAAGAGCTTATAGCAGAACCCCGATGCACTCCTACTCTTACCCGAAAACCTTCATACATATCTTCTATTATATTAATGTACCTTTTTCGGGACTCCTTTTCTCATTAATGCCCACTTTAAAACATTTCTCGGTACTCTATCATACGCTTTCTTCAAATCTATTAATACCATACAAAGCTTTTTCTTTTTTTCCCTAAACTAAGTGTTTATACTCCATCCAATCTTCTCTCCTTTTGCTCTTCTGTCATATTTTGAATTGCTTTTTTTTACATTCTATGATTTTTTGAACGTCCTAATCCCACCACTAGGTTTCCTTGTTTCCTGACATTCTACTCCTACTCTCACTAACAATCTCCTTTGCAATATTCTTAACACAACAAGCAAATTTATTCCACTCATCATTTATGTCTTCTTCGTCATTCCACACTGTCCTCTCTTTTACCGTCTTGACAAACTCTTTTTCATTTTCCCCTTTCAATTTCCACCAACGGATATTCAATTTTTCTCCCGTGTTCCTTCTGTTTTTGTATATTCTTTTACCAGTACACCAAAACTCCATTACCATCAGTCTATGCTGTGTAGTTACACTCTCGCAAGGAATAACTTTATAATCTTTTACTCGCTTTACGCTCTCTCTTCCACATAAAATAATCAATCTGTGATCTATTCCTCCCACTCTTATACGTTGTATAATGTTCTTCCCTCTTTCTAAAATAAGTATTAACCACAGCAAGATCATATGATACTGCGAAATCCAGGATTCTTTCTCCAGCCACATTCTTCCCACTAAAATCATACCCTTTATGTACTCTTTCATATACTCTCCTCTCATTACCTACATGTCCATTCATATCTCCACCTATCACCGCATCCTCATTGCCAGATACCCCTTGCATCACCTCATCCATCTTTCTCCAAAACACTTCCTTGTCTATTTCATCACATCCTACTTGTGGTTCATAGGCACTTATTACATTGAGCACTTTTTTTTCGAATATCAATTTCACGACCATAATCTTATCACTTTTTCTAACTACTTCTACTACTTCTACTACTCTACTTTTCATCTCCTCATCCATTATTATCCCTACAACATTCTTTGTACTAGACTTACCTGAGTATATTATTTTATAACCCTCACCTATTTCTCTTCTTTCCACTTAGTTTCCTGCACAACAGATGTTAACTTTTCTCCTCTTCAATACTTCTACTAATTCCCTACTTCTACCAGTTAATGTTCCAACATTCCAAGTACCTATTCTTACTTTATATCTATCTTTTTTTCCTCCCTCATACACGAGTCCAGCCTAGAGTTAAGTGGTGATGTCCCTACACCGTTGACACTACAAGCGCTGGGTAGAACTGTACACATGACTGGTGAAACAGCTACTGCACAAGTTGTCTGGCTGGTATCGAACCCTTTATTCCTTATTCTCCATTTATAACTACTTTCTGTTGTCCCCGCGTACATCCAAAATGGGACCATCCGCCCAAGTTTTGTTCAGGATTCCTCATACTTTTATGACAATAATTTTTACGCCAGCTGTCGACCAGACGCAACCTCATTAGTTGCCTTTTACGACTGGCAGAGGGGCCATGGAAGTATTCTTAATTCCTATCCACAGAGATAGGCTTACAAATCAGCATATATCTTAAAATAAGAAAATGTTTTTGTTTTGCAAAAGCATTACTAATAATGATTTAAAAATATTTGATGATCACATTTAAATTAAAAAATAGAAATTGATTATTATTCATAGTTTTTATTATTTTTAAATTATTTTACATAATTGCCCATAATTGTAAAAACAACTGTAAAAGGATGAGTTTAATTGTAATTGAATGAATAGCTTGTTTTTTGAAAAGAAAACTTAATATTATGTTCTCTATACTTACCAATCATTTATATGGTTTATCTAAACAATAATTATTAATGTAATCTTTATTTAGAGTTTTTAGAACTCTTAGGCTTTTCAAAAAATATTCGATATGTAAAATAACTCAAGTAAAATTAAAAATCTTTTAAATATAAAGATATAATTTATGAAAATGATGGGTCAATACAGCTTTTGATCCATCATTTCAGATGTTAAGAGAATTTTTATATGTAGACAAGAAGAGTGCAGACAAAAAATATAAAAATGTTAATGACCTGCAACACACCCTCAGTCTTATACTTTTGTTCAGTTACTGTTAAATATTTCATAATTTTATTTATCTAATGAATTTTGAGTCACCACCGGAAAATAAACTTGAGTAAGAGCCTAATAGTTCTTACATTAAAATATTAATATATTTAAATTTTAGTGTAAGCTATCATTATTTAATAATTTGAAAAACATACTATTAATTACTTTCAGTTTCGATATGCTAGTATTAGAGATGTTATATTTATGTTCATTGGTCTCATATTTGCTATCATTCATGGATCAAGTTTTCCAATTCTAGCTTTAGTCTTTGGCCAAATGACTAACGCATTTATTAAACAATCTTTGGTATTTAAAACATATTAATAAATTTCAAGCAATACTGCATTTAATGGTTTTTTAATTAAATGACATTTTTTCTAAATAAAAGTAACTTAATTTTCTAAAAATTAAACATCATCATAATATTTTTATTATTATGAAGTATAGTGGCGTCTCGTGGCTTGAATGACGGGACGATCGCCCCCCCCCTTACTAAAACTAATGTATAATTCTTAATTCTACATTTTTGTTAAAAATGCAAATTTTTAAATAGTAAAATAGTTATAATACATTTGTCATCTGCCAACATTGAAGTTATTTCACTTAGTATATACGGTTACGCATGCTCACACGAGCAGTGTTTGGACAACCGACAGCGTCGTCAGAACAATATTTTGAAAAGTATATTATAAACGAGGTGCCCAATCGTGTGCGTGTGGGTACGGTTAAGCTGCTATCTTATGTACGGGTCTTGAACAACCGGCAGCGTCGTCCATACAGTAAAATATTAGTATATTACTATATTGAGTAATTTATTTTTAAAATTAACTACGTGTATTGTGCACGTCGTTATCGGTTGCCTTAAATAGACTTTTAAAATAATATGTGTATTGTGTTTTATTTTATTATATTTAATTGGACAATTTTTTATACCTATAACTAGCGGTATTATATTTAAAGTTGCACCCCCAGTACCCACGAGCCATCACTGATAAAGTATGCATAAGCTTGTTGAGTTTAATGTGAAAAACAGTACTGCTCTAAAATTATCTTAAAGTCAATATTATTATGTCTTATAGAATTTTATTTTTTAGAGTTTAAATCAATCAAAGAATTTTTCATTTTCTTACTTGCCTTCACCTGTTAATTTAGATAGAATACAGATAATTAACTTAAATGTATCAAATTCTATCCCATTATATGATGAAAATTTTTCACTACCTAATGAACAAAACTTTTCTTATGATCCATTTTTTATGTCAAAAATTGAAAAACTAACATCTACCATAAATTCTTCAGTGATGAACTTAGAGTAACTATTATTAGTGTATTATTAATTCATTTTTTTTGTTCTCTTATCAATTTTTAATTCCATTTATAAAAATATAATTTTCTTCTAGGTCAAATATTAAAGACTTTATACAACCAAATATATCTGTTGATGTTGGTTCATTTAACTCTGAAGAGTTCTATGATTCTATGAAAAATTTTTCTTATTACTTCTTATTGATTGGTCTTGGAGTATTTACTACTACATTTTTACAAGTAAAATTATTAAATTATTATGTAAACATTAAGTTTTTAGAATCTGCCAGAAGAATATTCATGCTGTAAATTTTCAAACTGAACTAGCTCATGTTGGTATAATACAAAACTATTATATGCTTTATCAATTATTTTAAAGAATTTTGGTAATATTTTTTTTTATTCTTTAATTAATAATTTAAATATGAGTACCTGAAAAGTAGTTATGAGTAGAAAAAGGGAACAATTCAATCAAGTTGTCCCCTAGTTGTTAAATATAATTACTAGATAATAAGATATATAAACTAAGTGATATTTATGTTCTATAGTATTATCTTATATGTAGTTATTGATAAAAAAATAAGTTTCATATGTTCCATAATACTAAATAGAAGATTTAAAAAATGTCTAATGTATTTTTAATAGTAGTGTGACGTAAAAAAAAAGTTTATTACATGATATTAAATTTTTAGATTAAATTATTTGCAAAATTTAATTGTTCAATTTATTTTTTTTTTTTGCTAGGAAAATTTCATAGATAAATTTTAATAATTAGAATTCAACTAACTTAATATTTGCTTAGATATTTTGTTGGGAAATGGCATGTGAAAATCAAATTAATCAATTTTGCAAAAAACTTTTCCGTCAAGTACTTAGATATAATTTTAATAGTTTAAATGATAAAGGAGAGTTATCTATACAATTAACAAAGTATTATCATTATTTTTAAAATTAAATTTGTCCATTTAGTAATATTTAAATAAATAAAATTTTAGCGATTTAGTGAAAATACATGAAGGCATTGGCAGTAAATTCAGCATGATTATACAGCATAGCAGCACATTTTTTTCGGGTGTTATTGTGGGATTTATTGTGAACTGGAGACTTACTATTCCTTTATTATGTGTTGCTCCAATTCTTATTTCATTATATTATGCAGTATCTAAGGTAAAGTATTTTTATTATAGATAGCATGTATAACTAGTCATGCCTTATTGTGTAAATATTGAGGTTTGATTTTATTGCATTAATAGTGAAATTTCAACATTTTCCTTGAGATGTCCTAAAGAATAATATGTACTTGAATTAGACAAGGTAATTCACTTATCATGAACCACTTAATTAATAAATATATATTAAAAAAAATGTTTATTTGTTTCTTTTAGTTCAATGTTTCTCTTAATTTTTCAATAATAAAGTGTTTTGGCTTCGGTGTGAAGCTGAGAAAGTATTAATTTTACTATGATGTGTTTTTTTTATGTCGCCACTTTTTCTAAGCTCTCACTAGACGATTTTCTTTCAATAATACGTCAAAAGATCACAAATCGTATATAGTTGAAGACATTGCCCTTAAATTTTTTTAAATTTCCCATATTCCCTGTAAGTTGGTAAAATTCCCAAAAAAATTATAATTTTTAAATTGTAATTGTAAATTTAGACTTTTTCTTAAAACTATTATAAATTTTTGAAAAATGGATGAATAAAATCAAAACATTTTTTTATAGATATCTTAGGTATTTCTTTTTCATTTTATATAAATTTTAAAAATCTAACCCTTTATTTGCCCACAGGATATAATCCATTCAGTATAGTAACTTTTTCACAATAGTCCATTTAATTTTTAAAATGTCTGGAAATACTGCGTCCTTTAAACATATGTTAAATTAAAACTTATGTTACATTCTATAAATTAAAAAAAAAAAAAATTGTCCATAGTAAGAAGACTTATATGTTTTAATGACTGCCGTAGTTAAAATCATGATTTTTTTGTGTTAAATTGTTCGATTTTCTATTTTTAACTTTAAATTCCTATAACTCTTTGAAGAATGTATGGATCCACACAAATTTTTTTTTATATTCATCCCTTATTACTTATAAGGGTACCAACTTTAATTTCTCATATGACAATATCCCTAATTAATTAGTTTATTTAATAGGTAGTGTTCTAATTAAGTAAATGTGTGGTCAATAACATTTTGGGGATCAGTATTTCGGAAGTTATTGATATATTTATATTTAGGTGAGAGGAAAAGTAAGTGGGGCATATTTAGTAATATAAATAGTAGTAGCTAATCCTTACCTTCAGTCTATACTTTAAATTGTTAAGAAATTAAAGTTGATACCGTTATAAGGTATATGGGATGAACATAAAAATAAAAGTTAATGACTGAAAAATTGAGAAAAACATTGAACAAAAAAAAACAAATAAAAAATTTATTTATATTATTTTTTTATTTATAAAGTGGTTCATGATAAGTGAATCACTCTATGAGAGTAATATCCTATGTATTATACACTGATCAATATGTACCGGGAATGACTCATATAAACAATTTATGATTGTCCAATTCGATAATACTTGCTACATGGCCAAACTATCAGTAGTATAAAGAATATTACTTTGGCGTTATGAAGTGTTTGAGAGATGGAGTGCGTTGTAAATGGTTGGATTTGTGGGCAGCCAACAATTGGATTTTACACCAAGACATCGTGCCAGTTCACAAAGCCAAGCTAGTGCAAGAGTATTTAATGAAACACGACGTTGAACAACTTCAACAAGCACCATATTCACTCCACTTAGCACCGTGTGAATTTTTTTGTTCTCCCGACTGAAATTGCCTCATAGTGGGTGTCATTTTGAGTTGCTAGATATGATAAAGGAAAATGTGACAAAGGTACTTTGTTTTATTGATTAATGTCCGGTACATATTAATCATAGTGTATAATACATAAATATTGATGTTTAGAGGTCCACAATCCCTGAATCCACTTTAAATCTGCTACTTTTTTACTATCAAATTATACTAAATTACGCCATTACTAACACAAACATTAGGTTACATACTTAAGAAAAAATGTTTATGTAATTGAATCATTTTTTTTTTAAGATTTCAGAAACTACAATTTTAAGAGAACATATCAAATATGAATCAGCTGGAAAAGTAGCTAACGAAGTTTTAAGTAACATTAAAACTGTTGCTGCATTTGGTAGAGAAATTAAGGAATTAGAAAGGTAATCTATGGATATTATAAAAGCTTTATCCATCCTACCAGTAGCTTCAAATTTTAATATTTTATTAAAAATAATAGCAATAATATATTACTTAATAATAATTAATACTCCATCAATTAAATGAAATAACAGGAATTTATTTAAAATTTCTTCTAGTAGTGGAACCAAATTTTTACTAAATGGGTAAATGTATGTGATTTTTATTTGCTAAAATTTTCAACAGAAATAAAGTGAAGAGATAAAAACTTTTTTAAGGAACTAATGTTTTTATTATAACATTAAATATAAAATTTGGCAATATGAGAATTTTTTCAAAAATGATAAAAGAAGTTTCTAAAAAATTTTTTATACACTTTTTTGTTAGATACATAGTTTTATTGTAAGTTATGAAAATAAAATCACCTTTTGTATAATTTGTGTATAATTCATATTTGAATTTGATTTTCTTGTAAATCTAGAAATACTGAGTTACTCACTGTTGTAGTATAAATGATGATATAAAAATATACCTTTGTACTAAAATTCTGAAATTCTAACATTAAATTAGTACATTTGTATCTGCTATATCAATGAGAACAGTGACAACAACTCTACTATTTAATTATTGATTAATATTATGCAAGGTATTTTATCAGAAACTATTATTATTAATTTTATAAGATTTTCTTGATTTAAAATTTAGTAATTTTTAATTACGTAGGTGAAAAAATTAGAAAATATGTTTAACTTAGTAGTTTAACATTAAATAATCCTTAAATATTTCCAAATTATTTGTAAAGAGCATCAAAAATTTAATTTAATCGGTAAAACTTTTAACTAACCATCTTTTTATAATGTAAGAGCATACTTTAAAGTCTGTTTTCAGACATAAAACATTTATTATATCTTTATTTAAGTTTTTATTATAACAAGTATATATTAGTTCTAAAATAAAAGTACATATTTACTGTTGGTGGGGCGGTAAGACCATCCAAACAATCAATTAAGATGCTTAAATAATGGTATTCTAAAATGCCATTATATCTCATTCTGCTATTAGTTTTATCTATTCCATTAAGTAATTGGATTGAATTTACATACATAAATTTGTAAAACAAGAAAATCAAGTTGATTTTTATAATAATTATAAAAAAATCATAATAAATTTTCAGGTATGAAATGGCTTTAGAAGAAGGACGAAAGTTAGTAATGAAAAAGTACTTCATTTTTGCAATTTTACTAGGATCTGTATTTCTAATCATATATTCTTTACATGGTATATTATTTTGGTATGATTCAAATTTAATTATAGCTGGAATATCAACACCTGGAAGTTTATATACAGTATGTAATGTAATTTTTACTAAATTTATTTCATGTTCTTTTTAAAAGTTATTACTTATGCTAGAAAGAATAGAAAAATTTAAATATTATTAATTAATATTGACCTTTTTAATTTACACAGGTGTTATTTAGTGTGATGGTTGGAGTATATTCAATTGGAAACGTTTTACCAATTTTTAATTTAGTTAGCATTGCTATTGATTCAGCATCTACTGTTTTTGGTATAATTGATTATATACCTAATATTGATCCTTACTCTTTGGAAGGAAAGAAAATCAAAAAAATAAAAGGAAAAATAGAGTTCAAGAATGTTAGTTTCGTATGTCCAAAAAATGCATCATCTGTAAATAATTAAAATCAAATAGTTTTACTTATAAATTTTAATGGGAATAGTATCAATAAAATATTAATTTTGTAGGTATTAAATAATTTATCGTTAACTATTGAGTCTAAAAAGACTATTGCCATTGTTGGTTCAAATGAAAGTGGAAAAAATGTTATTGCTAGTTTACTGATGCGTTTTTGTGATCCTAAAGAAGGCGAAGTAATTATTAATAAAATATTTTATATTTTTAATTTGTAATACACATATTCTAAAAATTTGTTGCACTATTTTTAAAAACTGTTCATTAAAAATAATAACAGTAATGAAAGCTAATTATCAAGCTATAATATTACTATACATAAAAAAACCTAATTATATTATTAAAAAAAAATTTTAAAAATGGTCATTCATTTTTCATAATACATTATTATTTTTACTAGATTTAGAGGGAACATACACTTTTTTTAATAGCTTATTTACTCTAGCTTAATTTAATTTTACAATTACAATATGTTGTATATTAGAATTATACAGTAGATACCACAAATATTTTAGATAAATAATGTGTTAAATTATTATTAGCGTTGATATTTTTCTAATCTAGAAAATCAATATTTTAAGATTTTATTAGATAATATTAATTTAAAAGAATTAAATGTTCATTGGCTACGCAAAAACATTGGCATTGTTTCACAAGAACCTGTATTATTTAATGCCTCAATTTCTGACAATATTAGGTATGGTCAATCAAAATGTTCTCAGAGAGATATAATAAATGCAGCAATGGCTGCTAATGCACATAGTTTCATTATAAAACTACCCAAAGTAATAAGAGTTACGAGTGAAATTTCTTCTTACTTATAAATTATGAATAAACTTATTTAGGGTTATGATACATTAGTTGGAGATTTAGGCACAGAATTATCCAGAGAACAAAAATATAAAATTACTATTGCTAGAACATTAATAAAAAATCCTAAAATACTTTTACTGGATGAAGTTGATTTACCTACAGATGGTGAAGAAATTATGAAAAATACATTAGAAAAGATATGGAAGAATAGGAGTACTATAATTTTAACTCAAAAACTTTCAACCTTAAAAAATATTGATGTCATATATGTCCTTCAAGTAATATTATTTGTTTATTTGTTCAATAGCTAAGCAAATTTTTTTATTTTATTTACAGGAAGGTAATGTGGTGGAAATTGGAACGCACGATTCTCTTATAGCTAAAAATGGATTTTACTCATGTTTATTCAATATTCAACCTAAATTGAGAAATACTTATGATGAAAAATTAGAAAAACCAATTATTCTTGAGCAAAATGATATTTTAGAATTAACTCAACAAATAGTAAAAATAATTTTTAATAATAAAATTTTTATTTTATTCTAAAATGCATTATAAATTAAGTTATAGGTAGAATTTATGGCACTATTTAAATAATAAATTATTTCTGTGACTCTAAGGAAAACTGACTTAAAGCTTAAATTAGCGTATAACATTTAAAAAAAAAAGTAAATGTAAAACAAAAATTGAGTAATTTTTATATTAAAGAACATAAAAATTATTCACTTCACAAAGTTAATTGGCTGTTCATCATTAAATAACAAAATTTTATTTAATTCTCCCGTAAACATGAATAAATTAATTTAACTCCTTTTTCTTTAGGAACAGAACCTGTTTTTATAATATTTTTAATAAAATATATGTAGTATGGAGTTCAAAAGTGTGTGGTGATTGCACATTTTTTGTCAAACTCTATATCAATTAGTCAATCAAGACAATTCAAATTAGAGGTTTCTAAATTTTTTCTCATAATTTACACTTAAAAACAAATTTTACAGATTCATCTCTATTAATAAAACTCGTAGCTTTGTCTTTTCGTTTAAAAAAATTAGTCTTCTTAAAACTGTATTTACTGTTATATGAATAAAATATTCATTACTTCCTTGAATAAGTTCTAGTAGTGTCTAGGAGCAGTAGAACTCACTTTAGGAAATACTAGTTTATGTTTTGTTATCTTGGTATTTTAAAGTTTAAACATAAATATAAAATTGAAGCAATTGAATATACTAGAATGTTCGATTCTTGAGAAACTGCATTAGACAATAAAACAAAAAGATATATATATATATAAGGCTAGAGCGGCTTCGTCCTATTTTTTTTTTTTATTAGTTGGGTTTCAATTCCTGTTTGCGATGTGTAATATACTCTTTGTTTACCTAACAGTGTTTTATTATTTTTGTACAATTGTTTATTAATAAACGTCATAACTCATTAAACGAGTTGGTTAATTATTAATTTAATTATCACAAAATTAAAAACTACTAATTCCTTCCTTAAATAAGTTAAATAATATATTTCAGTCTTATTTTGAATAATTATTTCAGGAACCAAATCAGCACACATGTTTAGAAGTTAATAACAGAGGAAATATTAAGTAAATATTAAGAATAGTTTAATAGTTTATAATTTGGCATATATAAAAAATTTAAAGGCCCTTTATATTTTTCATTTTATTAAAGGGAATTAATGCCCTTATAACCCATTGGTTTTAGATTTATAGTCAGTAAACTATAACAAAAAACATACCAAAAATGAAATAAGTCTTATTTATACCAACCTAGCTTATTTTTTGCGAGATACCAAGTTGGAGAAATACCTTTGAACTCAACCAATATACTCTTCTTTAAAAGTAGAAAGACTTAAGAATAACTTTTTGTCAATTACCAGTACCAGAGAGATGAATGAGATAAAATCTTTGTTAAGTGGTTCTCTTGTTCTTAAATAATATAAAAAATGTTCAAGTTGCATATCAATTTTTACTAAAATAATTTGCTTGATTTAATTTAAGCAAATATTAATATTTATATTCATTGCTTTATGAATTCCTATTAGACAAACTCCTAATTAGAGAGTATTATGTGAGATTTTACTAGACAGTTCATTAACCAACCTACAAATATTATTTATCAGCAAAACTTACTCTTACTTTAGATTCACTAAAAGACAGACAAATAGTAGATTTTTACTAGCTTGTATTTAAATTTTTAGGGAAGGAAAAAAATTAAATACCTTGTTATTTAAATACTTATACAGATAGACTGATGCATTGTTGACCATTTTCTCTTAAAATAATAATAATTTTGATTTTTTTTTTTAGTATTTATTTCTTGATTTATAAACAGTAACTGTTATATATTTTTTTAAATGACAACATATAATAGATTTAATATTAGAAAGTGATATGTAATTAAGAAAATGATTGTTCAATAACAATTTTTAAACCAGTAGTTCAGAAGTTATGAATATTTTTACAACTGGAGGAGTAAAATGACAGAAAAATGCATAATATTTAAAATAACATAACCTACCCTCACATCCAATCTACATTTAGAAATTTTTATTATTTCCGAAATTCTGGATCAAAAGTTGTTATAAACTAGTAAAACATGTTTGTTAGCCTTAAAAGAAATAAGTTGGTATTGTTATATGGAACAAGAAATAGAACTAAACCATTTATGAATTGAGAAATAAATACTGCTTAAATAAGTAAAAAAAATGTAGTATAAATATTATTTTATAAAAATTTTAAAATCTAATTGATACATCAATCACCTTGTATATCAAAGTCTAAAAAATTAGGAAGTGGTTATGTATCATAGCCTAGACAATTCTACCCTAGCAAGTTGCCTTATTTAATCAATGATATTTTGATGTCTCTCATAATGTTATTTAATAAATATAAGTAGGTAGCTTAACATATTAATTAAATGTTTTTCTAATGTTAAATTTAATATTACAGAGCTCAAGAAAAGTCAACACATTCATACAACAAATCTTTATCAATATATGAAAACATTGAAGAACCAGAAAAAGTTTACTCTGTTGATAACTTTACTATTGAAGAATCTGATGGTTGTAAAATTAAAGTTACTAAAAAAGTTACCACAAGCAAAATAAAACGAATTATTTATTCAGATCAAGTAATGGTTACTAACTATTAAATAATAAAAAATTTTAATTTTACTAGATTAATCATTCAGGGTACTCTGACAGATAATGAAAAGATATACATCCGTCAAAGTAGTATGAATAGAAAATATTCAAAAATTAATAAATATGATGACTATTCACAGTTAGTTAAAAAAAAAAAAAACATATATATATATATATTAGGGTGGTCTAAAAAAATTACTTAAAAAAATTTTGTCCTCCTACCATCTAAATTTGTTTTCTAGAGTTTAAAAATAGTTTCCACATTTATACTTATGAAAAAAAATTATTTTTGAGCCATCCCAAGCAATTTAAAGTTTTTATTGTACAGAATAACTTACGGTATTTTTCCTATACTATACTTATAAATATTAGTATTATCGCAATTGTAATATTTTCTTATACGACTGTATTATTACTATATCAATAAATAAAACATTTTATCTACACTTCTGACAGGGTTATTCCTATGTATTGTACAGTGTATAACTTATTATACTATGACTATATATTAAAGGTTGATATACGTCTATTATCATTGTAGAATTATATTTTAGTTGACAGTGCGCTGTTTTGATGTTCGTGTCACTCTAATTGTTAATTGTCAGTGTGCTTTAAATGTGAATCAGTGCTAATTTAATTATACATATATTTATTCAGTAAATTAAAAATGACAACGCGAAGTAATACTTATATTTATTTAATTGGTCAGCCTATTTCAACTATACCAAGTAATCGTTTGCCGTCTAATGGTGAAGTATTACGGTTTTTCTTTCATATTTATCGTATTGAATAAAATTTGTTTAAATATGCATGCAATAAAGTGATCGAAGAAGTTACATTTGTTTGGAATAAAGCAAGAATACCGACAACTCGAAAAGATAATGCTATAAATAAGTTTAAAAAACTTTATAATCAATGGCTAAATCTTTTCAAACATAAAAATAGAAAAACAGAGCTTCACCGACAACACGAATGTGGGTTTCATATAAAATTGACCAATCTCTTCGATATCGCTGATGCTGATGCTTTAAAAAAAATTAAAATTGATGAAGATAGACAGTTTTTACTGGCACAACGGATGCCAGGGAGAAGAGGTTTTATGTCTACAGTGGACGTTTTTACCACGCAAAAAGAGAATCGTAAAGATAAACGAAAAGAAAAACAACAACTCTATAAAGAAAAAGTTACTAATCAAAATTTGAGTAATTTTTATGATTTTACATCATTAAGTACAGAAGAAAACCATTCTAGTGATAATACTAATTCCGACGATGATTTTATTGTCAATGAAAAAAAATCAAAAAAAGTTCAAAAAGTAAAAAGAAATTGAAACCTTTGATCACATCAGAATTATCAGCTGTGCTAGATAGAACTAAGGTCAGTGATCGGCAAGCCACCTTTATCATTGGAGCTACACTAAAAAGTCTTGGAGAGAATATTGATACGTTTGCATGTAGTCAAAGTACGATAAAACTACATCGTAAGAAATTAAGGCAAGAAATGGCTAGTTTTATTAAAGAATCATTTACAATAAACAGCAAATTAACAGTTCACTGGGATGGAAAACTGATGTTGGACCTCACTCATTTACAATATGTGGACTGTCTCCCAGTATTGGTGTCAGGTGGAGATGAAATTAAATTACTGAGTATTAAAAAATTATCTTGTTCAACAGGAGAAATGCAGGCACAAACCGTTTTCGATTGTTTGAGTGAAAAAGAATGGAATTTATACAAAAATATCGTTGCAATGTGTTTTGATACAACATTTTCGAATACTGGTAAAAACAATGGGTCATGTGTACTATTAGAACGTAAACTTGGAAAAAACTTATTTTGGCTTGCATGCAGATATCATATTTTTGAATTAGTCATTGGAGCAGCATTTCAAGCAGTGTTACCTTCAGCGACAACAGGCCCTGATAACCGAATGTTTGTACGATTTCGATCTTCTTGGTCTAAAATTGATCATTCTGCATACGTTATAGCAAACTCGGCTATTATTCAAAGGATTACAGAGAATATACGACATGAACTAGTTAATTTTTGCCAAGAAATGCTTAAAATAAAACAAGTAAGAGATGATTATCGTGAGATGCTGGAATTATCAGTTATATTTCTTGGTGAAGAACCCACCAGAGGAATAAAATTTATGACTCCAGGTGCTACTAGTCATTCACGTTGGATGTCAAAAGTAATTTACTGTTTAAAAATATTTATGTTTAGTGGACAATTTCATCTAAGTACCAAAGAAAAAAGGGGCCTCGAGGAAATATGTGTTTTCATTGTAACCGTCCATTTAAAAAATTGGTTCACTGCAACTTTGGCGGCATGTGCTCCAAATAATGACTTGCAACTGATAAAGACCTTAATAAAATATGATAATCCACATATTTCAAAAGCCACTGTAAAAAAAATGATGGGTCATTTATGGTATTTGTCAGATGAGTTAGTTGGTCTTTGTCTGTTCGACAAAAATGTCCCTGTTGAAACCAAATGTAAGATAATTTACGCCATAAATAATAACCCCTCTCCAGAAGTTCCCAATGTAAGACCGAAAATTGACCAACACGATGTAGAAAATTTACAGCTTCATGATTTAGCTAACAAAAATACAATACAAATTTTCACAGAATTTGGTGTCGATGAATTTTTGAAAAATGACGTGGTAAACTGGACCGAGTCTAAAAGCTACTTAAAAGCAGAGGAAGTTTTTAAGAATCTTCGAGTTACCAATGACGTGGCAGAAAGAGGAGTTTCATTGATCCAAGACCTTAATCGCAAAATTACCCATGATGAGGATCAACTTCAGTTTCTCTTACAAGTAGTTTCTGAGCATCGGAAGATTTACCCTGATTGCAGCAAACACACTTTAAAAAAAAGCAATTCAACTTTTATATAATTTTTTAATTCTTTAGTAAGTAAAATTAGAAATGTTAAAAATGATTTATATAATATAGCTTGACTTATTGATAAAAAAATATAAGAACGAATACATAAAATAGTTTTCATTATTTTTTTTTTTTTTTTTTTAAGTTAAAAATTTTCAAATAGCTTGGGATGGCTCAAAAATTAATTTTTCGTGTTTTTTTTTCTTGAGAATTGTATATAAAACCAGGTAGAACAATTTTCAAGTGTAGGAGTATAACATAAAAAAAAAAATTTTTTTTTTGTCACTTTTAGACCACCCTAATATATATATATATATATTAAAGATAGTTTTATTTTTTCCTTTTGTTAATTTGTTAGATGGGAGTCATCTGATTTAGAAGTTCTTAAAGATGCTTACAAAACAAACAACTTCGCCGAAAAGGATTGTTCTACAAAAGAATTTCAAAATTTAAATAATGTGGAATATTTTGTAAGTTCAAGTATAAATTGTCAACATTAAATAAAAAGTTTCTTTTATTTATTTCATTATTTAAGCATATCTATTCGCAGACATAAGAGAAGTGTTAATTATATATTTAACATTTTGTAGACATTAATGAGTTTAAGTAAACTTTTTACCCTTAAGGGAATAAAGTATTCTATATAATACGGGGTCTGTCAGAGCTAATGTATGTTTTAAAAAGGGTGCTACACTAAAAGTAATTGTAGAAAAAAAAAGTTTTATATCAATAAATGCAAAATTTTATGCAGTTTTTTAACATAAAAAAATGTAAGTTCTAAAAATAATGTCAGTCATAGGCGCTCCCAAGCTGCAATGCAGGAATCCAGGCACTTGTAAAACAAGCCCATAGCTTTGGTAGCTTTTGTCCTGGAACTTTTCTCACCACTCGATTGATTTCGTCCTTCAATTCATAAAGAGTTTATGACTTGTTAGGGGGATCAAGGGAACCACAAAATGTTCATTTTTGAAATACCGCTATACTGCGAACACGTGTTGTTGCAAACTATAAACCATATTTACAACTAAAACTACACCATATCAGCTTTTTAACAAGCTGTCTTTCACTCTGATCGAACATTCTCACTTGAATTTATAACAGCTTTAAAAATATGAGTTTGCTCTAACGGATCCTGTATTACTATTGTAAACGAAACTTTTGAAATTTGAAAATACTTAGGTACATTAGATAGATACTTAATTACATTAACTTCAGCATTATTTGTTAGGTCTGTGATTTACATCTAAACATTTAAAGCAATATGAAAAACCTATTAAACACATTCTTACTTGATATTGTTTTTAAATTGTATTAATCATGGGGGAAATTTCATGAAAATGTAATTTAAGTTACATAATAATCTGATATTATTTAATACCAGTGTATTTTAAGTTTTTACATCTTTTTTTAAAAATTCAATGCATACTGGGCATAGATGGTCCTCAAAGCCTTTGGATATAATACAAAGGCACCAGCTAACTATGAAAATCACATAATTATCTGGTCTAATATCTATGTGATATTTAATTTTTTTTATTATTTAATAAAAATTAATCACTTGTAATTTATATTTAAAATTAAAAATATATTTAAATTATTTTTTAGTCCAAATTAATATTTTAAATATTAAATTTCTTTATTACTATAATTTCAGAACTTTTACAATTGCATAGGTACAAACTTTTTGTTGAAACTTAATAGCCCTGAGTGGTCATGGTTAATGATAGGTTTTCTTGGATGTGCTTTAACTGGATTAATAGTGCCAATTTTTGGATTTTTATATGGACAAATTTTCGCTGTAATTTTTAGACATATTTATTTAAAGAAAAAAAAATTATTATCTAGTAAAATAATATTGCTTTTTCTTATAGACATTGACACTTGAAGGTGAATATTTATTAGATGAAGCTGCTTTTTGGTCAAAAATGTTTATTGTATTGGCCATAATTTCAGCTATTGCTTGGTGGTTAAAAGTATAAAAAAATGATTACATTTTAGAATGCATTATATAATAGTTGTATATAATGCTTTTTTTTTTTGTTATTATAGACTATTGGTTTGACAACTGCCTCTGAGAAATTGATTATGCAAATAAGAATTAACACTTTTGAAAATATCTTACGTCAACCTATATATTGGTTTGAATTTAAAAACTCTCATCCTAATACTTTAATTAATAAACTAGCTAAAGAGGCGCCTTTAATCAAATCAGTTAGTGTATTTGCTTTTTGATTAAATAAAGTGATTGCTTTTTATATTATATCTTTTTTTTAAATAGGTTGCTAGTTTAAGAGTCAGTCAAATAATATCAATTATTGTCACTACATCAGTAGGATTGATTATTTCTTTTGGTTTAGGATGGAAAATATCCATAGTATTAGTATTTGGAGTGCCTCTAATTATTATTTCTATCAATAAACAGTTCATACTATTGCGAAAAATTCAAAAGAGAATTTACAACAATAACACTAGTAAAGTAAATTAATCCTTTTTTTTTATTTTTAAACTTCAGTTAATCATTATAACAAAAACATATAGACACTTGAAACAATTAAATAGAATCTAACAAATGTGGAAACAGTATTAAAATAAAATATATTATACTATAGTTATATAATGAGGAAAACTGCATTTTCCTTGACTGCACTTAAAACGGTTTAGAGTACTCTATTCTTTCCTTGGTAGTTGGAAACCCGGTAATCTCATGCTTCCATTGATCCACTACATCACAACTGGGATCATCCATAATCTTCCAGCTGGAACTACGTGATTTCAATCTCACACTTGGTAAATGTATAATGTCCTTCTAAATTGGCAGACCAGGAGACTAAGTATTTTTGCCACTCCTTCTTAATGCCTTTTCTCATATAAGGAATGGTGCATTATATTAGCCATCACAGGAAGCTATGGGAGGGAAGTTGTTTTTTAACATTCTTGATATGGTTCTCATTGCCCACTTTTGATACAAACTGCCGCTGCAGCAAACACCAATCCCAGCGCGGCGATCCTAAGAGAGTTAGAGTCAGCCCCCCCGCCATACCTTGCAAGTTTTTATATAATATTATTTCTTGCTATCCTATTGCTTCTAGATGTTGTTTATAGTGAGGGTACGGTCTAAGGTAATACTTAAATATTTAGTTAAACATTTATTACACTAATTAAGTATCATATACTAAATATTAGAACAATGTTTTTAAACCATGAACTTTGTATAGTTAAAATATATTGTAGATTGCCAGTGAAATAATCGAAAACATTTACACAATTCAATGTTTAGCACAAGAACAAATGTTTATTGATCAATATGAATATAGTCTCGGGATTCCATTTATTGCAAAAAAAAAAAAAGTATTTATATATTCACTTGTGTATGCTTTATCTTTAGCAATTATGTATGCTATACATGCTATTATATTTCGATATGGCGCATATCTCGTTGTAGTAGAAGAAATATCATCGACTAATATTTATCGGTTAGTTATTTTTTAAAAAGGTAAATGATATTTATTATAAAGATTTACATTTCAATTTTAGAGTTTTCTTTGTTTTAACATTTTGTGCATTGTCTGTTGGCCATACATCAATATATTTACAAGGTTATTATAGAGGAAAAACAGCAGTTAATCTTATTTTTCAACTTATTTTGCGAAAATCTGAAATTGATCCATTATCAAAATCAGGATTGAAACCAGTAAATAATTTAAATATCTTTCTATATTATAACTTATTAAATTATTAAAAATAAAATTAGGAAATCAGGGGTAAAGTACTTCTTAAAGACATTTGGTTTATATATCCATCAAAACCAGATGTAGAAGTTCTAAAAGGACTTAATTTCACAATAAAATCTGGGAAAACATTAGCATTAATTGGGGATTCTGGATGTGGTAAAAGTACAGTTTTTTCACTGATTGAGAGATTTTATAATCCTACAGCAGGAGTAATTGTAAGATCAATAATAATGTTATCAAAAACTCTGATAAATTATACTGTCAGATAGCTAAAATATTTAAATGTTATTTTTTTTTCAAATAAAATATGTATAGGAAATAGATAATTATGATATACATGCATTGAATTTACATCATTTGAGAAACAATATTGGAGTTGTTTTTCAAGAATCAGTGTTATTTAATTGCTCAATAAAAGATAACATATCATTTGGCATCAATGATAGAAATGTTTCTATGAATGAAATAATCGGTGCTGCAAAAAAAGCAAATATACACAACTTCATTTCTTCATTGGCTCAAGTAAATTTCATAATACATTTATAATTATTAAACTAGTAGTAAAATAACTAATTAAATATTTTTCAGTTTAAAAATATTTATCAATTAAAATCTTAATATTTTCCTAAAATTCCTGTGGCCTATCTACTATAAATATTATTTATAAAAAGGCTTTAAATACCTCTTTATAATTTAGATTTATTTTAATATCAATATAAATTTTTATTTTAAAATTTAATTTAATAATTAGATAACTATTTTATAGTATTTGGAAGAATTTTATAATTATTACATAATAAATGTTACAGCGGTATGATACTTTAATTGGAGGAAAAAATTACCAATTTTCTGTTTGTCAAAAGCAATGCATAGCTATAGCTAGAGCTCTTTTAAGAAACCCTAAAATTCTATTAATAGATGAAGCAACAACAGCTTTAGATACAGAAAGTGATCAATTAGTAAGTGATATTATTATCAATTTGCTGAAGCACTAAATAAACACATACATATGTGTTTAGCCATCACTTTTAAATTTCAATAAAAATATATTTATACTTTTAAAACTCATTGGTTCAATTACTAGTGGTTAATAAAACTTAATATTTAGAAAGTGAATAAGTTGATAACATAATTAACAATTTTAGAAAACATTAAGTTTTATTTTCATGTTTATTACTTTTTGTATTAAATTTGAATTTAAAATAAGATAAAAAGTATTTAAATAAATTAATAGTACCTGTATTTATTCTTAAATACATTTTTGCAAAAATATTTAAAATGTATTAAATATTTATGATGTGACAGATTGTGTATCTTAATTAAATGCATTTTATAAATATATTTTACATCACTGAAAATAACCTTAGAATTGTTGTAATTAAAAAAATATAAAACCAAATTAGAAATCAGTTCAAAATTGATTGTAATTTAATTAATATTGCAATTTTATGTATTTGTTGTTTTTATCAAATTAATTCTATTATTTTATTTCTAGATGATACATGAAGCAATAAATAAAGCTCGTATTGGCCGAACTTGTATAATCATTTCTTACCGTCTACATACAATTAAACTCGCTGACTCGATAGCTGTCATTCAAAATGGGAAAGTTGTAGAATTAGGTAGTCATGAAGAATTAAAAGCTTTAAAAAGTCATTATTATGAGTTGATCAAAAAACAAGATGAATGGATCAAAGCATAATTTTCTAATGAAAATTAAAATAATAGAAATGTTAGAGAATAAAGTTGTGGTATTATGTAAAACATTTATTTTGATGTAATATAATATATAAAAATATATATTACATCTATGATTATTAAAAAGATTCATGATCATGTCATAACCTAAATACCTGTTCATATGATTAAGTTACAACATAAGTATTTGTACTTTTACAAGACTTAATTTTTCAATAAGTTATCTAAAATTTCTGAACTCACTTTTAAATTTATTTGGCATTTTAATTTGGAATAGTAAAATAATAAACTGAGTATTTTTTATCTTAAAAAGGGTAATCATAACTTATATTTATTAAAAGTTACCAATTTGTCTTTATTTATAGTTTATATTTTATAACAGGATTTTATGAATAAAAAGAATACTATCCAACAATTTAAAAATTATAAAATATTCGGAGTAATAATTTATTTATCTAAGTAAATCTAAATTAATTTAACATTTTAAAATATACATTTTAACTGATACCATTTAAAATAAAATGTAACACAATACATGCTTTAAATGAAGCTCGGGAATCTATACACACAATAATTAAATATAAAAACATATCACAAAACTCTAGAAAAAAAAAACAAAAATTTATTGATTTAATCAATCAAGCATTAATCTGTATTTTTTCAAAAGAAATTTAAAGTAATTTTGTTATATAAATTCTCTTAAACAATGAAAAAATTTGGTGTTGTATAAAATAAAAATTATAATACAAGTTATATCATAAACTTAGTTAACTTAGTCATAAGTTATGAAAATTCTAATTGTAAAATCTTTGCATAATAGATTTATTTAGACATGATATTCAGATAAATAAAATATACAACAAAATTTACAATTGGAAATATGTGTTTGTCATAGATAATTTATTTTAAATTAATCTGCGTCATTTATATATCATAGGAAAACCAAATATTAATAATAAGTTTTATATTCTTACTGACGTTGATTGGCTTGGCATCTGAGCAATACATAAATTTTTTCTTTAATCCAATCTTTATTGTATGGAGCATACGTCATGGTACTTTTTTGATACCTAAAAAAATATTTATATTTCAACAATAATAACTTAATAGTAATTGTTTTTCTTTTTTTGTAAATTTGATTACATACACAAGACATGAAAGGTCAGCCAAATGGTCAATAAATTCGAAAAGCTGAGTTATATCATATGTAATAGATACAGACTTAGGATTGAGTTTTTTTAAATGCTCTTCATATATTTTGCATACACCTGCAAAATAAAATTTAAATTAATATTTATTCTTCTAAACTATTTTTTCTGTAAACAACCAGAAAGTTTTTTAAATATTAGGCAATCTCAATTTTAATTTGGTAGGAGTTTATAAGAGAAAAATAGTACAGTAGTTGTCTTTTGCATTGAAAACACTTTGTTATCATTGTTAGAATTTCCTATTTATATTTTTCAAAATATTCGAAATTGAATTAAAAAGAAGCTTCACAGTTGAAATGGTCATGGAAAGTGTATCTGACATTATGTGAAAAAATGAAGTGAGATATACAGAATTAGAGCCTAAGTCCAAGGCGTAGAGACAAACCTTACCATTATGCCACAAGCATTTATGATTTAGATACCAATACACTTTCATATAGAATTATAATGTTATGTGAGGCTGAGAGAAACAGTACTATATGATTAAAAAAAGAATTATGTTTCAATAACTTGACTTCTATGAGTAAACATTTAAAGTACTAAAGTATATTTTGTGTCTAGAACCAAATCTAGTCAACTATAAATCAGTTAAAAATTTTGAACTACAATAATATCAAAATAACAATACTAATTAAATAGATCGCTTTACCTTCCATACAGTCATTGACAGACTCGTAATCAGAATAAGTTCTAGTCTCAGGTTTATTGCCCGGTTGAATCAACAAAATGGTATGAGACTAAAAATTCATATATTAATAAAATGTTCTACGCTATAAACAAAAAATATCCTTACCATGATGAAATTAAGATTATGTTGGTAATAATTTTATAAAAATATCTTACTACCATAAAGATTCAGTCAATTCCGTAAATAATTTCTAAAGTTATGAACATTAAATTGAAAAATGTGATAATAGTAGTATGCTTTTTATTTTGTTTATAATATAATGCTGATAATATAACATTTTATTTTCCAGATGGGATGGACAGATTATATGAATTTATAACTCCTTATAGTCTATATGGATCGTTAACCAATAGATGAGCTATCAACTATTACCATAACTCAGTGTTGCCAAAAAAAAAAGTGAAATAATTTTAAAATGTTCGTATGTCAAAAAAATTACCATCACTAACGGCCAATTTTTGAGAACTTTTTTAGCTTCAATGCGAAGCTGAAAAGAAACTTTTTGAAAAATGGATAAATAAAATCAAAATTTTTTTCATAGATGTCTTAAGTATTTCTCTCTTATTTGATATAAATTTATTCAAACTCTGACCCTTTACTTGCTCAGAAAAGGAGTTCAAATTAGCAAATTCTGCACAAAAATTTAACTTTATTAACTGAATTTTTGAAAATATTCCGGACATACTCCGAGATTCAAACATATGTGATATTTAAGATTGAGAATTAAAGCTTGTGTTACGTACTATAGTAAAAAAAAAAATTCTGCTCGACATCTTATCATTTATATGAAATATGAAAATGGCTGTCGTAGTTAAAATACATAATATTTTAAAGTTCAAATTTTATTTTTTTTTTGAACACCTTATAAGGGGTTACCATAGTAATGAGTCAACCAATTTTTATTAAAATTAATAACTTACATTAAATATAAATTTATATTTATTTTGCCTACTTTAAGTTAGGAAAAGTGACTTTAAATTTTTGAACCAGCTTAAATTGTCATCTTCATCTAAAATCCATGTAATGCACGGTGGCTGCGTCAAATATACTACAGTATTACACACTCGTGGTTTGAAATTTGAACCCCGCTCGTCGAAATAGTTTTTTTTTTGCATTTTTTTCTTAATTCTCTTTTGAGGTGATAAAAAAATTTAAAGTTCGTTTGATATTTTTCTCATTAAGATTGAATAACTTCAATGAATATCAAGCACTCCATCACTGCAGTTTTCCCCGTGAGAAGAAATTTCTTATTCATATTAAATTATTATACTATTTGGTTTTGTAGCTTTGATGGGAAGCTGAGAAGGTATTGTTTTTACCACGATGTGTTATTTTTTTTTTTTTAATGTCTGTTGCCTCTTTTTCTCAGCTCTCACTGGACCGATTTCTTTCAAAGATACGTCAAAATATCACAAATCGTATCTAGTTGAAGACAATACGCTTAAAAATTGAAAAAGTTATCATCGTTTCCCCCTATAAATGGGGGAAATCTCCAAAAAATTTACAACTTTTAAAATTGCTAAATTTTGTCACTTATTTCACTTACTTTTTTTTAAAACTACCATAACTTTTTCAACAAAATATCAAATTAAAATAACTTTTTAGCTTCGATGCGAAGCTGAGAAGGTATTGGTTTTACTAAGATGTGTTTTTTTTTTTTTTTTT
>NW_026099576.1:3094231-3094606 GCF_025091365.1 Daktulosphaira vitifoliae | reverse complement strand
GTCTGACACTTTTATATATATCTTAAATTAAAGCTAATGTAATATACTTTATAATGGTAAAAAAAAATTTCGGACTTTATCTTATCTTCATGGTGAAAAAAGACATTAAACTTAATAAAAAAAATACGATTTTTGTAAAAAAATTCTTTTTTATATTTTTAACTTTATAATGCTATAACTTTTCGAAAGATGTATGGATCAATATAATTCTTTTTTTTGTAGATGCATGATGTTTTTACCTATCATTTGGTATATTTTTTTTATAAATCTGACTTTTTAACTGCCTACAGGGGGGGATTCAAAATGACAACTTTTTCACAAAAAATTTACTTTTTCAACTTAAATTTTGAAAGTGTTCCGGAAAGTCTGACACTT
>NW_026099576.1:3070141-3094040 GCF_025091365.1 Daktulosphaira vitifoliae | reverse complement strand
TTTTTTACATTTTTAACTTTATAATGCTATAACTTATTGAAAAGTGTATTGATCAATATAATTTTTTTATGGGAAATACTATTTTTTAATAATCCCTTTTTCATTCGACATACTTTATCTTAATCAGGATATTAATAAGGAACTAGCAGTTTATGAAGCTTTTGGAATAATCCACCAATTTTTTAAAATTAAACACTATCTAAAGATTTGCATCGAAGCGTTTTTTTTTTGATAGTGATTTTAATCACTGTCAGATATCATTATACTTGATCCATCTATACCACGTCACCACTGTGCCGCGACCCCCCTGTGCTGGGTTTTTTTATATTGTACCTTAGATATTTCCCTTTAATTTGACATGATTTTTTTAAAAATATATCACTTAACTTGTTCACAAGGGGGGATTTAAAGTAGCAACTTTTTTTTAAAACTCAACTATTTTAACATAACTTTTGAAAATGATCCGGAAATACTGTGTTCTTTAAACATATATCAAATTAAAACTTATGTCATATACTATAAAATGAGAAAAAAAAAATTTGTCTCAACACCTTATCTTCTACTTGCAAATGGCTGAAACTTAAAAAATGCTATTTTTGTGTTAAAATTTTCGATTTTAAATTTTCAAATATAAATTGTAAAAAAACCCAGCACAGTGATTAAAATCTTCATCATAAGAAACGCTTCGATGCAAATCTGTAAATAGTGTTTAATTTTAAAAAATTGATGGATAATTACAAAAGCAATATCAACTTCTATTTCCTTAATTATACCCAGATTAGTAATTCTTTTAATTATATATTATATAATTTTTAAAATTAATTGTTTTCAAATTATTATTGATTTTGATTTTTAATATGTTAAAAGTAATAATTTTGAACCTACTTTTTATTGTCCTTTAAAGTGAAAGTTTTATTAAAAAAAAAAATTAATTTATTACCATAACAAGTAGCTCAATTTGCAAGTTTGAAATTGACATTATTAAATAGATAAAAATGAAATTATTAAGATTAATATGCTGTCAGCAAATTTTGTAATTACTATTTACATTATATTTATCAGAAAAGTTAGATTTTTTTACATTTTTATCGTAATAGATAACTTAAATAGAAGTAATAGTAATCATTTCCTAATAACTTTTGGTGTTTAAAAAGATTCTGCAATTGAAATATTTAGAACTTAATTAATTTTAATGTTTTGCTTTAACTAAATGAACCAATCAAAACAAAGTTGTTAAAAATATTTACTCAATTGAGCTTATTATAAAATTTGATTTGTAAAAATCCATTGTTAATTCAGGAGAATCATAGTAATCATTTCTAATTAACTTTTGGCGTTTAAAAAGATTCTACAATGGAAATATTCAGTATTTAATTAATTTTAATGATTATATATCTAAAAAAACCAATAAAAAAAAAGTTATTCAATTTAGCCTATTATAAAAATAATAATTATAAAAAAATAGGGAAGTGTATTGCCCTTATAAGATATTTTAAAATAAAATAAAATACAAAACCCAGGATTTTAACACAAAAATAGCATATTTTTGAATATGGTAGCCATTTGCGCATAGAAGATAGGTCGTCGGAACAAATTTTTTTTTTTAATTTTATAGTACATCACATAAGCTTTAATTTGACATATGTTTAAAGAACGCACAATTTCCGGAACATTTTCAAAAATTAAGTTGAAAAAGTTAGTTTTTATAAAAAAGTTTGCTATTACGATTTGTGATCTTTTGACGTATTGTTGAAAGAAATCGGTCCAGTGAGAGCTGAGAAAAAGTGGCAACAGACATAAAAAAAAAAAAACACATCATATTAAAATTAATACCTTCTCAGCTTCGCATCGAAGCTAAAATGTATGTATCAACACAAAATTTTTTTTTTTAAATACGTTATATATATTTCTTTTATTTAACATAATTTTTATTTAAATTGGACAATTTCTCCTTATACAGAGGGCGTTCAAAACTTGAAATATACGTATAAAAAGTAGAACTTTTTATACTTAACTATTGAAAATGTTCCGGAAATACTGCGTCCTTTAATCATATGTCAAATTAAAGCTTACAATAAGTACTATAAGTTAAAAAAAAACAGTTTGTCCCAACACCTTTTTCTTTTATGGGAAAATGGCCGTCGAATTTAACGAATAATGCAATTTTTATGTAAAAATTACTGTTTAATATGAAATATTAGCTTCGATGCGAAGCTGAGAAGGTATTGGTTTTACTATGATGTGTTTTTTTTTTTGTGTCTGTTACCACTTTTTCTCAGCTCTCACCGAACGGATTTCTTTCAACGATACGTCAAAAGATCACAAATCGTATCTAGTCGAAGACATTACCCTTCAAAATTGAAAAAATTTCCCTCGTTCCCCGTAAATGGGGGAAACCTCCAAAAAAATTACAAATTTAAAAATCGCTAATTTTCGAAATTTTTTCAATTATTTTTACTAAAATGTGCCATAACTTTTTCAAAAATGAACATATCAATATAATATTTTTTTTATAGATGCTTGATGTCTTTACCTATCATTTAGCATATAATTTTTGTAAATCTGACTCTTAACCTGCCCTCAGGGAGGGATTTAAAATGACAACTTTTTTACAAAAAAATTACTTTTTCAACTTAACTTTTTAAAGTGTTCCGGAAGGTCTGACACTTTTATATATATCTTAAATTAAAGCTAATGTAATCTACTTTATTATGCAAAAAAAAAATTTCGGACTTTATTTTGTCTTCACGGCGAAAATCGCTACACAATGCTAATTTCGTGTGAAAATTCTCGATTTTATTATTTATATTATATTTAACTTTATAATGCTATAACTTATTGAAAAGTTTATGGATCCACACAATTTTTTTATGAGAAATAATATTTTTTAATAAACCCTTTTTCATTCGACATACTTTATCTTAATCGAGATATTAATAAGGAACCAGCAGATCAAGTAGCTTTTGGAATAAAACACCAATTTTTTTAAAATTAAACACTATCTAAAGATTTGCATCGAAGCGTTTATTTTTGATAGTGATTTTAATCACTATCAGATATCATTATACTTGATCCAACTATGCCACGTCACCACTGTGCCGCGACCCCCCTGTGCTGGGTTTTTTCATTCTTTTTTGAGTTTTTGAAAAAATGTTCAACTTATTTGATTTTTACCTCATTTAGATTCAATAACTTTAATAAATATCAAGGACCCAGTCATTGTAATATCTCTTTGTGAAAAGAAATTTCTTATTTATTTTTAAATTATTGTAATACGTTTTTTTGTGGCTGTCATTTATTTTCTCAGCTCTCACTTGACCAATTTTTTTTAAAGATGACCTTTACCTGCTCAACGAAGGGATTTTAAATGACAACTTTTTCAACTTAACTTTTGAAAGTGTTCCGAAAAGTTTGACACTTTTATATATATCTTAAATTAAAGCTAATGTAATATACTTTAACAACGAAAAAAAAATTCCGGACTTTATTTTGTCTTCACGGTGAAAATGGCTACCGAATGTTATTTTTGTGTGAAAACTATGGATTTTATATTTTACATTTTTAACTTTATAATGCTATAACTTATTGAAAAGTGTATGGATCCACACAATTTTTTTCTGAGAAATAATATTTTTTAATAAACCCTTTTTCGTTCGACATATTTTATCTTAATCGAGATATTAATAACGAACCAGCAGATCATGTAGCTTTTGGAATAAAACACCAATTTTTTTAAAATTTAACACAATCTAAAGATTTGCATCGAAGCGTTTTTTTTGATAGTGATTTTAATCACTGTCAGATATCATTATACTTGATCCAACTATACCACGATACCACTGTGCCGCGACCCCCTGTGTTGGGTTTTTTAATACTTAATACTGCTATAACTTTGTAAAATAAAAAATTTTTCTTTTTTTATATTGTAACTTTAGATATTTTTCTTTAATTTGACATAAATTTTTTGAAAATCTACTCTAAACCTGCCCACAGGGGGGATTCAAAAAAGCAATTTTTGCACATAAGTTAAGCTTTTTCGGTTTAATTTTTGAAAATGTTCTGGAAGTATTGACACTTTTATTTAATTTAAAACTTATATTATATACTTTATTATGAAAAAAAACTATTTTGACAAATGTTGAAGGAAGTATGTAAATGTCGGAGAATTATCAGTTCGTGGCAAAGGTGTTTTCCCGAATAGATAAGACTTTTTTAATTTTGTGATAAACCCTAACAATCAATTAATTTTTTATTATATTATCTTGTTCGTTTAGAACTTTACGGAATATTGAATTTGAGGTTAGAATACTAAATAATAACTATTCTTAAAGAATTTTTTGGCAAATCGCAATATTATTATTTAAAGTTCTTTAGTAATATACTATTAATTATTTTCAGGTATCTTATTCAGATCTCTTAGTGGTCTATACATTGTGAACGTTCTTTAAGTATTATGAAGTTATAGAGTTAGATAATTTCATTCCAAATACTTTTTATATTTTGTTGAAATTTTAAAAAGGATTTAAAAATGTCAACTATACTTGAAAAAATTGCGGCCATTGAAGCTGAGGTAATGATTAATATTTATTTTAAATAATTATTTACCAATTTATAGACTCATATGTATTTTACTTAATAATTTAAAATTAGATGGCCAGAACCCAAAAAAATAAAGCTACAGCTGGTCATTTGGGTTTATTAAAAGCGCGAATTGCTAAGTTACGTCGTGAGCTTATTACACCTAAAGGTGGTGGTGGTGGTACTGGAGAAGGATTTGATGTTGCTAAAACTGGTGATGCAAGAATTGGATTTGTAGGTAATAACATTTTTTAGCTATTTTTTATTTTATTTATATTTTTTTTTCTTAAAAAATAATATATTTCTTCATTGTTTACTAAAATAAATGTGATATTGTAAATAGGTTTTCCATCTGTTGGAAAATCAACTTTGTTAAGCAATCTTGCTGGTGTATATTCAGAAGTTGCTGCTTATGAATTTACAACATTGACAACTGTTCCTGGTTGTATCAAGTACAAAGGCGCGAAAATACAGGTTTTAATATATATAATATATAAAAATAACTTTAACCCTAAAAAGTTAAAAAAATTACGGCTTTTATTTTATTCAATAAAAACTTACAAAATTATTTCAACATTTATGCATTTTTAGTTGCTAGATTTGCCTGGTATCATTGAAGGTGCTAAGGATGGTAAAGGTCGAGGTCGTCAAGTTATTGCTGTAGCCCGTACTTGTTCTTTAATTTTTATTGTACTAGATGTGCTAAAACCTTTAAAACATAAGAAATTAATTGAACACGAATTAGAAGGATTTGGTCTTAGACTAAATAAGTCTCCTCCTAATATAGTTTTTCGTAGAAAAGATAAAGGTGGCATTAACTTACAAACAATGGTAATATATTAAAATTTATTTATTATTAGTTAAAAAAAATAAAATCAATGAATATACACTGTATCAAATAATATTTTTTACTTAGGTACCTCAAAGTGAGTTAGATTTAGATACTGTTAAAACTATTTTGTCAGAATATCGAATTCATAATGCTGATATAACTTTGCGATATGATGCTACCTCTGATGATCTTATTGATGTTGTGGAAGGAAATCGTATATATTTGCCTTGTATTTACATTCTAAATAAAATAGGTAAATTAAAATTGTGTTCTTTCTATAAAAATACTTAGAGCAATTGTAAAATAAGTCATTATATTACTCTTATGGTTTTTCTTCACAACTTATATTTTTATACTTTTTTTAGATCAAATAAGTATTGAAGAATTAGATATTATTTACAAAATACCACATACAGTACCTATAAGTGCTCATCATAAATGGAACTTTGATGATCTTTTAGAGAAGATGTGGGAGTATTTAAAATTAGTTCGAATGTAAATAATAAGCTAAAGTTAATATGATAATATTTTTAGTTATTATCTGCTGCTAAACATGAAGATATTGATTGAATTTCTTTGACAATTGATTATTTCTAGTAATTCCTAATTAATCTTTTGGATTCTACTATTAATTATCATCAAATAATTAGGCAGTATTTAATCATTGGCATTTTTAAAATTTAAATGAGATTTATAAATTTTGTTCATTTTTACAAGTCATATTAGATTATTTAAGCTGTAAATTAATGTTATTTAATTCTATGGTTAAAAAAAAAAATTTCTTTAAAAGTCTATAACCATAATCTAATATTTCAAATAATACTGATTACAATAAAATTCACTATGTGGTATGTACCTTTTTTTTGTTTAATTTATATTGTTTCTCAAATATCAAAGATTATTATGATAACTTCATAGGCTTGAAAAGAATAATTTTGTTTAATAAAAATCAGTTATAAAAACTGCAGTATTTAGTATTTTATAAATATTTTTATTAGACTTAAAATAACTTTTCTTCATAATAAATTTCTTAAAGAAATGTAATCTCTTTATCATAGAAACTTTTTTAGAAACAGTTTTATCAAAAACTGTTTGTTCTTTCTCGTATGACTTTTTAAATTATTAATTTTTCATAATTTTAAATAACTATATATTTTTAAAGCTAATATTTATATTTTTAAACAAGAAAAGTTTTTTATTTTAGGAAGCAAATTTATTAATTACTTTTAATATGTATAAAATGTCTTTTTTATTGTTATATTTTATAGTTACACCAAACCTAAAGGTCAACTTCCAGATTATGGATCACCCATTGTTTTACATAATGAAAGAAAAAGTATTGAAGATTTTTGCAACAAACTTCATCGTACAATAGCTAAAGAGTTTAAATAGTAAGCATTTTAAAGGAAAAGTATTAAATTTTTTAATAATTAATTTTTTATGCAATTTATTTAAGTGCTCTTGTTTGGGGTTCATCTGTGAAACACATGCCCCAAAAAGTTGGAAAAGATCATATTTTAAATGATGAAGATGTTGTACAAATTGTGAAAAAAGTATAATATAAACAATGAATTAAAAAAATGTTTATAAATACTAACTGTTTATTATTAACTTAATTATCACTATCACTTTGAACACTTCCAGACTTTTCTGCTTTTGAAGTTGATAAATCTGCATCAGAGGCTAAAAGATTTGAATCCTCATCATCTAGCATCAAATCAGAATCTGTTTCACTATCTGTAAGTCTGCTAAACATCCCATGGTCTTTATTTATTGATTCATTACTAGCTGTGTATATAATTAAAATTTATATTTTAACATTTAACTACAGTTTTATAAAGTTCTATAAGTATTATAAAAGATAATTTTTAAACAATCAAAATTGATTACATCCAGGTACTTTTTCAGGTAGTAAATTATGTTCATTGTCTTCATCTAATATTTTGAACTCGTCATCCAACTTATTATTCTTTATTTTATTTTTTGCCAATTCCTTAATGTACAAACCATAATAAATTATTTTAGGATTTCAATTCTATACATTTAAATTTTTTATTATAAATTACTTGTTGTTCTTTCATTCGCATTAATTCTATATGGGCTGCTTGTTCTTGTTGATTTTCTAAGTAATTTATACATCTTTGCCTTAGTATATATTCTTGATATAAGATTCTTAGTTCAGACTCTAAATCTTCAAATTCTTCCAAAAATGCAGGTCTGTTTAACAAATTTGTATTACACATTGTAATAATAAAAATTATTCAATTTTTTAAGAAAAATTTATTTAAAAAAACAATTGATGGGAATAAGAGTGATTTTATAAAAGTAAAAGTGAATGGTAACATATTTTACAGCTTTAGAACCTGAATAAAGGAATTCAACTAATGTTTTAATTTTTGATACGTGTTATTTGTTTGTCATATTTTGAACATATCTGAGTCCTACAGAAATTTATCTATAAAATAAAAGTGGCATTTACTAACCTAACTTGTTTCAGTGTATTTAGTCTTTTTAAATTTCTATCTAAATCTTCACGTCTTTTAGCAATTTTTGTATCTAAATTTTCTTTAGTAGAAGTTATATTTTTTATCAAATTTTTTGTTTCCTCAGTTTTATTTTTAGTTTTTTCAATTAAAGATTTCAAACTTTGTTCCATGTCTCCAATGTCTAAAAATGCATTTAAACATTTTTCTCTAATGGGCCGTAATTCAGTTTCTTCTTCTAGGGATTGATAAAGCTGAGATCCTTTAATAGTTATCTCCACTGCCAACTCTCTTTGTTTTTTTAATTCATTATTCTTTAAGGGTAATATTACTATCAATTTTTATTTTATACATGTTATAATATATAATAGTTGTAGGATGAATTGATTTATAATTGACCATTTAATTTTTTCTAAAATAATAATTTATTTTTCAATTTTTAAATAGTTAAATATTTTTATGTCTATCCCTTGACCCTTATATGGGTACCAACTTAACTTTTTTTATCCAAAAACAACTTTTGAGCTCATAGTCCAGGAATTATGAATATTTATTAAACCTGGATGGGATAAGTTGTGCGACTGAGAAAAGCTTAGTGATAAAAAAAGACATAACCCGTATTATGCTTCCTGTATACATTTAATAATGTTAATAACTTCAGAAATATTGGTTCAAAAGATGTTATCAACCAGTCATTATCTTAGATCATTTACTAATAATTACATACTTTAATAATCTATTAAGTATATATGTTGCTGTTGAAAAAATTAAGTTTATATCCTTTTAAGGGATAATGAATAGACCTAAAAAATATTTAACCACTTAAAAATTTTAGAAAATAAATAATACAGAACTAGGTTAAAACCCTTTTAAAAAATAATTATTATTATTTTAGGAGAAATTTAATGGTTTGCGATAAATTAACCATTCTGTATTTGAAAATAAAATACTTTAGAATATAAATTTGTATCAAATTTTGAAATTTCTTTCTTGTTGTTATATGTAATCTTTGATCTCAACGCATCATTTAACAAATCTGTGATTTTCAATAATTCGCCAATTGCATTTCTGTCTGCTTGATAGAGTTTTTTTACGTTGAGTTTGACATTCGCTTTTAAAGCCTAAAATGTAAAATAGCATACTTTTTTCTTTACTTACAGTTAATGAAATAATGTACATACAAAAAACTCTGCTATTGTTCTAATGAAATAAACCCTTTGGTCAGGTGTTTCAATGTCATATAATAGAGTAGACTCAGGTTCGAAACGTAAAGATAGCCATATTAAAACTTGAGCCATCAAAGAAAAATTTGAATTGTGAAAACTATCAATTGGTATTTGACGATGAAATCCTAATGACCTCATAGTTTCACTAAATTCTAAAAATATAAGATATGTATCAAAATCAGTAATGATAAAAAAAATTTTAAAAACCCTTACTAAATAAATCTCTATATGACATTTTAAAATTTATTTATACAATTTAAACAGTTAAATTTCATGTGTATTATTATATTTTATAACTTTCTTTGATTAAAGACAACAAGCAATAAGTATTATATGGTGTGTATATACATTGAATAGTATGGTTACCATGGTATTTTAGATAGTGACATATATTGGGAATAATTGCTAGTATAGTATATAAAAAAAGTTTCTAGATCATTAAAAAACCCAGCACAGTAAGATTGTGGCACATTTGGATCCAGTATAGATTTAATCTTACAGTGATTAAAATCACTATCATAAGAAACGCTTCGATGCAAATCTGTAGATAATGTTTAATTCTCAGAAATTGGTGGATAATTATAAAAGCAACAACAACAATTTCCTTACTTATATCAAGATTAGTAATTCTTAGATTCAAAAATATAATAAAAAATTATATATTATATAATTGTTATATTGAATTTTTTTCAAATTATTATTGATATTGATTTTTAATATGTTAAAAGTAATAATTTTTAATCTTCTTTATTTCATCCTTTAAAGTGAAAGTTTATAATAAAAAAAAAAATGAATTTATTACCATAACAAGTAGCTCAATTTGCAAGTTTGAAATTGACATTATTAAATAGATAAAAATGAAATTGTTAAGATTAATATGTAATCAGCAAATTTTATAATTACTATTTACAGTAAATTTATCAGTAAAGTTCGATTTTTTTTTTACATTATTATCGTAATAGATAACTTAAATAGAAGTAATAGTAATTATTTCCTAATAACTTTTGGTGTTTAAAAAGATTCTGCAATTGAAATATTTAGAACTTAATTAATTTTAATGTTTTGCTTTAACTAAATGAACCAATCAAAACAAAGTTGTTAAAAATATTTACTCAATTGAGCTTATTATAAAATTTGATTATAATTGTAAAAATCCATTGTTAATTCAGGAGAAACTAACAATCATTTTTTTTAGAAATGATTTATATAGCAACATGTTACCAAAAAATGTGTAATATTATAGTCTAGTAGTACACACAAATAGAGTAAAAAAATTATTAAATTACAAAGTAAAATGATTTAATTTTGTAGTTGAAACCTGAGATTGAGCGTTCACAGACACAAAATAAAAAAAAACACACCATAGTAAAATTAATACCTTCTCAGCTTCGCATCGAAGCTAAAAATTGGTGAATTATTCTAAAAGCTACATGAACTCCTATTTCCTTATTTATATCCTGATTACAAGTTTTACTATTTATAAGTGTAATATATATATATATAATATTTAAATATATAAAGGGAAGAGGTGTTATTTTCAAAAAAAGTATGTCGAATGATAGAGGGATATAAATATTTTTTCTCATAAAAAAATTGTATTGATCAACACTTTTCAATAAGTTATAGCATTATAAAGTTAAAAATGTAAAATATAAAATCCATAGTTTTCACACAAAAATAGCATTCGGTAGCCATTTTCACCGTGAAGACAAAATAAAGTCCGGAATTTTTTTTTCGTTGTTAAAGTATATTACATTAGCTTTAATTTAAGATATATATAAAAGTGTCAAACTTTTCGGAACACTTTCAAAAGTTAAGTTGAAAAAGTTGTCATTTAAAATCCCTTCGTTGAGCAGGTAAAGGTCATCTTTAAAAAAAATTGGTCAAGTGAGAGCTGAGAAAATAAATGACAGCCACAAAAAAACGTATTACAATAATTTAAAAATAAATAAGAAATTTCTTTTCACAAAGAGATATTACAATGACTGGGTCCTTGATATTTATTAAAGTTATTGAATCTAAATGAGGTAAAAATCAAATAAGTTGAACATTTTTTCAAAAACTCAAAAAAGAATGAAAAAACCCAGCACAGGGGGGTCGCGGCACAGTGGTGACGTGGCATAGTTGGATCAAGTATAATGATATCTGATAGTGATTAAAATCACTATCAAAAATAAACGCTTCGATGCAAATCTTTAGATAGTGTTTAATTTTAAAAAAATTGGTGTTTTATTCCAAAAGCTACTTGATCTGCTGGTTCCTTATTAATATCTCGATTAAGATAAAGTATGTCGAATGAAAAAGGGTTTATTAAAAAATATTATTTCTCATAAAAAAATTGTGTGGATCCATAAACTTTTCAATAAGTTATAGCATTATAAAGTTAAATATAATATAAATAATAAAATCGAGAATTTTCACACGAAAATAGCATTCTGTAGCGATTTTCGCCGTGAAGACAAAATAAAGTCCGAAATTTTTTTTTTGCATAATAAAGTATATTACATTAGCTTTAATTTAAGATATATATAAAAGTGTCAGACCTTCCAGAACACTTTAAAAAGTTAAGTTGAAAAAGTAATTTTTTTGTAAAAAAGTTGTCATTTTAAATCCCTCCCTGAGGCAGGTTAAGAGTCAGATTTACAAAAATTATATGCTAAATGATAGGTAAAGACATCAAGCATCTATAAAAAAAAAAATTATATTGATATGTTCATTTTTGAAAAAGTTATGGCACATTTTAGTAAAAATAATTGAAAAAATTTCGAAAATTAGCGATTTTTAAATTTGTAATTTTTTTGGAGGTTTCCCCCATTTACGGGGAACGGGGGAATTTTTTTCAATTTTTAAGGGTAATGTCTTCGACTAGATACGATTTGTGATCTTTTGACGTATCGTTGAAAGAAATCCGTTCGGTAAGAGCTGAGAAAAAGTGATAACAGACACAAAAAAAAAAAAAAAAAAAAAAAAAACACATCATAGTAAAACCAATACCTTTTCAGCTTCGCATCGAAGCTAAAAAAAATGAAATTAAGAAAAAATGAAATTTTGTTTGGGGTCCGAACTTAGTACTCTAAGCATGAAAGATACAAGTGTTACCGACTCAGCAATCGTACGTACATATGGTCAGTGGATAAAAATGGCAATTTAAACTAGTTCAATTATCTTTCTTGACTTAAAGGAATAAAAAAAAAAACCCAGTACAGTGGGGTCGCGGCATAGTGGGATCAAGTATAATGATATCTGACAGTGATTAAAATCACTATCATAAAAAACGCTTCGATGAAAATCTGTATATAGTGTTTAATTTTAAAAATTGGTGGATTATTCCAAAAGCTACATGATCTGCTATTTCCTTATATATTTTCTGATTAAGATAAAGTATGTCGAATGAAAGAGGGATATAAATATTACTTATCTTAAATAAATTTTAATGATCCATACATTTCATAAAAGTTATAAAGTTAAAAATAAAAAAACAATTTTTTTTATTAACTTTGATGTTAGTTTTCACCTTGAAAATAAAATAAAGTCCCCAATTTTTATTCCCATAATAATGTATATTATATAAACTTTAATTTAAGGTTATATAATATAACCTAAGGGTATATAAAAGTGTCAGTATTTCCGGAACACTTTCAAAAGTTAATTTGAAAAAGTTCATTTTTTGTAGAAAATATATCATTTTGAATCTTCTCCTTTGTGGACAGGTAAAAGGTAAGATTTTCAAAAAAATATACCAAATAATAGGTAAATACCTAATGTATCTATACAAAACTTTGTTTCTATTCATTCATTTTTCAAAAATTTATTGCAGTTTTAAGTAAAAAAGTATAAAAAATGTCGAAAATTGTAATTTTCACATGTTATCAATGATGGATTAATTCCTAATAAGGGGAAAATATGATCAATAACGTTTAAATATCGCATAATTTAAATCATAACAAATTGATATTATTTAAATAAAACAAAATTAAACACGATATAAATTCATAACGTTTTCATTATTTTAATCGTATAACATAATAATATTGTTAACGTTTTAACTGTCGTAAAGTTAAAACAACTTTGATTTTAGCCCGGTTTCGATAAGAATGAAACCAAAAAAAAAAACATATTTTACAGAACAATCAAATAAAATAAAAAATAATTTCATCCGAAAAACAAATATTAACTTCAAGATTTTACCATGATTTAACTTACAGTATAGGCCTGGCATATCCTACCTGTGTGATATTATGTTAACAAGCAACAATTTTTTTTTTAACATTATATCTTTANATCCGACCAACCGACCACACCCAACACTTTAGTAGCAGACTATGCGGATGATAAAGTCATAATATCATCCAGTTCAGATCCTATTATAGCCTCCAAAAACCTACAAAATCATCTCTCACTTATGGAAGATTGGTACAAAAAGTGGCAATTTAAAATAAACCAAGCCAAATTNAAAGTGGCGATTTAAAATAAACCAAGCCAAATCAGTACATACTACATTCACACTTAAATTAGCACCATGTCCAGAGATATCAATTTTTGGCACTCGGATTCCCTCATCCCCAAACGTTAAATACCTCGGGCTAACTATTGATCGCCGCATTACTTGGGCTCAACATATCATAGCCAAAACATCACAATTAAACTCCCGCTTACAAATACTCAAAACCCTAATCATCAACAACAAACACTTAAACCTAAATATTAAACTACTCCTTTACAAATCTCTCCTAAAGCCAATCTGGACGTACGGCTTACAGCTATGGGGCAACGCAAAAATTTCTAACCTAAATAAAATTCAACGGTTCCAAAATAAAATACTAAGAAAAATTACCAATTGTCCACCATATGTTTCAAATCANTATATAAATATGCGTATAAGGACAAAACAAAATAATTAAAAGACGAAAGTGTCATCGGTGGGTGGCTTCTTCATTCAATATTTCATTCTTGTTTATCTTAGCTAATACTCTTATTGTGCCGTTTGTGTATAGATTGTGTATATATTAATAAAGAAGAAAAAAACATTATATCTTTATATTTTCCTCATAACATCATAAAATGTGTATTATTTTGTAATAAATTATTAATTTATAATTATTAACTAGCTGAGTTCGTTAGTTAATTCATTTTTTTTTTATCTTTTTAAGCCAATTAAAGTAAGAGAAAAAAAATAGCAAAAGTAAGAGATAAAAGGTCTAAAAGTTATCATTATATAAGGTGTATAAAAAGTGTTAATAATAAGATACTCTCGAGTGATGATGATGTGAAAAAAAGGGGTAAAGAGTATTTTGAAATATTACTGAATGAGAAGTATCTAAAAGAGACATTAGAGGATATCTCGTGGAATGATGGACTGGTATATTTAATTAGTGAGAAATAGGTATGGGAGACTATGGCATCAATGAAAATGAATAAAGCAGTAGGACCAGATGAAGTGCCAGTAGAAGTATGGAAAATATTAGGCGGTGTTGGCATAAGGTGGTTGAAGGGACTTTTAAAGAGAATCTTATTAGAAGGGAAAATTCCAAATGAATGGAGGAATAGTATTGTGGTGCCGATATTTAAAGGTAAATGTGACATACAGGAGTGTGGAAATCATAGAGGCATAAAGCTTATGAGTTATAGTATGAAAATTTGGGAAAAAGTAGTAGATAAGAGAGTAAGAAATGAGACATCGGTATCTAAAAACCAGTTTGGATTTATGCCTGGTAAGTCAATAATGGAGCCATTATTTTGTGTGAGGAAATTAATAGAAAAGTTTAGGGAAAAGAAAAAAAGCTTTGTATGGTATTTATAGATTCGGATAAAGCATATGATAGAGTACCGATATAGAGTACATTAAAATAATAGAAGATATGTATGATGACACTTTTACAAGGGTAAAAAGCATAAGAGGATTAACAGAAGGTTTTCGGGTAAAGATAGGAGTACACCAAGGTTCTGCTTTAAGCCCTTACTTATTTTCTATAGTGATGGATGAAATTACTAGAGGAATACAAGGAGAGGTGCCGTGGTGTAATGAGTAAGACAGAGTATATAGAGCAGGAGTTTGATAAAGGAGAACACAAGGTAGGTGAAATAAGGAGACCAATGACAATAGGTGAGGACGTGATTGAAGAAGTGGAAAGTTTTAAGTATTTAGGATCAGTTGTGCAAAAGAGCGGTGGTATTGACGAGGATGTAAGACACGAGATTAAGTGCGATTGATTGAAGTGGAGAGAAGCGTCTGGTGTCTTATGCGATAAAAGAATTCCTACGAGGGTAAAAGGTAAATTCTACAAGACTATAGTGAGACTAGCTATGATGTATGGTTCAGTGTTGGGCGGTTAATAAGAAAGTAGAGCAGAGAATGACTGTAGCAGAGATGAAAATTCTTAGATGGATGAGTGAAGTGACTAGAGAATATAGGATAAGGAACGAGCATATAAGAGGGAGTATAGGTGTAACGTCTATCGTGGATTGGTTTAGTCATATTATGAGGAAAGAAGAATCAGAAGTCCTAGAAACAGTTGTAGCAATGAATGTTGAAGGAAGAAGAGGTAGAGGAAGACCAAAAAAGAGATGTTATTGAATGCGATATGAGGACGGTTGATGTGAGCGTAGAAGATGTGGGATATCATATCAAGTGGAAGTTTAGGATAAGGGTGGCCGACCCCAAGTAGTTGGGAATAAAGCAAGGAAGAAGAAGAAGCCAATTAAAAATTAATAGCGACTTCCCCTAATAATTAGGGGAAGTTGCTATTAATTTTTAATCATCCCAATAGGGCCTAATGGGATATTTTCTTAACCTTTGATACTCCGAGACGGGTGGCTAGTTGATGGAGTCTTCAAATATTTTCTAAATTTTAGGCACATTTTGAGAAGTACTTCAGTTTAATCTTACCCACTTCCTTAGAATTAAGTCATACATGATTCTAGGTTAATAATGGACGGGACAGGTATTATGGATTAATAAAATAGATTGCTAACTAGTAATACGGCTGCAGTTAAATAACCGCTATCCTTTAATGAGACAAATCATTCCATTTTCGACACTTTGTGTATACTTTTGTTATCAATAACTTTTTTATTATTGTGATAATAAAATTATTTGTACACAAAGTATAGAAAAAAATTTTTTGGGCTATAAAATATGGCGGCTATTTGACTCCACTCATGATCATTGGCAATCTTATTTATTATCTATACCTGTGATTTTAACTTATCGAAGTTAAAAAAATGTCTTTTATCTTATTTGTAATATAAACATGTAGTGGGGTGTGTTAAATCTATATGTAAACTTAATTCAAAATTTAAATTACTGGAAAATACTGGTAATAAACAAATTTTTTTATAAAATTCCTTTATATATTTTTAGAAGTTATTATTATGTGTATTTACTACGATTACAAATAATTATGACTAATGATTGTGTTCGTCTATGTATTTTTTATAAATTTCTACTAAAATATTGATTTAACTAATAAATCTTAATGTTTAATGGTTGAAACGAAGAATGGCTAAACGGTTTTTTGAAAATATATTTCCCAGTTACACACCAAGAGAGTTAAACACTTCACCCCAATATTGGCGGACCAGATTGTTTGATATGGTAGACTACATTAAAAAAAATGCAGCACTATCTAATGATAATGATTTGTATACTGGTTCTACTGGAATTGCATTTATGTTTTTTTGCTTAGCTGAATCAGATGGATATCGTAATGATGCTAAAAAATTCTTAAATTATGCTATCGAATGCTTAAGTTTGAAACCAGCTATACTTTTTAGTAGTAGTAGTGCTTGTCAGTTTATTTGTGGAGATGCTGGAATAAATGCTGTAAGTGCAGTAATTTATCACAGAGTTGGAAATGAAATCTTGGCTAATAAACATCTTGAAAGTTTTAAAAAAGGAGCAATAACTTGCCAACCAATAGATTTTTTTAAACCTGGAGGTGATGAATTATTTGTTGGCCGTGCTGGCTATTTATGTGGAATTTTGTGGTTAGAAAAAATATTAGGTAAAGAGATTTTGCCTGATACAGATATCATTCAATTATGCTCTACTATTGTAGAATCTGGACGTAAATATTCTAGAAGAACCAAAAGCATTTTTCCACTTATGTATTCTTATTATAAGACTGAATATTTAGGTATGTAAAATTAATAAATCCTTACAAATATTCCCTCTAAAAATATGTTTTAATAGTAGCTAACAGTTTTAAGTGTTATTGTATTACTCGTTGTTTATCAATGATGTGTAACACTATTTTAGAGTAATGTAATTATGTTTAAAGAACTCAATATAGTGTTATTTAAATTAATAGTGGGTAAGCAAGAATGTAATATATTTGATTTGATTTTATTCAATGTTTTTTTGTTGTTGTTATGGTGAAAAAATAGAAAATTTTATAGGGTCTGGTGACACATATATAAATTAAAATCATACCTAATTCAAATTTGTTTTTTAGGAGCAGCCCATGGTTTATCTACTATTTTGCAAACTTTGATTTCATTTCCACAGTTCATTGAAACTAATCAATCAGCAAAACAAGATATAAAAAAGAGTATTGATTTACTTGTTTCTTTACAAACTGACAGTGGGAATTTTCCATGTGCAATGGATGAACTTGGTTCTTTAAAAAGACCAGAATCCGATGAATTAGTTCATTGGTGTCATGGATCACCAGGTATTCTAAATAGTTTATTTTTCAAAGCATATTAACCATATAAATTAAATTAATATAAGCACATGATTTTTCATGGTCACTAAATTGACTTAATATTTTCTATGTAATAAATCAACTTATGTAGACATTAGTATGTGTTATTTGAGTTTTAATACTGAATAGTTCTACAAAAATTGAAATTTATCATTTATTATATAAAATTGTTAAAGTCAAAGAATTGCTTTGTGGATTTTAAACACTTATTGTTAGAATGAAAAGAAATAAACACAAAATTTAAGTAATTACAATGTTATTATTAAGACAATAGAAAATAAATAATTTATAAAAATACTTCTTTACATTAAATACATAAATAATAGAACTTAGTAGTTATATTAGCGATAATGCAATATAATTAACTATAAGTTTGAAAATAAAAGTAAGCAGATCAATACAGTAAACCAGGTTCTTTATAAACTACATTTTAGTAACAATCTAACCACATAAATTACAATTGGTTTTTGTTATTGTTTTATTTTTGCTGTGGTCATATTAAGAAAAGTAAAATTTATGAGTAGATAATAGATATTATCAAAATAACTACACAAATTTATAGGAAAATCTCAAATCATATCAAGACTAACCAGATTTAAAATTGGAATTTCTTGATTGTTGATCTAGTGCTATATTACTAATTTTTTTTGACTATTTAAAAATTAAACATGCCATTCTAAAAGTCTGATCACATTTCATCCATAATGCTTACAAAAATCAAAGATAAATCTAAATAGTTATAGTAGATTTATGTTTAGAGCATTTTAATGGTAATAAATTGGTTCTATGTTCAAATATGGCTGGCAAAATTTCGAGGTTTTTTTAAACCATTTCCTTTAGTATTGAAAAGTAATTAATAAATAGAATTCATTTTTTCAGGAGTTGTGTATTTACTTGCCAAAGCTTATTTATTATTCAAAGAACCTTCTTATTTGGAGTCATGTCTAAAATGTGGCGATTTAGTGTGGAATAAAGGTTTATTAAAAAAAGGACCAGGTAAGACATTATACATAAAAATTATATTCTTTAACAAGTTTTATAATTTAACTTTTTTTTTAAAGGTTTATGTCATGGAGTAGCAGGAAATGGCTATGTTTTTCTATTATTATATAGGTTAACTGGAGATACAAAACATTTATACCGAGCTGTAATGTTTGGTGAATTCTTATTCACAGATGAATTTATGAAAAAATCAAAAACACCAGATAATATGTTTAGTTTATTTGAAGGATTAGCTGGTACTGTTTGTTATTTAATTGATTTAACGCAACCTCAAAAAGCTTGTTTTCCATTCCTCGATATCTTCTAGGGTTAAGTATCTCTATGTAGTATGATATATTCTTGTGTTATTAATGATAAAATTATACTTTATCCTTTATTTCATGTAAGATTCTTGTTTTAAAATTATTATTTTACTTTTTTAGGACGTTATTAATTTTTAATTTAGAAAATGACTAAAACTTATTAAAATGTAAAAAATAGTTTTTAACTTTTCACTGTAAGCAATATTGTCCAGAGAATGTGTACCCAAATTATTTTATTATTTTGCTTAACTGAACCTTCATCAAAGCCTGAAAGAAAAGAAAAGAAAAGAAAACAAATTTTATCATTAATACTTTCTGTTTGTATTCTTATCTGACACCCTAAAAACTTAATGATTTTAAAGTATTTCAGAGTTATATAACAATAGTTTACTAAATAATAATTATTTTGTGGCACCTATCATTTTGGTTTTTGCATTCTTTTAAGCTACATATAGTTAGAGTTTATACAGTTGATATATTATAAATCTGTTTGAATAATGTGAAATAAAATAATAATTCTGTAACATATAAGGGAAAAAATGTTAATAATTTCACACAGATAAAATATATAAAAAAAATTTAATTATTCATAAATACTTTAAAAATTTCACAATAAAGTATACAATAATTTGGCATTCTGAAATTTATTTAATCTTGACTACTTAAGTAATTATAAAAAATTTCTCTGATAGTAAATTGGACTTGATTTCCTGTAAAACTTTGATCTGTAGGAAATTCTTTAATTAAGCTTTTATATACCTTCTTCAAACATTTTCTCAAATCTAAATCAATTATATCTTTACTACTAGATTTATTTAATTTAAATTCATTGAATGATATTTCGAGTTTTTCTAATCTTTCAATTGTTTTAGAGTGTTCTTTTTTTAGTTCCGCTAATTCTTCGGATAATGTTTCTACCAATAACTTTTTTGATGAATTTATATTGTTTAATACAACTTGGTCATTTTGATTTGGTACATTATCTGAAGAACTGTTATTTAACTTGATTTTTATTTCTTTATTCATAATTAATGAAACTTGTGCATTATCATCTTCCATTTCATAAACATTTTTCACATTTACAATTAAACATAAACTTTGATGTCCATCAGTTAAAATTTTCCAAGCTCCCATTTCTGCAGCTGGAATGTATATTATTCTCTGGGTGCCAACATTTACACCCATTAAAGACTTTTCCCATCCTTCATTTCGTATAAGGACTTTTAGATTTTTATTATCTTCGTAATTGTTAGATACTTCAGGTCCAATAGTTTTACCTTGAATTATTTTTGCACTAAATGTTACTTCGACAACACTTCCAAATTTAGCTGTAACTCCATTGCGAATTGGATAGTATAGATCGATCCAAAACATTATTTTAGGATTATTTAATTTCCATAAAATAAGTGAAATATTTGAATTAAAATCTACAGCATCATGTATGTTAGCAAATTCTAATCTCCAACGGGTCATAGTTATGATTTCAACACAGTTGTTTTCAAAAACATTATAAACGAAATCTTTATTTAAAGAATAATTAATAAGGATTGTATTTTTTCCATATAATAAAATTTGATAGTGCTTAGATTCCTTATCACCTGCTAATGCAAAACCATACTTGCCTACAAACAAGGAAGAGTTATTTTCTACCTTATAAACAGTAACAACTTTTGCAATTATAGTACTAACAGAAAGATTAGATGGTTGTGATTTGTTATGTGTTGCCAATTTTTTTTGTTCAAATAGATTATTAGGATTTAAATCCATTAAATAAACTATAAAAAATATAATAGAGTGATAATTTATTTGTAATTATAAAAAATAACGATAAGGAATTTTTATCTAAGAAATATAAGATTACGTAGTAGTAAAACTTAACGTCAAAAATAATTTAATACTATTACTATTTTTATTATATTTACTGGATCCTATTTATGAATATTCAGTCTGTGATTCACTATTGTAATCAAATTTATGTGAGCTAAGATAGTATTATCACAATTTGTAAACAAAGTGGAAGTTACCCAACCATATGTTTGTGATATCTATAATTGTGCACGATAAGGCATCAATGGGACATTAAAAAAACGCTTCGATGCAAATCTGTAGATAATGTTTAATTCTCAGAAATTGGTGGATAATTATAAAAGCAACAACAACAATTTCCTTACTTATATCAAGATTAGTAATTCTTAGATTCAAAAATATAATAAAAAATTATATATTATATAATTGTTATATTGAATTTTTTTCAAATTATTATTGATATTGATTTTTAATATGTTAAAAGTAATAATTTTTAATCTTCTTTATTTCATCCTTTAAAGTGAAAGTTTATAATAAAAAAAAAAATGAATTTATTACCATAACAAGTAGCTCAATTTGCAAGTTTGAAATTGACATTATTAAATAGATAAAAATGAAATTGTTAAGATTAATATGTAATCAGCAAATTTTATAATTACTATTTACAGTAAATTTATCAGTAAAGTTCGATTTTTTTTTTACATTATTATCGTAATAGATAACTTAAATAGAAGTAATAGTAATTATTTCCTAATAACTTTTGGTGTTTAAAAAGATTCTGCAATTGAAATATTTAGAACTTAATTAATTTTAATGTTTTGCTTTAACTAAATGAACCAATCAAAACAAAGTTGTTAAAAATATTTACTCAATTGAGCTTATTATAAAATTTGATTTGTAAAAATCCATTGTTAATTCAGGAGAAACTAACAATCATTTTTTTTAGAAATGATTTATATAGCAACATGTTACCAAAAAATGTGTAATATTATAGTCTAGTAGTACACACAAATAGAGTAAAAAAATTATTAAATTACAAAGTAAAATGATTTAATTTTGTAGTTGAAACCTATCATATCAAACCTGATTCGTCAATAAATATTTTGAAAATACTAGAAATTAATGATTTTAATTGTTTGTATTGAAAAAGCTGGTTAAGCTACTTTTTATTTGAATAAGGAATATTTTTTCAATTTTTAAGGGTAATATCTTCAACTAAATACGAATTGTAATCATTTGACGTATTGTTGAAAAAAGCAGGTCGAGTAAGGGTTGGCAAAATAAATCGTAGCCACAAAAAAAACCACATAGTAAAATAATATTAAAATGAATAAGACATTTCTTCTCGCCAGGAGAGTCTATAGTGATGAGATCCTTGATATTTATTGAAGTTATTGAATCTAAATGAGATAAAAATAAAATAATTTAAAAATTTTTTTCTAACTCAAAAAAAAATGCAAAATATCATTTGCTACAGGCGGATTCGAACCTCATACCTTAAGCGTGAAAGATACAAGTGTTACAAATTCGTAAATTCGTTGTTTTCTTCGCATGATAAAATTAGCAATTTAAGCTAATTAAAATTAAAAAATAACTTTTTCGACTTTAAAAAAGTAAAAAAAATTTAATAAGTTTAATTTCTTATGTCTTATGAATTTTATTCTATGTCAATTAAATTGTATATATTCATTAAAGTCAGTGTATTCCACTTGTAAGATATTTTAAAATAAAATAAAATACAAAACCCAGAATTTTAACACAAAGATAGCATATTTTTAAATACGGTAACCATTTTCACAAAGAAAAAAATGTATACTTCGTATTTTTTTTCATAACAAAGTATATAATATAAGCCTTAATTTAAAATTAAATAAAACTGTGAATATTTCCGGAACATTTTCAAAAGTTAAGTTGAAAAAGTTCTATGTTTTATACAATGTTTAAAGTTTCAAACGCCCCCTATATAAGGGAAATTGTCCAATTTTAATCAACAGTATGTTAAATGAAAGATATACTTATATTGTATTTAGAAGAAAAAAATTGTGTTGATACATACATTTATCGAAAAGTTATAGTATTTTAAAGTTGAAAATTTAAAATCAAAAATTTTAACAGAAAAATACCATTATTTTAACTACGGCAGCCGTTTGCATGCAGAAGGTTAAGTGTCGGGACGATTTTTTTTTTTCATTTTATAGTACATGACATACGCTTTTATATGGTATATGTTTAAAGGACGCAGTATTTCTGGAACATTTTCAAAAGTTAAGTCGAAAAAGTTAGTTTTTGTAAAAAAGTTACTATTTTAAATTCCCCCCGTGAGCAAGTTAAGTGTTAGATTTAAAAAAAAATGATATCAAATGAAGTGGAAAAAATTAAGGTTTTAATATAAAAAAAAATTATGTTGATATGTTGATTTTTGAAAAAGTCATGGAAGTTTTAAGAAAAAAAAGTGAAAAAAATGACATAATATACCGATTTTAAAAATTGTAATTTTTTTGGAGATTTCCCCTATTTGCGGGGAGTGAGGGAAAATTTTTCAATTTTTAAGAGTAATGTCTTTAACTAGATATGATTTTGTGATCTTTTGACGTATTGTTAAAAGAAATCGGTTCAGTGAGAGCTGAGAAAAAGTAGCAACAGACATAAATAAAAAAAACCCAGCACAGGGGGGTCGCGGCACAGTGGTGACGTGGCATAGTTGGATCAAGTATAATGATATCTGACAGTGATTAAAATCACTATCAAAAATAAACGCTTCGATGCAAATCTTTAGATAGTGTTTAATTTTAAAAAAATTGGTGTTTTATTCCAAAAGCTACTTGATCTGCTGGTTCCTTATTAATATCTCGATTAAGATAAAGTATGTCGAATGAAAAAAGGTTTATTAAAAAATATTATTTCTCATAAAAAAATTGTGTGGATCCATAAACTTTTCAATAAGTTATAGCATTATAAAGTTAAA
>NW_026099576.1:2981672-3068752 GCF_025091365.1 Daktulosphaira vitifoliae | reverse complement strand
ACAAAAAAAAAAAAAAAAAAAAAAAAAAAAAAAAAACACATCATAGTAAAACCAATACCTTCTCAGCTTCGCATCGAAGCTAAAAACACATCACGGTAAAATTAAACCTTCTCGGCTTCGCATCGAAGCTAAAAACAAAATAATTCAAAATATTGAATTAAAATTAAAGCAACATTTTGCAAATATCAAAATTATTGTGATTAAAGAATGTAAAATGAAAAAGAATAAGTTTTTAAATTTCTTTAATTTAAAAACTATACTTTTACCCAGATGTTGATCAGAGTACTAAGTAATAATGTTTAATTAGTTGTTTTTTTCAATCATTATGTTGGTTGACGCCAGCCAATTTTTGAAAATTAGTCTGGTGTGTCTTTGAAGGGGTTAGCCTAGCCTAGTGGTTAGAATCATACATGTATGTTTTGGCGGACGGTGACCCAAGCTCTATCCCCAGGATGCCAAAGAGATTTTTCTTGTGATCTTATTATTGGAGTCTGGTCTCAAGTGCTAGTCGGCCATAATACCCGTCCCACCCATCATTGGCCTAGCCAAGAACCATCATTGACTTCCTATAATGTGAAAGAAGGCTACCACCTTCTGTAGTATGTTAAGTTTGGAAAATAAAAGGATGTACAGCTGATCATTAGACTAGTGTATCCTGGAGAATAACTAAATACAGTGGTTTCCCAATTCTGTAGGAAACATTCTGCCTTCTTACTAGTTATAGTTTTATTTAATTATAGTTAGTAAGTTAATGTTTATTAAATATAATCGAGGTCATAAAATACCGGACAACTTTAGATAATTATTTTAAAAATAAGCATCAAAAAAATAAAATTTAATTATGAAAAAAAAATTATTTTAAATTATTAATTTTTCAAAAAGTTATGACAATTTTATGTAAAAATAATAACATAAAGAAGGTTGATATTTTAGACCTAAACAACATTTTTTGTTTAGCTTCAAGTGAGTTTACGCATGAAAGAGAAAGTGTCGGGATAATTTTTTTTTTAACTTATAGTAAATAATGAGTTAATGATAACAATTAAGGAAATGAATGTTGAAGGAAGAAGAGGTAGATGAAAACCAAAAAAGAGATAGAGTGATGTTATTAAATGTAATATGAGGACAGCTGGTGTGTGCGAGATAATGTGGGAGATCGTGTCAAGTGGAAATTAAAGATACGGGGGCTGATTTCAAGTAGCTGTGATAGAGGCGAGAAAAAAGAAGAAGATATGATTTAAATCCGGAACATTTTAAAAGTTAAGTTGAAAATATAAGCTCTCTGTATAAAAGTTGCAATTTTGATTTTCTTTTTGTGGATATACAAAGGGTCAGATTTTTAAAACTATACTTATACTACCGCATAACTTAGTAGAATATTACTTTATTACGTGAAAAGCTTTAAAAGAAAGTAATCTTGTAAAACAGTTGAACCCTTTGATATAATTAAGATAACATTATTGGACATTTTTTAATATATTTTTTTAAACCCTAATAAATGTTTTAGGTTTTAAAAGAATGACTAATATACCTTTTAAGTATAATTTATTAATTATGAGAACATGTATTTCTCCACCTCATTTATTTTACATAACATTTCTCTAAATCTACAAGTTTTCTTATTATTAATTTTTTTTTTTAACAAATAATAAAATTGTTTTAACAGATATCATGAAATTAAAAACAACTACGCTTCAGACCATATTATGCTATATAATAGTATGTAATGTTGACATTGCATTTGATCATTATATAGTACCAAATCTGGCATTCGCCATAGAATTATCTAAACTATTTTAATTTAGTCATCAAGTATTACACCATACTACAGGTATCAATATTAATTAAAAGTAAGGTCGAACTAAAACATAATATTAAGGTGAACAAAGCGTATGCAACACATTGTATGTATAATAGTCGGATTTACATAAAGTGTCATGTCTTTAAAACAATAACTGAGTACCCTTTAACTATACTTATACAGCTATAAAAATAAAATTGTTCAGGGATTTTGGTAGAATTCTTGAATCTGACTACTGCGAAATGACATTGATCCTTTGTCTTAATATACAATCGTAATATGCCTATGGAGGTGCGCATCTTATTCATTAAATACAATGATATGCACCCGTGAGGGAAAGCATGTAGGTGTATAATACATACATAAAATTAAAATAAAAAAATATTGCCGTGAACGTTAATTACAATATGTTTTGATACAATGATACATGGTAACATCATAGCTAAGAGTCTATGAATAATATTGAATTGTGATTTGCCGTAATGATAATTGCAAACCTTGCTGATTATTAGTCTCAAAATAATAAGGCATTTTTACAAATAGAAATAATTTAATAGGCAAATTCAATGTATACGTCGCAATCAAGCATAGTAGAACTCTTTCTAGTTTATATTTAATGCGAGTAAAAAGTAAACCGTTATGCCGAATGAATTATTTGAAATTACACTTTTGCTATTGAAAGTAGTTCCATTTCTACGTCTAACACATCCTTGTTTTACAACCGTTATTTAATTTACTATTTAGCTACGAAAAATGTATACTAATTATCGTTAAAACGAAGCTTAAAATTATTAGTTATTTACTGAAATTAAATTATTATTATTTTAATAATTGACTAAAATAAAACTAGTACACATTGTAATTTATTTTTTATGAAAAAAATTGGAAACAAGCCATTACGAGTTATAAAGAAAAATAGCGATTATTGATGATTCAAATTACTTTTTAAGACGTGCATTAATACTTTAAATAATTTTTTGCGAAATACGAGACCTCCAGCAGTGATCATGTACCTTCTCTTTAGTTCACATTGTAATATTTAAAATGACCCGGGTTTTTCCATTTTTAACGGATAGTCGTCTTAAGTAGTGTACATGGGCTGTAGCTATTGCCAAAAAAATAAAGTATTAAGAGGAAAAACATCATTTGTAATTAGTGTGCGTGTGCGTGTTTGCGACCTTGAACGGGGTGAATAAGTGATCGTCCCACGTAAACTGAGACGGTTGTTTCGCGGCTCACTGTATCTACAAGTGACCACATAATAGTGGTACTGACTTCAGTTGACGTTTGCACGTCCAAGCTGCAACATGATTCAAAACTTGATGACAGTTCTGTTCGGCGCGTGGCTCTTCAGCGCCGTTCAGACTCAACCACAACAACCATTTCTTACAGAACTTTTCCCTGAGCAGTTACAGCAACAACAACTACAGTTTCGGTTGAATGATGTTCAAGTGCAACTGCAACAAGTCAAACAGGCGCTCGAAGCACAGCCCCAAGACGCTGTACACCGACAATCATTGATGTTGCAATATGACGAATTTATGCGTGTACTCCAAGAAATTCAACAACAAATGCTTGTTTTACAACAACGAATACAAGAAAGGTTAAGTGGTAAAGTTAAATTCCAGCCCGTACCGCTTATAGATGTATCACAATTTCAACAGCAAAAAATGCAAGTACCAATTCCAATACAACAAAAACCATTAAAAAATCAATCTTCTGGATCATGTAGTACAGTCAGTGGAGAACCAGGAACTTGTAAACCGCTAGTTAATTGTTTGTCATTTTACGCAGAATTACCTGAACTCAAAAAACAGCCATGTAAGTTAGCAGTTAATGAATTTGGTGTTTGTTGTCCTGCCAGAAATCGTAAACCAGGTAATTTTAATTTATAGCTTGTTATAAGACTATTCAAAATTGTTAATAGTTACAATAGGATAATTGTAGACGGTGGGCACTGCGAAACACATTTTATTTCAATATATTTAAAGAATAAAAAAAATTTTTATTTTAAAGGTTGTTTTATTAGTCTAATCAATTATATTAATCTTTTGATCTTATTTTTGATGAATAAATAATTTATAGTTATTGAAACAATGAAAAGTCATCTAAGATCTATATTAAATGTTCCAAATAAAAATCTTAATTATTTAATGATCATGCACGTTTGTTATTTATATTTTTTTCTGTGGGTATACGAAATAAATATACAGCGTAAACCCACTTTTCAATTTTTGTTGAATTATCAAATGTTGGTGTAATATTCTGTTCATCATCATGGTCACTGTATTCTGATATGATATTATATGTTCGGAATACCAGGTAATTTATTTTAGCTTTGATGCGAAGCTGAGAGAGTATTAATTTTACTATGATACGTTTTTTTTGTTATTTTATTGAGACATAAAGGTTGTTAATTAAGTATAAGTGAAAAAACTGTTGTAGTATATAATGATAATCTAGGAATATAAAAATTAATATATGTATTTGCAAATAATTGTATATATAAGGTAATAATTACGAAGCAGTAATAGATCAATTTTTTCGAGATGGGAACAACATTTTTTCTAGTCATTAATTAATGTTCTTTTGGTCATTTATCATGTAAAGAGTTTTTTTTTAACAAGTGATGATTATTTAAAGGGAGGGAATAAGACCATTTATAAAAAGTGGAAGGCGGTATGATGGACGAAATTTTCATGTTCACCTATCAAGATTTTTAAGTGTATACTAATAAATTTACGACTACGTCACTGACAATGTTTCGACCTTATATTAAGAAATAAAACTGTAGTGACCTTTTTTAATTTAAAATAACATTTTTTATCCGTTATATTTTAGACTATAGGCCAAGAGTAAATTTTCCTTTCGCTGCCATAGCCACTTAGTTTTTGGAAAAAGTAAAAAATATAGCTTCTTATAAAATTTTTTAAAATTGGATTTTATTATTATATTGATTAGAGTATCATATAATTATTTATTTTAGCCTGCATAACATAATTTAATATTTTTTGAGGTCAAAAAATAACTATAATTAATTTGGCCTTATTATTATATAGCACTAAAATTGTTATTATTTCACGTAGTTATAATACATTTCCCTGAAATAAACCAAATAAATGTACAAGTGTTATAAAACAGATAATATTACATTGAATTGAGAAAGTGAAGTCGCTTTGGATGTAAAAATTAATTATCTAGAAACTATACTTTAAGTTCATTAACAATTACAAGTCCTTTGTTGGAAGAAATTTTATTTATTTACTGTGATATTTTATGTATATATTTCACATAAAGGTGTATCAAGGTTTTGTTTAAGTGATAAGTGAGTATAATCAATTAAATAACTAATTTTATGTATTATGAACAAATAAATGGTGTTTATACATTTGACAGTTGTTTTTATCTCTGAATCATTGTATTTGCCCGAATTGCTATTATGGTGGATATTAGTATAAGGTTATTTTTAATAAATCATTTAAACTAAATATTTTAAATATATCTATAAAATAACCATTGCAATATTTTTAAGATTTAGTTACTTTAATATTCTGAGTATATAAATAGGTCATTGATTTACCATTTATCTCTATAACTCATAAAATATTGTTTATATAAGAAAAACAGGTGACAAACAGGTTTTTTACACGTGGTATATAGATATATTACTGACATCGCTTAACTTTTGATACAATTATCATTTTGTTGAAATTAACACATATATATATATATATATATTACCTTCATAGACTACGTTTAATGCATATTTTTTATTATTCATAACTATTAAGAAAAAAAATTTATTTATTTATAATTAAAATTCAAAATATTCATTTTTATGGAAAAAATTAATAAGTTTAGGAAGTTATAAGCGTTATTAGTTAGGTGTGAGAACCTCTGTATAAATATTATATACTTTTAAATAATTTAACATTCAATTTTTAGATAATCAGCTGGTAACCGGTGTAATAAGAGCTCCACCTCCACCACCAGTGATCATTCCTCCTCTTACCTCACAACAGTTAAACGATGCGGCGGTTAACGCTATACAGCAGCTCAACGAACGTCAAGTATTGGTTACATCATTATTCACTAAGAGAATCTTGTTACCCACGGGAAGTGCAGCTGCATGGCATCAAGAGCTTTTCCAGACCACTAATGAAACTTTATCGCAGGGAGAACAAGCTCAAAAATCTGTAGATGCAAGTTTAGGTTTAGTTAATAAGTGAGTCATTAACATTTTCATTACTTAAATTATAACTGAGAGATATTACCTATTTTAGCTTCAATTTAACACGTGATCAAGGTACATTCGCTCTACCCAATTTCAGTATTCTAGATACGGTACTTGGTGATACTTGTCCAAGAACTTCTTTTTGTCAACCACACAAATATAGATCGACTGATGGATCATGTAATAATATCCAACATGAACAATGGGGACGTGCCAGTACAGCTCTTCAGCGTATTTTGCCTCCAAAATATGCTGACGGTGTGTTAAAAATAACTTTTTACGATTATTTATTAATCGATGTCTAGTTTATTTATTAGCTACTATTCAATAGGAGTTAACTTGCCAAGATCAAAAGCATCTGATGGCTCTCCATTGCCTAGCGCTAGAGTGGTGAGCATCACATTTACCCAAGATGTAGATGCGCCATCTGAAAATTACACAATGTTGCTTATGCAATGGGGTCAGTTCCTAGATCACGATATGACACAAACCCCAATAAGTCGAGGTCAGATGGGTAGTGGTATAACATGTTGTAGAAATGGTCGAGAGATAGATGTTTCTCTTCAACATCCAGATTGTTTTCCTATAGAAATACCACGCAATGATCAAATGTTTGGACCATTTAATGAAAGATGTATGGAGTTTGTAAGATCTTTACCAGCTCCTCGTCCTGAGTGTAATTTTGGGCCTAGAGAACAAGTAATTATTAAATTAGAGTTAATATAGTTTTGTTAATGATTATTGAATATTATGGGAAATTTAAGATGAACCAGATTACTGCCTATTTGGACGGTTCTAGTATTTATGGATCTTCATTGTCCTCACAACAGACTCTTAGAACGTTTCAGAGTGGTATGATGCAATTTCAAAATATTAGAGGAAAACATCTATTACCAGCTAATCCATCAGAATGCTCAGATGATACAGGCAGAGCAGCTTGCTTCAGGGCAGGTAATGACTCTGTATATATCTATTATAAGTATAATTTATGTTAAATTGTAATTTAAGTATGAAATTTATGCTAAAAATATATATTAATGTAATGGATTTTGCGTAAAATAATTATGTTATGTAATTTGTAGGAGATGCGCGGGTAAACGAACAGCTTGATCTTGCTATAATGCATACGATTTGGTTAAGGGAACACAATAGAATTGCAATGGAATTATCAAGGTTAAATCCTAGATGGAGTGATGAAGCATTATTTCAAGAAACTCGAAGGATTGTAATCGCTCAAATACAACACATTACATATAATGAATTTCTTCCTATTATTTTAGGTTAGTGTAGTAATACTAAAATTTAGTTCAATTTAATCTAATGATATTTTTATGTAAAGTTTGTCAAATTTTATTTTATAGGTAGAACATACATGAATAAATTTGGTTTATCACCAGAGGAAGTTGGATGGACAAGGAAATATGATTCGGAATTAAACGCTGGTATAACAAATTCTTTTGCGGGAGCAGCTTATCGGTTTGGACATACGCTTATTCAAGGAAATATTCAGTAAGAAAGGTTTTTATATTATTTATACTATATATATATTTATTTAGAAAATATTATAATTAAAAAATTTCAAAGATAAAAAGGCTTGATTTTATTCTGCATTTATTTTGAGGTGTCACCTCTAAATGTGTTTAGCTGTAATTAATTTGTTTTTCTATAAATAAATTGGGGTTCGAGGATTTTTAATTGAATTTTGTCCTTGTATGCTAAATTTTAATCTGATATAGTTAATTTTATTTTAAGAAAATTAAAAAATCCTGTACAGTCCTGTGTTTACTTTTGAGTTATTATTGTACTTGTTGGGTGGCAAATGATACAATTAGTATAAACTCATTATGGGTGTGGATTCAGAATTTTTTAAAGAGTGACGCAAACAATTTATAAATATTAAAATAAAATTTTGGCCAATTTTATCATTTAAAAGGCCTTTTTCGTTTTTTTTTAGTAAACAAAGATAATTAAGAATAAAGCACGCGCCTTTTGTACCCTCCCCTCAATATACCACTGACTAATAATCGTTGGCGATGAATACCTCATGACACTTCAGTATGTACTTTAAGTCAATAAATGTAGCTAGAACATAAAAATTGCCAATAAGTTTGTTGTTAGTTAATTCGTTAATTTATTGATAGATTATTTTTCGGGACTAATTTTTTTAACTTGTAGTATATTACTACTAACCGGTTATCGACCAGATGTTGATTTAATAGCAGTCAATCTTAGATGAAGAGGTGTGTAGATGGAAATAATTAAAAAAAGGGAAAAACATGTCTTCTACACATAGTGCTTCTTTCGTTGTGAAAGCTACTAAATGAATACCTATCGGGAAGCTCTAAGGCAGATGCGACTTAAAGCTAAAGCTTGTAAGCAACCAGCGTGTTCATTGCGTAACGCTATGCTATGTGCATTATATAAACATTGATTTAACTTAACTTTTTTTATAAAACTCACCCGTAAGAGCTTAACTGGTGCATAATATTAACAAAAAGTTATTGGATTTAATTTAGGAAAGTTGTTTTTACATAATATATTTTATTAAGTTAAATAATTAAAAAAATAAAGAATTCTAATAAATGTTATAGTGGATATGGAAAATTTGGTAACATAAGAGAGAACTTAGTTCTCAGTAAGCAACATTTCGCTCCATTTAGTATTTATAAAGATGGCGCATTGGATGATTTCATCAGAGGACTGTCGTTTCAAAGTTCACAAAAATTCGATCGATTTTTCACCAAAGAAGTAAGTTAACTTTCCTTAAAAAATTAATGAATAACACACATATGTGTGGATAAAGATTTATAATAATGTAAATTTTTAAATATTATAGGTAACTGATCATTTGTTTCAAGGGAATTTGAACTTTGGATTAGACCTTGTTGCGTTAAATGTACAGAGAGGGCGCGATCATGGTTTACCACCCTACAATGATTGGCGCGAGGTATGTGGCTATAAAAGGGCTAAAAGCTGGAATGACTTAGAAGAGTTCATGGAACCACAAGTACTCTCAACACATAAGACATAAAATTCTATTTTATTATAATATTATTTTATTTTAGACTATTACGAGATTAGCAAGATTATATAATTCAGTAGACGATATTGATTTATATATTGGTGGAGTTGCAGAAAAATCTATGGCAGATGCTTTGTTGGGGCCTACTTTTGTATGCATCGTTGGAGATCAATTTTCTAGATTACGACGTGGCGATCGATTCTTTTACGAAGAAGCAGGTCAACTTTCTGCTTTTGATCAAGGTAAGAAAATTTTGGAATTGATATTGTTTTATGGAAGTTCACACTATACCGTAATTTAAATTTATTTTATGGAAGAATATAATTATATATGATCAAGTACGAAGCCAAAAAAATTCTCTGAGGGGGACAACATTTTTTTAGCTATTACATCATTTTTTATGTAAAACATGTAGTTCTTACCTAATGTCCAATAGAGGAAGTGATGAATCTACTATAAAAAATTAATTTTATGCTGTGAAAAATGTATTTATTTTTTATGTAAACTAATTGAATGTAAAATTTTATTTAAAAAAATCTACTCTTATCTGAATAAATGTCATGTTCAGTTGTAATAATCATAGATTCAATTTAACATCCATATGCTTCTTTTTATACTAAATTACACAATAAAATCATATCACTAAAATGAAACATTTTTTAATCAGCATAGACCAAAATATACTTTGATAAACCAAGTTTTTACGCTGATTTCAAATCTGCAATAAGATTTTTTCCCTCATCTCTTTTTTTAGATTATTAATAATTTATAAAAACGAGTATTTACATTTAAACATTTTTTTTCAGTATGTTAAAAATAAACATGTAAAAATGCGATTCAAAATATCATATTAAACCCAATATTTTGGTTCTTTAAAGTTGATTTTTATGATAGTTACAATAAAAAATGTTGAACTATTAAACTTTTTTTAATTCAATTTGCAAGTTTGAAGTTTATATTATCAAATAGAAAAAATAAAAATGGCTTTGTTAGCTTCGATGCGAAGTTGAGAAAGGTATTAATTTTACCATGATGTGTTTATTTTTTTTGTCTGTTACTACTTTTTCTCAGCTCTCACTGGGCCGATTTTTCTCAACGATACGTCAAAAGATCATAAATTGTATCTAGTTGAAGACATTACCTTCAAAAATTAAAAATTTTTCTCTCGTTCCCCGTAAATACTCAAAATCACCCAAAAAATTACAATTTTTAGAATCGATAAATTTCGACATTTTTTTTTCTCTAAAAATTATCATAACTTATTGAAAAAAGAATAAATCAAAATAACTATTTTTCATATTGAAACCTGAGATATTTACCTTTCATTTGATATAAATTTTTTGAAAATCTGAACCTTTACCTGCCCACAGGGGGGGATTCAAAATAGCAACTTCTGCACAAAAATTTAACTTTTTCAACTGAAGTTTTGAAAATGTTTCGGAAATACTCCGAGGTTCAAACATATATTCAAATAAAGCAAATAGTTTTGTACTATAAGTTCAAAAAAAAAATTGTCCCGACGACTTATCTTCTATGTGCAAATGGTTCTCGTAGTTAAAAAACATGCTATTTTTGTGTTAAAATGTTTGGTATTAGATTTTAAAATACCTTATAAGGGGGTACACTGATTTACATGAATATTATATAAATCTAATTGACATAGAATATAATGTTAAACTTATTTCAAATTTTTTTTCTTTTAAGTCGAAAAAATTAATTTTAACATTTGAATTAGCTTTAATTACCAATTTTATCAAAAAACGAATGCGACGAACGTTTGCCGATTCAGTAAAAATCATTACCCGTGGCAATGACTTTTTTTGCAATTTTTCTGTAATTCTTTTTGATTTAGAATTTTGTTTTTCAATAATCTATCAATTTCTTAAAATAAACACTATTTACAGATTTGCATCGAAATTTTTCTTATGATAGTGCTTTTAATCACTGTCAGATATCATCTATACTTTTCCCAACTATGCCACATCAATAATGTGCCGCGACCCCATTGTGCTACCGTTTTTTTAACTTAAGAATGTTCTAAAGTTATTTCTTCTTTCAAATAAGTTAATATTCATGTTTTCATGGTTAAATTTTAGTAAAAATAAAAATAAATTTCCATTGGCCATTAATAACCTTTTCATTGCTATACTTTCAATCTACAGATTATCTTTACAGTCTGAAATAGTGGTGGAGATTTGATATTGATTTAAATCATAGACCTATAAACTTCATTATAGTTCTATGAATTTAGTTTTACATTAAACACGACCATTGTCGGCACTAGGTTTTGGTGGTTTTTTGTACGAGTGGAAATAGGGAAAGTAGAACCCCCATAATAAATGATTACATGGTAAAAATACAATTGTTTTCGTTTAGAGGGAGTAATGAAATATTTTCTTATGTATACCCTTCAATATAAGTCTAATTATGCCAATACTATGTATCCTTTTAGTGACCCGGAACACGCTAAAAAAACATTCCATTAATTCTATTCTCGCGTTGACACTGATCAACAATTACAAAAAATAAAAAACCAAATAGAGTTCAAAATAAACCATTTTCCCCATATTTTATTTCAAATCTAGGAAATGATCTAGGGTACTTACAAAAAAAAAAAAAATGAGGACCGGGATAGTAGTGAAGAAATTATTATTAGTTACAATCTATACAGTGTTTGAAGGGGGGGTGCCATCCCTCAATTTTTTTTAATTTACATTTTTCATACCTCTACTTATTATCTCTAAAATAATACATCCCTCTTTATATTATTCAATGTGTATTCAAATTATCGACAAAAATGGAGGGCATCCCTCCACATATTTTGAGCCACTTCGACCACTGAACCTATAGCTTACATTTTAAGTTGATAATGGCTTAAAAGTGCATTTTTTAAATCAGTTACTTTTCTAAATAAAATATTAAAACATGATTTTAGCAAAAAATAAAAGTTGAATTAGTGTAACTATGAAGCCATTATTTATCTTTCCAAAATATTAATGTTTAGATTTAATTATATAGTATTAATAATAAGATACATAATACTTTTAAAAGGAATTTATTTCATAGCATAAAAAATTATAATTTTATGAATGTCAAACAATGGATAAAAGTTGAATTTATATTTCTAAGATATCTAAATATAAACTATGATTTTTATTAAATTATAGTAGTATCTATTATAATAAATGTATTTACTTGCAAAGGTGACCTGTGTTAGATTCTGAACTATATTCTTAAGTGCGAACTTGACAGAGTATAGCGTAATGATAAAAACAATATAAATCCGTACCTCCAATCTATATTTTAAAGTAGTAATAACATTACAAACATAAATATATAATAATAAAAGTTTATACCTACCAGTCCTATTTTTAATTAGATAATTTATTTATAAGTTATCTAAATATGTATATTAACATTTAGAAAATAAAATTGATAATCCTATAATGAATTAAAAAAATACTTGACAATTTATAAATTGACAAACATATGATACTAAAAATGCTAATAAGAATTTACTTATTATAATTATTATTTTAAGAGATCGAGTCGCTAATATTAAAAGATTCATGCAATATAATAATTAACCTGTTTTTGTCAATCAGCCAAATACAATTTTTTCCAAATTATATAAAACTATTATTTGTTTATATAAATGTTATTCATAAATATCACACTGTTTATAGCTAACGCTTTTTATAATTAAATAAAATTGGAAATAGTTTTAGATAATTTTGTGTTTTACTGATTTTTATGTTCTACTATTTAACATAATTATTTTTTAGTTCAACTGCAAGAACTAAGAAAGAGTAGTTTAGCACGAGTAATATGTGACAATTCTGATGAAATGGCTCTAATACAACCATTAGCTTTTATGAAACCTTCATTCCTGTAAGGAAAATTAAGTATTCTGATTATTCAGTTTTTATGCATAATTTTAATGAAATTTTTCTTGAGAACTATTTGAAATATCTACGTTTTTAAACAAATAGGTTGTAAACAATATTTTTGTTGAAAATAAGTCACATATATTTTGACAAAATACAAGTTCTTTATTGAACCGATTATTGAATTTTAATGAATTGCAATTAACATTTAAAAATTAAGTCTAAACAGTACTACTCTAAGTTTATTATGCCTGTCCTGTAAGATTACAAAAATATTGTTTATGACCTTTTTGCTTAAAAATGTCAGTGTGTTAATTAAATGCCTGTTATATAATTTTGTCAATAATAAAGATTTGTTTAGTATGGCACTTTGTTTTTTAGAAATCAAAGAGTGGCGTGTGCTAGTTCATCAATACCAAAAGTTGATCTGAGAGCTTGGGCTGGTGAAGAAACTGCAGTGCCATAAAGCTTAATTAGTCTATAAATGTTAAACTGAATATTAACTCATATTGTTAGTTAAATTATACATGTAAACTAAAATTTGTAAATATATAACAAAATACATCTCAATTTATTTCTAACAATATTTAATTATGTATAAACTATTCTAGTTTTCAAATTCTTCAGATTTCTTTTCAAATGAACCCTTTAGTGGAGGTGTACATTCTGGATATTTATCTGTTAAAAAGCTTCTGATTTCATTATACTCTGCCAACAAGTTGATTTTTACCTGTAAAAATATTATATTAAAAACACTAAACATTTTTTTTAATCTCAATTTTATTACTTTGTCCATATTTCTAATTGATTCCATTTTTTTTTGTTTTATGTACCAATGAGTTTTTTTGGTGTAGAATGGTGGAAATTGTTTTTTTCTTAATTTTACTTTATTGTCCATAACATATTGCAAAAAATCGGGTGCCTCTTTTGAGTCTTCTTTTACTTCACCTCTAGGAGATGCTACTACTACAGGTAAATAATCATTTTCTTCTCTAAATTCAACAAGATGATATTTTGTTTCATCAGCTAGTTGTTGATGAGTTTTCTATGTAGTAGATATAAAAAGGAAAACATTTATCTACATAAACTAAAAATTAGTATTCAAATAATATGACATACTTGTCTAAGAAGTCCTAAAAAAAAGGCTTTGACTATATTTTGCAAATTTGTTGAACCTTCTACTTTGGCATATAAATCTTTAATTCCAATTATTTCACAGATAGTTTTAATGGCTCTATGACAAATTAAACCATAACCTTCAGGTCTTTTTTCAACAAAAATCTTAGTATTACAAAATTGAGTATAAAAATCGTGATACACTGTATGGTTATTGTAACGTTCAATGTATATAAGTTTTTGTCCAGCTCTATTTTTAGCACGTTTTAATGCAGCTTTTCCATCAGCTGCTTTACCCATTGCAAAACCTGCTAGACCATTTTTATTACCAGTAACTACAACAGCACTCATCCTTCTATGACGTCCGGAATTTGCCTTCATACAAAAAACTGTTTTAAATTCTAAAACTTTAGTATCAAAACCATCAAAGTTATCTGAAAACATTCAATATTTAAATATTATAATTTTTTAATTGAATATTGGCTTCAAATTTTCTTTTTTTTGGTCTATCTAAACTTTTTCTTAGTTCCTACTAAACCATTTAATTTTAACAATATGTCAAAAGATTACTAATCATATCTAGTTTAAGAAAAAAAAATGTCTAGTTCTTTAGAAATGGAGGAAATTTCAAAAAAGTCTATCATTTTTGGAATCTGTAAATTTTTTAATCTTTTTCTTTACTTACAATTATTTAACTTTTTGATGAATGAAACAAATAAATTATAAATATTTTTAATTAAATGTTTTAATGAATATCTTTTTGTAGAAACTACTTAATATAAATGTACAACAAACATATCTCCAATAATTTTCTATTAAGTTATAGCAAAAGAGGGCTTGCCATTGATAAATTTAAATATAGAATAAACTTATTTTTTTTGTCTACCTAAAATTTTTAAAAGTGGAGAAGTTTGGTTAGGGATGTTGATATGGGGTAGGTTTAGAGGGGTTCAAAGTTCCTATTACGGATAATTTTTTAAATGTAATTAAATTGTATTAAAAATATTTATTTAAAACCCTCAATGAATAACATATACCTATGCCTCTATAAATGTTTTTACAGCCAATATTTTATTTTAGCTTCGATGCGAAGCTGAGAAGGTATTAATTTTACCATGATGTGTTTATTTTTTTTTTTTTTTGTGTCTGTCACTACTTTTTCTCAGCTCTCACTGGACCGATTTCTTTTAACAATACGTCAAAAGATCACAAATTGTATCTAGTTGAAGACATTACCCTTAAAAATTTAAAAATTTTCCCTCGTTCCCCGCAAATGGGGGAAATATCCAAAAAAATTACAAATTTAAAAATCGACAAATTTTGTCATTTTTTTCACTTTTTTTTCTTAAAACTTCCATAACTTTTTCAAAAATCAACAAATCAACATAATTTTTTTTTAAACTAAAACCTTAGATATTTTCCTTTCATTTGATATAATTTTTTTGAAAATTTAACACTTAACCTGCTCATGGGGGGGGATTTAAAATTGCAACTTTTTTACAAAAACTAACTTTTTCAACTTAATTTTTGAAAATGTTCCGGAAATACTGCGTCCTTTAAACATATATCAAATTAAAGCTTATTTTATGTACTATAAAATGAAAAAAAAAAATTTGTCCCGACACTTTATCTTCTGCATGTAAACGGTTGCCGTAGTTAAAAAAACACTATTTTTGTGTTAAAATTTTCGATTTTCAATTTTTAATTTTCAACTTAAAAATGCTATAACTTTTCGAAAAATGCATGTATCAGCACAATTTTTTTTTTTCTAAATACATTATAAGTACATCTTCCATTTGACATACTTTTTATTAAAATTAGACAATTTCCCCTTATATAGGGGGGGTTCAAACTTTGAAACATTGTATAAAAAATAGAACTTTTTCAACTGAACTTTTGAAAATGTTCCGGAAATACTGCGTCCTTTAAACATATATCAAATTAAAGCTTTTTTTATGTACTATAAAATGAAAAAAAAAAATTTGTCCCGACACCTTATCTTCTATGTGCAAATGGCTGTCGAAATTATAAAAAAAATGTAATGTTTACGATAAAAATCACCTTCTATCGGAATGTTTTTTGTACTTAAAACTCCCTTAACTTTTTCAAATATTAACTAATCAAAATAATATTTCTTTATATTGAAACCTTAGGTGATTTCCTTTCATTTGATATCATTTTTTTTTGAAAATCTAACACTTATTCTGCTCACAGGGGGAAATTAAAATAGCAACTTTTTTACAAAAACTAACTTTTTCAACTTAATTTTTGAAAATGTTCCGGAAATACTGCGTCCTTTAAACATATATCAAATTAAAGCTTATTTTATGTACTACTAAATGAAAAAAAAAAATTTGTCCCGACGACCTATCTTCTATGCGCAAAAGGCTACCGTATTTAAAAATATGCTATTTTTTATTAAAATTCTAGGTTTTGTATTTTATTTTATTTTAAAATATTTTATTAGGGGAATAAACTGACTTTCATGAATATTATATAATTTCATTGACATAGAATAAAGTTCATAAGACATATGATATTATACTTATTAACATTTTTTACTTTTTTAAAGTCGAAAAAGTAATTTTTAAATTTGAGTTAGCTTAAATAGCCAATTTTATCATGCAACAAAAATCAACGAATAGTTGCCGAATGGGTAACACCTTGATCTTTAACGCCTAGGGTACGAGGTTCAAATCCGTTTGTGGCTTCTAAAATTTTGCATTTTTTTTTTGAGTTAGAATAGAATTTTCAAATCATTTGATATTTATCTCATTTAGATTCAATAATTTCAATAAATATAAAGGATCTTATCACTATAGTCTCCCCTCGTGAGAAGAAATTGATATTCATGTTAATATTATTTTACTATGTGGTTCTTTTTCTGGCTACGATTTATTTTGCCAACCCTCACTAGACCTACTTTTTTCAACGATACGTCAAATGATTCATTTAAGTTTATGATATTTAAGTTAATGATTAGTTTAAGTTATTACTCTTAAAAATCAAAAAAATATTCCTTATTCAAATAAAAAGTAGCTTAACTAGATTTGTCCATACAAACAATTAAAATCATTAATTTTTAATATTCTTAAATTATTTATTGTCGAATTAAATTTGATATGATAAAAGTATTCAACTACAAAAGTAAATAATTTTACTTTATAATTTATTAATTTTTTAACTCTATTTCTGTGTGCTACTACCAGTCTATAATATGCCAAATTTTTTAGTAATATGTTGCTATATAAATCATAAATTTAAAAAAAAAATGATTTTTAGTTTCACCTGAAGTTAACGATGGAGTTTTACAATTATAATTATATTTTTGATAATATGCTCAATTGAGTAAATCTTTTTAACTACTTTGGTTTGATTGGTTCATTTAATTAAAGTAAATTATTAAAATTAATTAAGTTCTGAATATTTCAATTGCAGAATTTTTTTAAACACCAAAAGTTATTAGGATATGATTACTATTCTTTCTATTTCAGTTATCTATTACGATAAAAATGTAAAAAAATCGAATTTTTCTGACAAATGTACTGTAATTAGTAATTATAAAATTTCCAGATTGCATATTAATCTTAAAAATTTCATTTTTTTCAATTTAATAATGTCAATTTCAAACTTGCAAGTTGAACTATAAGTTATGGTAACAAATTCATTTTTTAGCTTCGATGCGAAGCTGAGAAGGTATTTTTCATTAAAACTTTCACTTTAAAAGACAATAAAAAATAGGTTCAAAATGATTACCTTTAACATATTAAAAATCAAAATCAGTATTAATTTAATACAATTTTTTTTGTTCTTAATTATTTTTTTTTATATGTAAATACTTATTTTTTAATAATAAGTAATAATATTAAAACTTAGAAGTAATAGAAAAAGTTTAATTGCACATTTGAAAACATCACGAAAAGTTTATTTAGAAAAGTATATTTTTTTTCTGATGAAAGTTCCTTTTGTTTAGTGTATTTATTCATAAGTAACAAAATTTTTTTATTAAAAAGTATTGCATAAATTCCTTTAAATTTGTATACGCATTAAAAGTATATGAATATACAACTCCTTTTTATTTTTATAATATCTCCGTAAAAATTACAATATTATATTATTGAATACCACTTTCATACTCAATTTAATTACTGTAATTATTATGTATTCATATATTATAGTTATAAATCGGGGTAAAATTAAGGGAATAAGTGTTATTGTTGTTTTTGAAATAATCTACCAATTTCATTTTTTTCTATTTAATAATATTTATTTCAAACTTGCAAGTTGAGTTAAAAGTTATGGTAATAAATTCATTTTTTTTTTATTAAAACTTTCACTTTAAAGAACAAAAAGAAGTAGGTTCAAAATGATTACTTTTAACATATTAAAAATCAATAATAATTTGAAAATAATTAATTATAAAAATTATATAATATATAATTAAAATAATTACTAATCTGGATATAATTAAGGAAATAGGAGTTGATGTTGGGTTGGGTTGGTTACATTTTTAACTTTATAATGCTATAACTCATTGAAAAGTGTACGAATCAACACAATTTTTTTATGAGAAATAATATTTTTTAATAATCCCTTTTTCATTCGACATACTTTATCTTAATCAGGGTATTAATAAGAAACTAGCAGATAATGTAGCTTTTGTAATTATCCACCAATTTCTTAGAATTAAACACTATCTACTGATTTGCATCGAAGCGTTTCTTATGATAGTGATTTTAATCACTGTCAGATTAAATCTATACTGGACCCAACTATGCAACATCCCCACTATGCCGCGACCCCACTGTGCTGGGTTTTTTTTAAATATAATTTCATATAAAAAATGTATGCATCCTAAAAAATTTAACAGAGTAATACAAGGTAGTTAATAGTCATTGTAAATAAAATATGTTCACAACATTTAGAAAGGCATAGTTTTTATATAAAAAATACACAATAAATTGACAATAATACTTATTTTTATGGATACTTTAAACTTTACAGTAAGGTCAATTTTCTAAGGTTAACACATAAAATTTTATTTTAAGACAACATTTTTTAATAATTTTTAAAGTTTTTGATATTTAAGTAAAAGTAAAGAATGTTTTTTTAACTTCTGAAAGTACAACTAAAAATGTTTTTAAACCTAGCCTAAAAATATGTCAAAATAAACATTTTTTATGTGGATAGTATAAAGTCTTTACAAAATAATGTAATATAAATACTTTAAACCAAAAATACTACAATGAACTACAGTATTATGAGTAATTTGATAAAATGGAAAGATACTTACATTCATTTATTGAATCAGGAGGTCCAATGCTACGTCCAGGCATTTTATTACCAGACCAACCCCGTTCTGTCGGTAGAAGTCGTAATGGTTTAAATGTACCCATAGCATCTCTAAGCTTAATGAGACGAGCTTCTCTTTCAGGATCTGGGGGTAATTGTGTTCTTTTCAATAAATCACGGCCTTTTATTATTGGAGCATTAAGACCTGGCCAAATAATATTTTCAACACCTATATATAACAATATTTAAATTAAAATATGTTAAACTTTAATTAGAAAATAATTTAATTTCATGACAGTTAATTATTTCCCTTTGGTCTATGACTTCTAAAAATTATTAAACATCAAGTTTTAACTAAAACATTAAAAAAATTAACTAATATAAGAAAATTTTTTTTGTCTAATAAAAACATTATATAATCAATCATCCATCTATTATTAGAGTATTGAAGATAGTATATATTGCAAAGTTTATTATCTTTCATCAAAAATAATAATGAAAGAAAATCAATTTCCCGTTTCAAATTTTAAATGAATTTATAATGACAATACCCAATATTTTAATCTCATTCTAGTGATTTCATCTAATCTTATAAGAATTATTCAAAATACGGAGCATTTTAATCAGGTTAGAAAATATTTCCAATAATTATCATTTGTTATTAGTTATATATATATATTATAACCATGGTAGCAAAGCTAAAAAATCAAAAATTCATTAAGATATGAATATTTACAAAAATATTATAAACATTATAGATAAATAGGTTAATAATAAAAAAAAAAGAAGCTTAATTTTATTTTACGATTGCCATGAAAGAAAACATTTGATATTTCTTTTAAATACAGTAAAAACTTAGAAGACGAGTTATTTTAAAATTTGATGCTGTTTTTATTATATTCATATTAAATTTTTTGTCTGTATATTATTTTGAAATGTATATCTTTATACAAAGATAAAAAAAATGTTGACTAATTTTATGATTTTTATTTCAAATCATATTATTCATATAATATTAAATATATAGATGTATTTCTATGTGTTACTATATTTATAAATGTAAAATAAAATTGATATTACACTTAAAATGTGTATTAGTAATTTAATTTGTTCTTCCTAGTTTGTATACTACGTTTTTTCTAAAAAAATGCTTATCAACATAGTTAACAAGAAAAAAAAATAGTCTTCATATAAAAGGTCATAAATGTATAAATTTTGTGCCCCCTTTGGAAAATTTCTGGATCCGTAATTGGTTTTTCAATGCTTATATCAAAAATGATTAAAAAAATTTAATGAAATTGTTTGAAAAGTTAAAATTTTTTTAAATTGACAAAAAAATAAACCTAAATACCTAATATTTATTTTTGGATTTTTCACAAAAAATTAAGTAATCAATTACATCTGTTAGCTTCAGTAACCAAATTGACAAAGAAAAATCTAGGAATGAGGGTTTACGTTCACAAAGCTCCAGAAAAATATGTAAATTTCCCTGGAACTACCATTATGCATTACTTCAGGGTGGCTCATATCACTTTTATAACTCACACAGCTGTGTTGTGATTCAGCCCTAGATTAAGTTTAATTGTTGGATTACAACAATCCAAAAGATTATCTGTGCAATAATAACATTCACATACTTTAATAATAATAAAAAATATAACATTTTTTTTCAGTATTACATGAACAATTTATGACTTACCAGTTGATAAAAATGATTAAATTATAGGTATTGTGTAAAATACATACATGGTATCACACTTTATTTATTAACATCTAAAGTATAGTTTAACACTAAATGACTATTATTTATCAAAATGGAACTTTAACTTTGTAAAAATTAATTTAAATAGAAAATTAGATATTTATGTGCCTAGAAGTCATTTAATAAAAAGGTTATTTGGAAAAGAAAATATCATCTGGGTCATGCAGTTGAAAGCCAGTGTGTGGATTTTGGTTGGCTTCAACGTTTTCTAGTGTTCATAATTCAGTGAGAAAATTCATTGTTGAGGTTGATTAGAAAATAAATTCTATAGACTACAAATATCAGATTGTTGGTAAATAAGGCGTCAAAAAAAAATGACAAACTATAAGTTATATTTTAGCTATAATAACAAGAAATATTTAAGGCTTATGATTGCTTAGAAGATAAGGATTATCAACATTCTAAAGTTAACCATTCGTTGAATTTTAAAAACCCTAAAACTGTACTAAAACAAAATAGAGGGTCTTTGACAAAAATCACTTTTAAAAATATGTAAAATCAAATTTAAAAGTTTTTTGGTATGTATGGTTAAACTCAACAATGTTTGTGTCTAATTTACAGTTAAGAGATAATACATGTGCACTCTTGTAGGAACTTTTAAAGTTCATCACTTTTAAACTATGCATTGCCAACAATTTTTTTAATATCCTTAACAGATACGAAAAAAATTAAAAAACTTGATGGGGTGATAAAGTACATTTAAGCCAAAATAATAAAATTACATGAAATATTATTACAATATAATACTAACCAACACCAATAATTTGTCCTTTATTAAGATTTTTTGACCTTTTTTTACCAGCACCTTTTCCACGACCCCTTTTTTTACCAGCATTACTTACACTTGTTACACTTTTCCAAATATGCTCAGCAGTATCTAAAAAAAGACACAAATTTATAACAGAAAAATTTAAAAAGTTTATATTTTAATAGTGCTTCTGGAAATATTCAGAACACTAAATCAATTGAGATTAATTGAAGTTAAATTGTAGCAAAGATTATTATTTTCAATTATCTGAGATTTTCTAGAGTAATCTTATCAAGGCAAAAAAAATATGAATTTATTTATTTATTAAATCTTGTAAGAAATTCTTCTATCAGTAAATAAAACAGTGTAGTATCATGATGATATGTAATGGATCACAAAGATGAGTTGGATCAGTATCTAAATTATTCTTATCAATCCCATTCACCCTCATCATCCGTTAAACATTATTTTATATTATAATTAGTTTATGTAGATATTTCTTTACAGTATAGCAGAGATGAGAATGCTTAGATGAATGAGTGGAGTGACTAGATAATTTAGAATAAGGAACGAGCATATAAGAGGAAGTATAGGTGTAGCGTCTATCGTGGATTGGTTTAGTCATATTATGAGGAAAGAAGAATCAGAAGCCATAGAAACAGTTGTAGCAATGAATGTTGAAGGAAGAAGAGGTAGAGGAAGACCAAAAAAGAGATGTTATTGAATGCGATATGAGGACAGATGATGTGAGCATAGATGGTGTGGGAGATTGATCAAGTAAAAGTTTAGGATAAGGGTGGTCGACCACAAGTAGTTGGGGATAAAGCAAGGAAGAAAAAGAAGAAGTTTCTTTACAGTATTCTAATAATATTTCAAATAATATTATTGATAAAATAATTTTACTGTTTACATTTTAATGCCCAACATTAGTCAAATAATATGTAATTATAAAAAATTAAATAAATATGAGTAAATTTACTCATAACATAATATTTTTCAATTACAAAATTACGTTTTGTATAACTTACGTTTTTTAAAAAAACTTTCGCATCTTATTTGTTGAAAACTACATGATTGGTATTTTATAAATTTTGAAATTGATGTTAAGTAACTACTATTACATTTAATGCATGTTTTTGCAACGACCGATTCTAAAAAATAATTAAATAACAATTTAGTAAACTATTAACGTACTTAATTAGTTTATTTTAAAAACTTACGATTGCTCAATATATTAGTTTGAAATTTAATAAAGGATCGATTACACGGAAACAACATAACCCGCTTCATTAATGACGATAAACCTATCATTTTAAAAATTTTGATACAATATTGCAGCTATAGAAATGAAAAATAAAAAATAAATAATCTTAGAAGTGTTTAATATTGCTATATTTTAAAGAACATAAGATTCATGCCTCTATATTTTAGGATTGGTTATCTCTTACTATTAACAATTATTAAACTGTATGGTTTTATCATTTTTGAAGTTTATATGAAGGCAACACTGTTTTAAAATAATATTTTAGTATTATGGACATAAAAAGATAATAAGAGTACTTTTATTATCTACGATTATAGGTCAATACAACGTGGTAACGACTACTGATACTTGGTTATACATATTTTGTATATGAAAATCAGCTGATTAACCAGTATTGTGTATATTTATCGGATAAAAAAAATAAATTTCGACATAGATGCCTGCGGGACGTGAATGTTGTGTGCAGCACAGTCGGTTTTGATGACGATGCGAGGCGTTTAATTTTAATTAGGAAATCAATTATTTTGGATAGCGTTTTGCTGTTATTTGTTTATGCTGATAGATACTATTATTAATTCAATGATGTTTTGCGTTTTATTAATTTGTTATATTTTGTGAGTGTCAATTTTGTCAGTTTCGTATTTGTTCTACTTAACGATTGATATCTATTCAGGATACAACTTTTCGACGTTGTTTCCAATAATTTTGTAAATGTTCAATGTAATAACAGCGGCGGTGGCCGCTGGAAACGTTATGGATATACACACATAGGATACACACTTATTTTAATTCAGGTAAAAATAATACATTATTTAATGAATGTTGTATATTTTATTTTTTTTGAAATTTTAAAACAAATTTTTTTAGTCGAAAATTTTCCACGTAAAGTGGTTAAAAAAGTTACTTTAATGAGTTATATGACATTTAAAAAGGCTTAAGATATATTTTTAAGTAAGAATAAGTGAAAAAAAATTATTATAAATGACATAAAAGAGGTTTTATATTATGGGCCAATATTTCAATAATGATTTTTCATAAGTATCTGTTATAGAATAAATATTACATATTTACATATTTTCATTATTTTGTTAATTCTGATATATCAAACTGATTTGTTATTAATGGACTACTTAATTGATAATAAAATACTAACTTATGCTTTTAGGTTTGTAAGTATATTACTTTTGATAGGTTTGTATTATTTTATTATATCATATCCTAATTATCTTGAATTATAAGAAAAATTACTCTTATTTGTTTATTATACACTAATATACTAATACAATATTAGTATATTTTATATTCAAATAAACAAATGTATTAAAAAATGTCTTACACATATTTTTCATGGTGCTATAACAATATTTTTATTAAACAGTGATTTATAACAAAAATGATGAAAATTATTTATTCAAATTTTAATAAATTAAAATATATTTATTTTTTATTTTACATTAAATGTGTTACTGATTGTTTTACTATTGATTTTTTAATAATTTATTTATCTTGAACTACATCTATAGTTTAAATTGTTCAATAATAAAGAATGGGTATGTAAGTCTCCATCATAATTTATGTGGGATTGTGTGATGCCATTTACAGAGTAGATGATGAGTTTGATTCTGTTGCACTTAGTTTTGTAGGTTTTTCGATACACTATAACACAAACCATAGCTTTTAATAGAATATTTTAAATATATAGCGAGCATTATGCAATTTCAAAAAAAAATGTAGAGTGACTAATAATATTTATTTATTTATAAAAATTTTGTTATACAATTATGTATTTAGTTTTTCTGTAATTTTAATGGGGTTGAATTTAAAATTTGACAGTCTAAACTCTTCCAAGCTCCCTTAGTTTGTATCTATGATAACGAAACATAAAAAAAAAAAAATGTGTTGATAAATTAAATAAATAAATACAAATAACAAATTTGTATTTAATAAAGAATTAATCTTCATTAATCTTTATTGAAGAGTTATTATAAATAAGAACATTTTTGTTGGTGAAATTATTTTTAAAACTTCTAATTGGCTTATTAAATTTAATTACTGACTACCTGTTATAATTGTACCTAAACAATTTGGTACAGTAAATTTATTTTAATTTCTTCTTTAACTTAGTTTTTTTGATAAAACTTGATCTATTCCATTATTATAAAACAAGTTATATAACGAGTTAACTTATGACTTTAATTAGAATTATATGAATGCCGCAGTGTGAATGAAGTCTATGGATGTCATAAGTTTTCATTAATTTTCTTATAAATAAATAATGAGAAATCAAGAAAAAAATGTTGACCTCCAACATTTTTCTAATTTTTTGTGTGGAAAAATTAGTTTGACATGATTCAATGAATCAACAATTATATTCTATTTAAATTTAATATTATCATTCCTATTTAATTTTGTTTCTTCTAAATATTCAATTGATATTTATTTTATTTACAGACTAAACTTCAAAAACTTAAATTTTAAAGTTTTGAAAAAAGAACTAAATTTTTTTTATTTAATTGCAGACTGTTATGTGTTTGAGTCAAAGCCATGGGAGCGAACATGGGGAAAAGCTCAGCATCTTTATTGGATGCACTTCCCACACCACAGAGTCATTTGCATGTAGTCATGTTAGGCTTAGATAGTGCTGGTAAAACTACTGCTCTTTATAGACTTAAATTTAATCAATATTTAAATACAGTTCCTACAATTGGTTTTAACTGTGAAAAAGTTAAAGGAACTGTTGGAAAAGCAAGAGGACAAACATTTTTAGTATGGGATGTAGGTGGTCAAGAAAAATTAAGACCACTTTGGAAAAGTTACACAAGGTAAGTTGTAATATAATTATATAAATGCAAACAAAATAAATAGATGTAGTAAGCTGTTATAATTTTTTTTACAATAATATTATTTTAGTTAAAATTCCTAGGAGAAACTTTAACTCTCTTAGTGCTAAATTTTACCTGTAATAATGATAACTTAAACTTATGTTTTTCAAAAGAATATTGATGTTCTATAATAAAAATAATATGCAATTGTATTATTTTGTCATTATTTGATTCAAGTATATTTAAGCTTGAATAATTATGTTTAGGTGTACTGATGGAATACTATTTGTTGTGGATAGTGTTGATGTAGAAAGAATGGAAGAAGCTAAAATGGAACTTGCTCGAACGGCAAAAGCTCCAGAAAATACAGGTGTTCCTATCTTAGTATTGGCTAACAAACAGGATTTGCCTGCAGCAAGGGACTCGGCTGAATTAGAACGATTATTAGGTTTAAATGAGCTTAATCATCTGTGGCATATCCAAGCAGCTTGTGCCATTACTGGTGATGGACTTCAAGAAGGTTTAGATGTATTATATGATATGATTATTAAACGAAGAAAATTAGCTAAACAAGTGAAAAAAAAAAGTCGGTAACTTTATCTATATTGGTAATAATTAATTGATAGATAACATTTAAGTAATAAAATTGTGGGAATTTTATTGGTGAATTGATTTAAAAAGTTCATTTGTTTTTTCCAAATGTATTCGATAGATGTTTATATTGAATGATTGCTTATATAGTAATTGACTAACATAATTTAATTTAAAATTATGGATTGTTTTTAACATCAAGTTTAATTTTGAACTTAAAGATTAAGAATTAAATAATAATTTATTTAAAATACATTATATAATTGACTATGAAAAAATAGTTTTATAAAATAATAAATAAAAAAATACTACATATCGTTTTTCCAAATTTGTAATTTTAATCATATAGATTCATAATGTTTTACTTTTTTTTGTAAGTGCAATTTATGTATTTATCAGCCGTTTAACAGTTTTTTAGAAATAATTCTCCCACCGAGTGTAAATATTTTACTGTAAATTATTTGCAGTATTAGTAAATATATGGTAATATATCCACCATACTTCACAAGAATATTTAAAACTGATATTATTCCATTTTTAAATTTAACTGTTGTCACATTATGGTGCTTCTTACATTTTTCTAATTATGTTATTGTTTCTTTATTAGTGCAATATTTTATCACTTGTTTATTATTTTAATTGCACTATAATATATGAGTTTTCATTAAAAATAATTATTATTATTATATGAAGTTCATGGCATCAAAAAATGAACTAAAATGTTTAAATATTATTACTAAAATTTTATTAAATTGATTAAAAATTAATTTCAATTTGCCTTTTTATACAAATTATTTGCATATAATATATTTCAAAACAATTTTTTTCTACAAAACTCTGTTTAATTTTACTAATTTATGTTGTTTTGTAAATGTTAACTCAGAATTTTATTAAATTTAATATTTTTTTTATTTACCCCTAATTTTTATTTTAAGACTATTATAGGTATGTAAAATACAGTTATCGTTTTTTAGTTGATGCCTGTAAATTTAAACCCATTTGAATGTGTTATAATATAATAATTATTCTTTATTTATGGCAATTATTGTTTTTTAAATAAATTCATTTGTTTTGTTAATTCATTTTTTTTTATAATTTTTATTATTTATAATCTACTTAACCTAGAGAAATTTTTTTATTGTTTTTGTATAAGTATTAGTTTTTACATTAAATCCTTCTAACATTCTTGTTATTCTTTTATACTTTGAAAATGTTACTATTAATAATAAATTATGTTAAATTTTTGTGAATAATTTCATCCTGAATATGTAATCTAACAACAAGACTGCCTGTGTGTTTTGTTTTTAATTGACTATAATTTTGTACACTTTCAATAAATTGTCACTTAATGTCTATCTTATCTTTAGCAAATGTTTTTAATAAATCTATAAAATTTACATGTGATATTTTTTAGAAGTTGAATTTATTATTAAACACGTGATTATAATTTTGATGGTCGTATTGAATCTTTCTTAAATAATTTTTATTGATTTATAAAAATAATAAATCTAAAATTACACTAGGAGAGCACAGTAATTGATTACTTAGAATTTTATGTAAATAGATTAAAAAAATGAATGATACTTAAAAAATATATATATATTTAAATGTTGAACCCATAAACTGATTATTAATTTTTTTTTAATATATAAGTAAATAATTGTCACATAACAAATTGATTATTTTTCCTAGTAGCATATAAATTAATTCTTAATTTGGATAGTAAGACACTTAAGCCAAATGCTAGTCAAGGTGTCCACATATATAATATTCAATAGTTAAATTATCATGAACTGTTCCTGAGTGTCACAATAATAAAATTGCAAATGACTCTAAATGTTTTGTTTGTTTGAATCATTAAACAGGAAAAGAGGTGATAAAAATATATTTTAATGGTTATACCTAAAATTAGTATCAACAGCATGTTTTACATTTCGTACTCCAAACTTAGTGCCCTACTGAACCATATTTTAAGCCTTGGAAGAGATAGTTAACTAATAAAATTTAATTAAATTATCAAAAAATAAAATTAGATAATTTGGTATGTAATAAATGCTTCTTAAAAAAAAAATTAATATTAATTGTATTTAACAGTGATGAACATTTACAAATTTATGTATTCGATCATTTTATAAAAAATATTGAATTTGTATTCTAACAGTTTTTATTAGCATTAATAAAACTAAAATAGTTCAAACAAATAATAGATAAAAAATATTCTATTAGAACTATTGAATATTTCACAATTTGATTAATTTAAATTTTCTTATCACAATTATTCAATTGTTTTTTCGTGGTTTTCACTAGTGAAAAGCATTAGGAAAAAAATTTAACTATTCATTAAATTATCTTTAAAGAGTGAGATGAAACAATATTTTTGGAAAAATCAAGCGATTTCTCAAATTATATGAGAATTTTGCAGGAAATACTTTGATGAGTGTGATTTATTTTTATTTTTATAGCCCCTTCTGAGGGTTATTTTGAAATATTCCCAATTTCTATAGAAAAATTTAAAATTCCTTCTATAAACCCACTCATATTACTATGATTTGATACATTTGCATACTGTAGAATTATATTAATTTTCTAACAAAATAGTTACTCTCAATCTACACATAATAAATATTATATAGTTTAGTATATTTTTAAAATAAAATAACAATAATTTTACTATGTAATAAACAATGTATTTCACATGAAATAAAATTTATAGAAAAAATAAAAATCACATGTTATTCTCATTATTAGGTAGGCAACATATTCTTTAATACTAATAATTCAAAATCAACAATAACCATTATAATGTTAAATTAAACAACAAAACAAGACTGAATTATTATTATTATTAACAATAAAAAATATAACAGATAAATTACTGAATTATACTTATATAAGATATTTATCTCAATAATTAATTAAAGGATTATTTAGGAATTAGAATAAATTTATTTTGATTTAATTTAAAGTATTTTCTTTATTATCACAAGAGTTTACATATTTCCATTCAAAAATACCAAATACAGCATAAAAATAAAAAAATAAAAAATAAAAAAACTTTGGCAGTGTCATTTAGCTATAATCACTTAAATCATTAACAAAAATGATTAAATAATGTCAATTTATGGAACTATTATAGTTGTTTATAATTTATACAATTGGTGATGGGTTTGAGACAACAAACAAGTAAATTAATGTATGGATTTAATTATAAGGATATTTATAGTTAAAACATAAAAAAATAACTAAAATAATAAAATCACAAAATGTTATGACTAAATAAAGTATTAAAAATAAAATGTGATTGTCCAAAATAAAACAATTATGAAATAGAACACATTGTTAAAATATTCAAGTCTAAACTTTTTTTCAGTACACATAGGTATTTAAACTGAAATCAAACGAATGAGCTTGACTAAAAACAATTTATTTTTATAATAAATAGTATTAATAATTGATTTTCTCTCTAATTGACAATTTTACAGAAAACTCAACCTTGTTTATTGAAAAATATCAGAATAGAACACAATGATATATAACATTAAAATTAGAAGTATTTAAGTAGTATTGTCTATTATCTCTTTGTTTTTTAATTAAAATGTAATTCCTATGCAATGTTTTGATCACAGCAAATAATAAAAACAAAATCTTAAAAAAGTTTTAACAATAATAAAAAAAAATACTAACACTTCAATAGGAACAACAGTTGTATTTTATTTTAATCAGCCATGTTTATATTATTCTAAGCTAGAAGGAGGAGTATAAGAGAAACCAGCAAAAACATTATCAGCATCTTGAATATTAGCTTCTATGGTCTCATCACAGAAAGACAACATGGAAGAACTTAAAGATTCTTTGGTAAACTGAGGATCAATATATTGTAAATCACACTTTCCGTTCTATAATAAAATATATTAATTACAGAGTGATTCATTTATCATCATCCACTTAATTAATCGAAAAATAATATTAATATATTTTTTTCTTTTAGTTTAATGTTTCTTTCAATTTATACCGTGTAAGGGTGTCAACTTAAATATTTCAAACGGCAATATACATAACTAACTAGCTTATTTAATAGTTAATAATCTAATCGGATGACAATTGACACGTATGCCATCCATTTGCTGTGCTGGGTTGGCAAGGAGGTGAGAAAATAAATGACGCTGGAGATCAGCTGTCACACAGTATAATATAATCAAAAGTGTTTATGATAGCTGGTTCACTAGGACTTTGTTAAAGGCATTCTTTAACAAACATCAACTATACAAGAGTCCAGCTTAGAGTTGAGTGATGATGTCCCTACACTGTTGACACTACAACCATTGGGTAGGCCTGTACACTTAACAGGTGAAACAGATAAAAGTTACAAACACAAGTTGTCTATCAGGTGTCAAACATTTTATTCTTCTCAATTTCTAATTTATTTATTTTCTCTTAATTGTTATCCCCACGTACATCTGAGTTGGAACAAGTTCTATTCAGGACGCCTCATACTTTTTGACAAAATTTTACACTAGCTGTTGACTTGATACAACTACATTAGTCACCTTTTATAATTGGCAGAAAGATTGTGGAAGAATTCTTGTCTCCTTCTACAGGGAATAATAGTTAATTATCTAATTAAGCTAGTTACTTATTTGTGTTGACATTTAAAAAAATTAGTTGACACCCTTACAAAATATAAAGAATGAATATAAAAAAATACTTGATGATTGATAAACTTAGAAAAACATGGAACTAAAAGAAACTAATAAAAATATTACCTATATAATTTTTACTTTTTGTTTAATTATGTGGGTCGTGATCAATCAAGTATGCATGTTATTTTAAATGTTTCATTATAAGAAAAGTAGGTATTCCTTGTTAAGTCAAAACATATATTTGTTGCTTTTACAGCTTATAAAGGATCATACTAGATTCCTAAAAAAGTTCTTAATTATGTTTATTGCGAAATAGGTAGTTACTGAAGTAAGGGCAACACCACTTTCTGAAATTAATTCATAATTTTAGTTTTAATTTAAATTTAAGACTGTAATATATTTCCCAAAATTTTCTGTCCTTATTTCTTTAACTAGCAATATCAAGTTAAAGATTTTGAAAAATATGTCAAATATAGGAGCTTCCTACTTTTAAAACATTGCACTGCAACTGAATCTAGTTCAAAATATAATACCACTAAAAAAATAAAGTTGGGGTCCATAGAATTAGAAATTAAAACTATTAATATGATAAATTTTATTTATATAATAAAAGCTATAAAAAAAGATAATTTTTAGATCTCAATAAAAATTTTGATATAACTCTTTAGTTCACTATCCAAAATTATTATTGCAGACTTAACATAAAGCATTTTTTGATAAATAAAATTGTGTGCATGCCTAATTATTTGAGATTAATTATATAAATTTAAAAAAGAATCTTACCAATTGTGGCTGAAAAGGTGGAATTATACGTTTATTTAAAAGATCTTCCCAATCAATTGATTTAAAGAATGGATGTTTTTTAACTTCACTAAAATCTTGAGAGGTACTACCAAGTCTTTTGTTACTTTGTTTTTCTAGTAACTGCAAGAAAAATATATGAACTTATCTTTATGCTTATCTTACTGATAAATAAATAATGAAGATGCTACAGAAACGTTATTTCATGATAAATATTTAATATTTTAAAATTATCCTTTGTTTTTCATTATTCAAAAAAGAAAAATGTAAACAAAAATGTTTATAAAGCTACATGGCAAAAAAATTGGCTGATTTAAATGTTTGTTATTTAAAGAGAAGTGTAAAAATAGTTTATATTATTTTAAGAGACACTTAGGAAAAGGTATCATAGGTTATAATTAAAGACATAATTTTAGATTTTACTAGAATGGAACAAATTTTTTACCAGCACAAATTTATAAGCAGTTTTACTCATGATCCTCTTACTCTAATAACTCACATCTAATATTACACTTTATATAAAAAAATTTCAAAACAGAACTATTTCTTAAATAATTAAGCCATCCATAAATAAAAATTATTTATTTATTTTATCTATAAGAAGACTTTTAGAACTATAATAAAAGTTAAATATGTATTAACTATGTAAGATATTTCAGTAAAAATTATGTTAACTTTAGTTGTTAGATATAATTCACAGGATATTTAATCTAAGCCTACATTTGTAGGTTTTGAAATTAAAGGTATATCATTTTAGGATATTATTTTATAAATTAAGCTGTAAACAACAATCAAAATAATCAGAAATCATTTTCTTTTATTTTGAGCCTTGATCTGTTTGAATTACAATTTTAAGTAGTAAGAGAGATTGTAAAAATTTAGTTTATAATTGTATTTTAAATAATTATATATGTAATATTAGGTGTCTTTTTCCTTGAGTTCATTTTCACTGAATTTCTTATGTAAATATGACCCATTTAGTAAGAGTAAACCTACCCCAGCTTTAAAAAAAATTTAAACTGAGGCAAAGGCCTCACATTTAGAAGATGATCAAGCGTTCATCCTCAAACGATGCTCTGATTTTAATAATCCATTAATATAGATTACAAAACAAAATGTTAAAAACTAAAACACTGATTAGCATTATCCTTGGTATATTCTAAAACCAAATTCTAATGTAGAACCTTCTAAAAGTATAAATTTCTTTCTTTAATATATTGACCTTTTGTAAAAAACTTTTACACTGAGAAGAGACTGGTCCTTTAATTTTCAACCTACTATACAAAACTAAATTGTACATTTCCTGAACATTTAGGCTATAAAATGGTGGAAGGCCAAATAACATTTCATATAGAACTGCTCCAAGACACCACCAATCTACAGATCTACCATAGGCCTAAAAAAAATTTTTAATTAAATTTTTTCTTTAAAATCATTTTTTAAAATAGCAAATTTTACTTCTTTTCTAATAATTTCTGGAGCCAAATATTCAGGTGTTCCACAAAATGTGTTAGTAGTTTCTGTGCCTACTAGTCCTTCTTTACAAAATCCAAAATCAGTAAGTACTAAATGGCCTTCTTGATCAAGCAACAAATTTTCTGGTTTGAGATCTCTGTAAATAATACCATTAGAATGAAGATATCCAAGTGCAGATGCTATTTCTGCAGCATAGAATTTAGCTCTCGATTCAGAAAATCTAACTTCTTTTTGTAGATGATAAAAAAGCTAAAAAAAAAAAATGTACTAAGAAATTTATTTATTTTAATTTTAATATATTAGTAATACCTCTCCGCCATTTATAAAATCTAACACAAAGTAAAGTTTGTCCTTTGTTTGAAAACTGTAATGTAACCCAACTAAGAATGGATGATTGATGTTTTTTAAAAGTACATTGCGTTCACACATTATGTGTTTAACTTCATTTCTTGCAAGAATATGATTTTTATCTAATACTTTCACAGCATAATGAGAAGATTCATTTTTGTGCTCAGCTAAATATACTTTGCCAAAACTGCCTTTACCAATAATTCGAAGAAATACAAAATCAGATGGATTCGCACTAAAAATAATTAATAGTAAATTTAATTATTACTGGTTTTCTATAATAGAAACGTATAAATTTTTTTTTGTAATTTTTCTCAAGAAATTTAATATAAAGAAACTTACGAAGGTCTTTCAGATGGACCTAGATTAATGGTTCCAGTACATTTAAAATTATTTGGTCTATCTGGTTCTTTAACTTTACTATCTAAGTTAAAAAATTTTCGAACTTCAGTACTAGAAAAATACAATTTTATAATTAAAAACTTTAGGGTCAAGAAAATCTATATATATATATATATATATATATATATATATATTATTAATAAATACAAAGGTGTATTTTGATATTACATATGANATATATATATATATATATATATATATATTGTATACTCATATGGTTAATTTAATTAATGATTGCTTACATATTTAATAAATTGTTTTGATGCATAAGATGATGGACAAATTGATCAAGACCTTCTCTACGTGTAGCAATAAATGAAGGATCCAAGTTATTACAGAACAATTTCTTCCCTGGTATTTTTATATTAAAATCTGGTACCTATTAAAATATGTTACAAACATGAATTTGTTAGATTTATCCTTTTTTTTTACAATGGTTCACCATTATAAATAAAACTTTAGGCATAGTTATGATTTTATTACATTAATAAGGTTAACTAATGCTTTTTATTAAGATGAAGCTTTTAACAAATATAAGTTCTAAATTAAATTTATATTTTTAATGTATATGGCTTAATTACTTGTTTTTTTAGAGCTTCATTCAACTTATAGAATTCGTTATAACGACGAAAAACATGCCAAGACTCATTTTGTGACCAAATTACAACTTTATAGACCTATTAAATATTTATTTTTTTAATAAAAATTCTCGACTATAAATTAAAAATAAAGAAAGATTACAGTGAACTTTTTATCTTCCTGCCATATTTCTGCTTGTGAAACCATTGCATCTGTCTTGTGACTATTTTCATTGGTAGATACTTCTAGTGTAGGACAATTTTTGCAAGTACCATAATCAGCAAGAGAATTTGATTTACTTGTCATAATGCTGCTCCAATAACTGGAATTACTGTCTATGGATGAATAATCTCTGGTCCAGTCTTTATTATAAACACAAAAACATAACCAATGTAAACACTTATTATTATAACTCATTTTTCACAACCCTAAGCAATTATAGTTAGTGACCCAGTGACCTACTAATGGATATTGGAACCAAATTATGGGAAATGGCGAACAATATGAGAGATAATATTATCTTAAAGTAATCTGTTACCTCACTTTTGTGACGACAATTTCACAAAAATTTCCCACTACTGTCACATACTTGTTGATTTCTGACTTCCCTCTGCCGACTATGAATTATACACCAAACTTCTAAAACAGTTAACACCAAATAGAACTTCCCAGTATCATTAGTGTAATATATTATCAATCATAACGCATGCGTTATATTAGTGAGTTAATATTTATTCAACATTGAGTTTAAAATACATCATTTAAGCTTGAAAACAATGATAATTATAATGAGTCGTTGGAGTTATCATTATGTGATCTGAGATAATTCTTCATATAATTTTTGATAAATATAACCAATTTATTTTGATACAAAATAATTTTTTCATTCGTTAGGTGATTCAATTTGGTGTTTGAAACTTTTGAGATATTATTTTAACTATATTTAATATTATTAAAAAGTAAGGGTTCATTTTAATTTTTGTATACAGGTAATAACATTGTCAATAGTAAACTATTTCCTTTTTAAAATTGTACTATTTATTTATGTTAATAGTTTGATATTAGTTTAGCATTTAACTGTTTACATTGTACAATATTTAAAATTATGGCCCAATTCCAAGGACAAATGCCTTCAAGAGAGTTTTTGTGGGATGTATTTCAAAGGTTTGTAAATAAAATAGTACTATTATTTTTTGAAAAGTGATTTAATTAAGCATAAATTAACCATATTTAAGACATTTAAGACTTCATTACTTAGTTGTAATGCTACATATTTTACCTTATTTTATTTAGTTTAGATTTAATAATTTTTATTACTTTAAGGATATAGAGAAAAAAGTAGTTAATTTTTGTGCATTTTTTAAGAGAGCAAAAACAAAGTTAATGTATAACTCTATCTTTCTAATTGTAAAATAAAATATTTTTTACCTAATGTAGTTCATTACTTGATACTACTGATAATGAGCTATCAAATTAAAACATAAAATCAAAATTGAAAAAATGAACTATTACTATTTTCTCATATACTCTTCATCATTGTTTAATATAAAAAAAAAGGTAAAACCCCACTGAAATTATTTTCTGGTTTTGCCACTGCATTTCACATTTTTTTTAAAACGAATTTATCATATTTTTCAAATACATTTGTACTTTACTTTAGGTTAGATAAAGATAGAAGTGGATCTATTAATTCTAATGAGTTACAGTTAGCTCTTTCAAATGGTACCTGGAGTCCTTTTAACCCTGAAACTATTAGATTAATGATGAGTATGTAATATCTTATGTTGATTTATAGTATAACTATTATTATAATATATATATATAAAGTAATTAATTCATTATCATCAGCGTCAAAATATTTATAAGAATTTGCAATTTAGATATATATATATATAACATACACATTAGTATACTAAAAAAATATTAAGAGAAAAAAGGGTTCTTTTCGAAATTTAAAGATTTGCACATATTATTATAATATAATAATAAAATATAATTGTTTTAACTATAGTAGTTCAAATATTATAGAAGTGACATTTTTTAAATCTCCATGTTTTATATTTTTGGGTTGAGTGACCATTTATAAGTTAAGTATTAAACTAATAATAAAATTTAGAGAAAAAAAATTTACTTTACTTTTAAGGCCAGACTAACATTATCATATTGATCTCAAATTTTATACTACACAGTTTTATTATCTTTAAAAAAAATTAGAAAGGTAGTGTTAGAATGATTGGGTTTTAAGGACCACCTAAAAATAATACCTAGATGATTATACTAGTAGTTAACAAGAATATCTTGGAAGACCTCTATAGTTTTTAATTAGATGTTAGGATTGTAAGACATAGTATCGTAAGATGTAAATAATTATTTTTCATTCAATTTTTTTAGGTATGTTTGACAAATCAGGAAAAGGTACCATTAATTTTGATGATTTTGGTGCTCTTTGGAAGTATGTGACTGATTGGCAAAACTGTTTCCGTTCTTTTGATAGAGATAATTCTGGAAACATTGATAAAAATGAATTACGATTAGCATTGCAAAATTTTGGTTACAACTTATCTGAAACTACTGTCAGTACTATGATGCAGAAATTTGATAGAATGGGTCGAGGAACTGTATTATTTGATGATTTCATTCAATGTTGCATAATGCTTAATGTAATAAAACCCTTTTTAAAACCTTTAGGTTAATATTAGAGTTGAACACAATTTTAGTGAATCCGACTTACAAATTGAATTCTTTTATTTGGATTATATCCTTCAATTTGAATATGAATACAAATTACAGGTTGTTAATTAAATCTGTCAAAACTATTCACACTATATAAAGTATACAATATAAAATAAATTTAATATTAATTACAGATGTTGATATAATAAGAATTAGTCACTTGTGGATAATATTATTTTAAATAAAAAAATAATTTTTTTGTTTTAAGTATAGATGTTAAATAATTAATATTTATTTCATATTATAAAATGATTTTTTTTTTCAAATTGATAGATTGGTTACATAATTCAGATTGGGTGTAGTTTTTCAATCTGTATTAATCCGGGTACGGATCAATCATGATTTCTTCATCACTCTATATTATAAACATTTTCTGAATAAAAAATCGTCAATTTCTTGAAATAATGGAGTATTAAAAAACCTATTTCCTTCTTTAGCTATACAAAAATTGTGAATTTTTTCTATAAAATAATAATACAAATAAAAATCAACCTTCAATTTATTAACAATTTTTTTTAATTTTAGAATTTAACTGCAGCATTTCGCCAATTTGATACTGATCAAGATGGTGTAGTTACAATGCATTATGAACAATTTGTTGGCATGGTTTTTAGTATTAAAAATTAAATTAACAATTGCTACATTTAATACACACCCATGTTTTTATTTACACAATTTATAAATAAACCTTTAAGTCTGCTAAAAAGCATTTAAGTAAATAAGAGCTCTAAGATATTTAATATTATATACAAGCTTTGATACTGAAAAATAAAATATGTTTTTATTTCTCTTTATAAATAAAAAATAAATAACCTTAATTGATTTGTTTTTATTTTTATAAAAGAAAAAAAGTATTTATTCTACTAAATCTTAATATCAACTATTCATTTAAATGAAGCAGTTTTTTAATCCACTGGCTTTATTCCTAATACTTTTAGTCTAGTTACGTTATTATAGTTCAATCTAGTTAAGTTTCTAGTCACAAAACTGTACTGATGCTGAAGTAATCTATATTTAAAATTTTCTAATTTATTATTACATATTTTACAATATAAGTTCTGTCAATTACTTTTTTTGGCAATCTGGTTTTGGACATGCTTTGTTTGTTAAGTACAGAATCATTTTTTTACAAAATCTTAATAAGAATAAATACTGTAGCTTTATTTCCACTTCTAAGCTGATTAATATTAATATTATAGAATTGTAAATTTGTTCTACTGTTAGAATATACAGATATGTTATTAAATTCTACTGTTTAAGAGAATTGTTCAAGTCTATTCAGAAATTAATAGTACTACTACTGTCCTAGTCTGTAAGGTTATTTTCAATGATGGATATACTGAATAGTAGAAGTTCTGGACATAATGAACATAGACTCAATTTTTAGTAGTAGTGATTGGCATTTTTGAATATGTCATGCTATCAAATAGTTTATTTTTAGTATAAACTATTTAAAAGTTTAAATATTGAATATACTATAATACTAGATTAAATATTTCAATAGTTACTATTCAATATTTCTCATTATTATTTTAAAAAGAAAAATTAATTTTGTTGCATCTATTTTTATAAATGATGTTGCTAAAAAATATCACCAAGTGATAGGTCTCTTCATAGGAGATACCTGTTATTCAATTTCTTCAGGTAAAAGGAAAAACACTGGAATATTTTCACAGATTAAAAATGTTTAAGATGAAAATGTTATGAGTCAAATTTATCTATTTAAGTGGTATTTTTAATCACTCTTCTTATTTTCCTAACTTAATTTAACTTCTTTAATTTAATTTCACTTCTCTTAAAAGTGACATGAGGGAAAAAATTTTTTCGCAAAAAATGAGATTGTACAAGAGATTTTAAATTGAAAAAATAAATTATGAGAATCTTCTTTGGAGTGGTATGAAAAAACTTATTCCAAGATTCAAATTAAGCATAAATCATTGATATGATTAAGTAACAAAATAGCTGAAATTTTTAGTGATAATGTACTTTTTATTTCAATAAAATGAATAAGAAAAATTGAGTACTCTCTCTAAATATTCTTTGTATCTAGTAGTATATCTAGAAATTTTGTATGAGGAAAAGGTGCATGCATATAGCTTTTAAAATGTCAGATTATTTGGGAGATACACCCCTCTATTATTATAATTTTATATCCATGAGAGTAGACCTAGGACCCCCTTAGTTGATCCACTGGTACCAACCTTTAAGCGATAAGTCTCTTTAATATCTGAATTAATTTCCATTTCAGCTTATCTCAATAACTTACTTCCCATAAATTCACAAATTTAATTTACTTTTATTGCTACAACAGACTGTAATAAACTATCAAATTAATAAAAAAAATAACATTTATTTTTCTAACTTTATTACATTTAACATAAAATATTTAATTTGGTTAATAACAAATTTTATAAGTTACTAAATAGTTCTATTACATTCAGCAAGAGTAGCTAATAAAGATAGAGTATTAATTTTGACCATCAGATATTAGTATTATAGAAACTGTCCTAATACCAAGAATTTGCTTGACTGGTTGTTTACTTCTTCATTATTCATAAAGGCTTTTAAAGTACCGTGTAATTATATTATTTTGTAAGTCATTGTCATGTCCTTTTTAATTTTATAACTATCTTTAATAATCCATAAAAAACTTACAATTTACTAAAATTATATATTGACATAATGAAAATAATCAAAACCTGATTAGTTTGAAAAAAAGGTACGGTATTAGTCAGTTCAGTGTAACCAATTAACTAAAATTAAAATTTTTATTAAAATGTTCTTTTTAATTTATTATACTTATATAAAAAAAATGAATAAAAACTTGAATTATCATAGATTTTAATAATTATTTAAATAAAAATTTATTAAAATCAAAAAGGATTATTTCACAGGGTCAAATAAATTTTTGAACCGGCTTTGACAGCGTTACCACCTGCTTTTCGTTCTCATACAGCCAGTCGTCCCTTCGCCGCCTACCAATTTATAAGTAACACACAGGTACTCACACTCATGTTTATTTCACACAACACGGGTCAACGTTTTTTACGTATTGTTTATCTATAACTTGTTATTATACTTGTCTATGTTATAATGTTGATCAAACCAATGACTAAAATTTAGTCGACAACGTTAAATTACTCATAATATTTATTTCATAATATTTAATGCATTTCAGTTCATGTGCTGTATGAGACTATTACTTTTCAATTTGATGTTATTGAATTTGTTTTAGTACTGGAATCATTTATAATAGTACAAATTTAAGACGTTATCAGTAGTAACCAATTAACTTAAACGAAGAAAAGACAAGAGGTAACCAAAGATTATTTTAAAATTTATTCCATTTAAGCTATATTTATATTATTTAATTTGTACTCAACCAACATAGTTTGTAAATCAATTTATTATTTTCATATTGTTTTAACATTTTTAGTTTAATATGGCTGATCAACAACAATATTTCTTAAAATGGAATGATTACCAAAGTAATATGGTTTCATCATTTAAACATCTAAGAAACGAAAAAAGTTTTACTGATGTTACATTAGCATGCGAGGGTCAAACTTGTAAAGCTCACAAAATGGTGTTATCTGCCTGCAGTCCTTACTTTAAAGCCTTATTAGAGGTATTTATTATAATGTACCTGTAAAGTAGCCTTTGTTATTTTAATATAGCTGAAAACAAAATGTTAGTTAATTATATGGTAAACAAATATTTAAAATTTTTAATTTTGTCATTAGTAAATTTTTTGAAGGTTAGTAGGGTTCATCATTTATTTAAAAATGATTGTTTTTCTGATAAATGTTTTAAAAAATTTCAATTTAATAAAAATGATTTATTATCTCTTATATATATATAGCTATTAGCATATCTATAAATACTTACCTTCAGTATTATCAGTTACAGTTTTATTTCATAAATATATTTTACATAGATAGGCTGGTTATTTGAAGATTATTGATGACATTAGTTGCATCAAACTGAAATATTAAACTTCTTTAGAGTTATATATCATGTAAAACTTAATGAAAATTATTATTTATTAACTAATAATAAAGTATATTCGTATTAATGATTAATGAAATAATATTGTTAGTACACTTGACCCAAATATTCATATGAATCTTTTTTTCTGTGAGATTAGAAGCGATATATTATTAAAGTAAAATTTACACAAAATTAGTTACTATATTTTATCATTGGTTTGTTAATAATTATTTAAACAATTTAAAATATCAATGAAATGTGATTTATACATTAATAATAGGTTATTAATATTTTTTATTTTGACATATACATGCAATAAAAATTTAAATTATAACTAGAAGTTTTGTCAATAAAAAAGAGTGCATTTTTAAATAACTATCTTAAATTTTTTAGTCAAAATGAAATTGTTTTACAATTTTGGAAGAGGTAATATTAGTTTATCATGATTTTAACATTTAGTGGCTTAGATTTTATAATAAACTGAAATTTAATAGATAAAGAAAATTTTCAAACATTAAAAGACTTGAAAAATAAATAAATTAAACTTATTATTATGCTTATTATAAAGTTTATTTTTAACATTCTTTTTTTTATATTATACTCTGCATAACTAAAAAATACATAGCTTGTACATATCAAAGTGACCACTATTTCAATATATTAACAATTCATCCAGGAAATTAATATTCTTTGCTAGCAATCTAGCTATCTTTGCTATCTTGGCAGGTGATCAGCAATGAATAAGTTTATGTACACCGACTAGTTTATTCTACATAATAAAAAAAGGACGAAAAATCCATATGGAGAATTATTCTTAAGTTTATAAAATTATCTTTAATTATTATATGAAAACACTTAATCACATTTTCATTGATAAAAGCCGCAAAAGTAAATAAATGTTGAATATTGCCCAAAAAAGTGTTATATTTTCCTTAAATTATGTCAACTTTCAAAATAATAAGTTCAAATTAAATTTTTTTGAAGCTAAACAAAATATTTTTAATTATTGTAAAATTAATGATTTTATCTAGGTGATTAATTTTACAAATTATAACTATGAAAGTAATCAAACACAGTAAAAATTATGACTTTCAATATTATATCTTAAATATACAATATCAATTTCTATTTTTAATGTCTTTTGAATTAAAAAAACGGGCACTTTATTATTATCGTTATTTTTTAATTATAAATTAAACATTTTTGTAACAAGGGTTATACCGCTTATAATTTACCTTTGGACATAAATATATAGCTTTATTATAAAAATATATATAAATTCTATTTCTACTTTTTTTATTTAATTTGCCTTTTTTTATTTTTTTGTACTAAATTTATATAATAAAAATTGTTTGCATTCCATAAAATTGTTTTACAAAAATTAAAGAAAATAATTGGATCAAAAGTTTTTTGATTTGGGATACTTTCTTGACTCACTCTGTATAATGAATAAAATTGTGATTATTTTTAATTAATAATTTGAGTTAGTAATTCTTTAACTTAAATAAATAATTTTATGATGTTTATAGGAAAATCCTTCTAAACATCCAATCATTATACTTAAAGATGTACCTTTTAGTCACCTACAATCAATACTTGAGTTCATGTATGCTGGTGAAGTTAATATTAGCCAAGAACAATTGCCAGCCTTCTTGAAAACTGCCGATCGCTTGAAAGTAATTATTACATTCTATTAAATTAAGTTAAAAGTAATTATAACATTTTTGAATTGAATCAAATTAATGTAAATTAAATCAATGTATTTATTTAGTATCTAATATTTTGTAATGCTTTAGATATTGTAGTTTATTTTAAATGTCTTTTAAAAACACATATTTATTTTATGTACTATTCTAATCATAATTACTAAATATATAAAAAAGTAAAAGACAAATGAAGAATAATACATAATTTTACCTATTTTTAAATAAATTTATTTAAAATTACACATGCATAGATGTAGAAAATGTTTTATATTTAATCTGACATTGATGTAGTCTAGCTACAACTATTCAATTCTTATGAATCTGTATTCTACGATAATTTTTTCTTTATATTTTGAAATTATTTAGGTTGTATTGTGGAAAAATCTAGAGGAATCTACTAAGAGTCTACTGTTTAGATAGACACTTATTATTTTAACACTTTATAAACATGCCATATATTAACTTTGATGCTCTCTTAATTTTAGTTTTTATGAACAATAAAAAATGAAATCAAGATATAGATTTAGAAATATTTAGATAATGGAAAAGACATTATTAATAATATTGAAGATTATTTAATAATTAAACTAGATTATATTGTTCTTCAATGTTCAGCTTTTGGATAATTAGTTTTTGAACAGTAGTCTTTTTAAATTATATCTATTTTAATATATTCTACAATTTCAAGTCATAAAATATTAATTTTAATTCTATCTAGAAATCACTTAAAAGTATATTTTTACTGATATCCAAAAATACCAATAAATTGTTAAAGTTGATACATAATACTAAATATTTTTAATTTTTATTTTTAGGTAAAAGGTCTTGCAGAAGCTCCGCAAACAATTAAAAAAGATTAGTATGATGTTTAAAATATTTTATTTATTTATTTTCTTTTAGTGTTTAATATGAACTATGTAATAATAATAATTTTCAGTGATTTATTATTATTATTTTAAATGTGTTTAATCTATAGAATAATATATTCTATATCATTTACGACAGTACAATATGAAACCAAAAAAATAAATAAACAAATAAAAAATTGCAACATGACATTTAATAGACTTATGTAAAATTAAATGTCACAAATCTATTATACTATCACATATAAAAAATGTCTTATTGTTTTTATTATATATGATTTTTTAATTGAAAAATGTAATTTTTATTATTTTTTTATACTGAAAAAACAAATGTTGTAAATACTATACTCATCATGTACATTTATCATACTTTGCAATTATTATTATATTAATTATATTTTAATAGAATGTGTTAGTATATGTTGATTGACTTGATAAAATAATTATTTAACACATTTAATGTTTTTTTTATTTTTGATGATGTAGTTTTTTTTAGATGTAAAATGAAACTATGAGCATAAATTTACTGTTGAAAATATAGTACTATTGTTAGATAATACTATTTTATTAGATTATAATCTAATAATTATCACATACATCTTACATTTTTTATTTTTTAAAAATTAAGTCCAATTTAGTAATAGACAAGTAAAAAATCTTGAGAATAACTGGGTACCTTTTTAAATAATATCATGGTATAATCATCATATTTTTCTTATGTTAAACATTAAGGAGTTGGCCTGGCTTAGTGGGTAGAAATATGTTTCAACACATAAAGACCCGGTTTGAATTCCAGGGTGCCAATGAAATATTTCTTGTGATTTTCTCATTGGAGGTGTCTGGTTTCTGGTACAATATAAGGATATAAAACTGATCATTATTTACTCATGTTAAACATGAACATTTCTATTCTAAATTTTTTTTTCTTAACATTAATAAGTACGAGTATTTTTTCATAAATTAGATTGAACAACAATTTATTTAGTATTGTAACAATATTCTGACAAAAGAAAAGTAGTATATTATAAATTTATATTTATTTTAACTAAAAAGTGTTAAGTATTTAAAAATATACACAATTAGTTAAAGTTATTAACATAAATGAATACATAACATTTGGAATGTACAATAAACTTTTTGAATAATTGAAGAATAAACATTGAATATACCCAACTTGGATTTTGAGCTAAAATCGAAATATCATTATTTTCAAAAGAATCTTTGGTAATACAAAATTTAAGATTTTTAAGAAACTGAACACTTTTGTTCTTGGTCATTCATAGTCCTTTGATTTAGACGTTCAGATTCTGCAAGTGCTCTAGCTAATGCTTCATCTTCACTCTAATAACCACCAAATGAAGATAATTAAAATCAATATAATAATTTCATGACTATATTTTACTACCAGGTTTCCTTGAATGGAAGATGTGGTAAATGGTTTTTTTACAACGCTGCTAGTTCCTAATCTATTTTTTATTTCTATTTTTCTTTGAACAATTCTTTTGTTTCCAATACAATTGTGATCTAACGGATGACGATGTTTAAAACAATAGTTGTGATGACATTCACTACATACTACTGGAACTGCTTCTTTGCCACGACACTTAGATACTGTGCAATGATTAGTAAATACCTTAACAAAATAAATAAATAAGAATTCAAAATAATCAAAGATGTTTTTTTATCACCTTTTTACCCTCAGCCATACGACAATCATTGTCAATATGTAGACCAACTGTGTAATCAGATTCTTGACCTTTAGGTGTTGGAACTGGTTTATTACATAATGGACAAATAGGCACTTGAATATTTATCTTAAAGGTAGATTGACATTGATGACTTCTATAGCTCATATGATCAGAACTATAAAAATAAAGTTATTCAAATTTAAAAAACCCTACCTTTATGTATTTATACAGAATGTTTATTAAGTAAAAAAATAGATCCAATGTTACAAACACTGATAGCCTTTAATTTTACTTGTTAAACATTCTGTATAAGAAATTAGTCATGTAATATTACCAAAAAATATTTGAACATGCATCACATTTGACTGGTAAGAAATCTAGAAAAAGTATTTTAGTTTTTAAATAAATAAGTTATTTAAATGTATAATAAAGAAACTATATAAAAGTTGAGCTTTAATTACCAAGGAACAAAATTTAATACTTGAAATTTTTAGACAGACATTAATAACATTAAAGTGACCACTTTAATGTTATTAAAAAAAAGATGTAAATTAATTTTAATAACAGATAATTAAGGGTCAAACTTTTAAGAGGACTTAAAACAAATATTGTTCTACTCTAAAAATTGTTTTGTATCACAATATAGATAAATCTTTAGGTATATTATATTTTTGAAGGTTTACGTTTATGATAAGGTGACATAACACCTTATTATGATGATATTATAGCTTATATTGTTGTTTTTATTATATTAAAAACACAATTAAAAATATTTTTAACAATTAGTAAATTGAGTTGTCTAAGAACACCTATTATATAGTGTAGAGTAATCATTTTTTTATGAATTAACTAAATAAAAAGTAAATAAAAATGTCACTAGTACATGTTATTAATTAATATTGGATTAGATATTTAAAGTACTATAGCAAATTTATTTTTGTAAAGAATTCCTAAACAACTGTTCTTTATAGTAATCATATGAATGCAAAATTTTTACTATTTTAAAGGCTAATTTTTTTCCATAAAAAATAAAAAAAAATTTTTATAAATTAAAACAATTGGTTCTTATGCCCTCTATCAAACTTGTTCTGATAACAACTTTGTATGGATATCAATAATAAATATATGGACATTGGTAAAAATTATTGAATGTTATAATAGATTATAAAAACAGAATTATTGAAATAATTTAATTAAATGGACTTACCAAGACGTTTGCAAGTATCTTTTGAACAATGCTGTCCCAAATTGGGAAATTCCATGATTATTAAAAAAGTATAACTGAACTGCGTAGAAATTAAAAGACAAAGTTTTTTCACAGTTCCTGTTCTAATGGATCTATTATTAACAAATTAAATTATTGGTATCTCAATTTTAATGAAATGTACGAATAAAATAATGACATCAATATATAAATGTATTTATGAGTGGTTATCATATATATGCTGAATCATTGTATTAACTTACAGACTGTATGATACAGTTGATAGACTATAAGAATTATATTATAACTTGTTGTCAGTCTATATGACTATACCATAGAATATATGAAAGTACAGTTCTTTTCATATAGTCTGTTCCATTACTTCTGTTGTAGATATATCTTTCGTCATGGTCACAACTTTTTTCCATATTGTTCATTTATTTTATGTGTAAGCTGGTTACACTGTTCTACCGGCTCTCGCGATGTAGTAAAACTCACACATCGGTGTGTTAAACTTACCCGCAAATTTAGAATACCAGTCAGTTATAAACATTTGCGTCAGTAGCTATATTGTATTACTAGTATTTTTCCGGGTAAAGTAAAAAAATTACGTGATTTTGAAAATAAATGTTCCTTTTGTCATTGTTTTATTTGGAAATCTTGTGTTTGTGATAACTAAAAAATAGAATTCTATTTAAAATACTTTTTAGTATTTTTCAAAAGTAAGTAATTTTTGCATGAAATTTGTCTATACTTTTTTATATTTGATTAATCAAGTTACAAAAATTTTATTTTAACTTAATTAAAGATAAAAATGTAGGTTCTATACTAAAGGGATCCATGGACAAAAAATTAATTCAAAAGTAATGGACTTTAAAGTTTATATCATAAGTGTAGTTGACTGGAGAACTGTTACTAAATAGAGCTATTTTCAAAAATTCTCCTCGACCTTCAGTTATTTTGAAAAAATTATAATTTTCCTAGTTTTATAATTATCTCATTTTTTTTATGTATTATGTACAAAAATGATTTCAATTCCAATTCTAGTGAGTGATCTTATTTACATATGTGAATTTAATTGTATGATGATGATTTGTTTTAAATATCGTAATAAATGTAGTTGATAAATTTTTTTATGGTAGTAAATGTTTCTTTCAAAAGTTAAATTATGATAAACAATAGATTATTAATATTATTGCAAAATATTGTAAAGACGATAATATATAATAATATTACAGCGAAACTTATAAAAAACTATATTTGTATTATTTAGTTTCAATTATTTATTATAATTTGTAATGATATCATAAAAAAAATGTATATATTGCACGCGTAGAAGCTTTATTTTATTTTAAGTATTTAGCAAATTTTGCTATGTAATTTCAGTTTAATACTTTGGTGGCAAACAATATTTTTATCAAATAGATTATTATTCTGCTTTTGCACCACATAGTTAAATCACAATTTATTTTATGTTATGTTATTAAAAAATAAACAGACTATTATATAATTATATAATAATATTAAATATGATTTTTTTTTTGTTTTTAAATTGCTGTATAAAAATGGACTTGTCTTCATTTTTTTAAAATACTTATTCTTCGCTCTAGATCATTTTACCCAATTAATACAGTTTTAAAATTTAATTTTTTATTGTTATTGTTCTTTTCATTTTTTTTTTTTATTGTTGATTAATCTTATTCATAGATATCTTTAACTTTTTTCAATTTTTATTTGGTAAATTTATGTCATTGGTTATTTTTATATTATATTATCGAATTTAACAGTCACTCAATACTACAGATATAAAAATACGATTTTTTTACATTTCTCTATTCACGTCAATTATGTAATTATTCTGCGACGTCAGTGAAAATTGTGTGTACATCCAAAATTTTGTATACTTATAATAAACTAACTGTTTTGAGTTTAATAGTGAATGTTTTTATTGTCATTACTGTTTTGGGTCCGTAAATAAACATTTTAAATTGTTTGTAATAACTTCCTATTCGATATCATTTTCAGATATCTTTGCTTCTAGCTTCATATTTTGAGTAACTATTTAAAAAGTAAAATTTTATTATCGTATTAGAAGCTAATTGATAGAAATGTAGAACATCCGGAAAAATGAGTAGTCAATTGTGTTAGCTTTGTTGGAAACCACTATATTATTTCCGTGATTTCGCCTGATAAGATAATTAATTTATATTACTACTCCAGTAAATGTAACATGTATCATAAAAATTAAATTTAGTTTTCATCTTCAACTAGATTTGGTCAATTGTGATACTACGTTTCTTGAACTCCCGGTATGAATTTCTTAGAGGTTTTTATATCAATGCAACTAAGAGAGGTTAAAATCTATCTACACCCAAAGAAAAACCTCAATCAATTTTGATAGAGAAATTTTATCAAGGGTTTATGATAATGTTTTATTAATACGAACAAAATAATTATTCTTTTAAATAATTATTGTTCAAGACAAGAAAAAAAATTATCATATTGATAAATATATCATAGATTCAATAGTAATGATATATTTATCAAATTGAACAATGAATTTATTATATAGATCGAGGTTTTTCTCTGGGTGTATAAAGAAATAAAAAATGAACAAAAATCTAATATGTTTATATGGAGTTTCGGCCCTTTTTCTAATATCTCTTTTCGGATAATGACTAAATACCTGCCGAAGATAAAAAGAAAGAATTATACCTGTATTTCTGCAAAGCCTCCACATTTCTGAATTTGGCCATAATTATATACACCATTTTAAATTCAAAATTTACTACGAGACATTAGAAATTGGTTGAAGTGGTGTGGAAAACTACAAAAAACTCACAAAAGAAAAACACGATATTTTAGTTGCCAAAAAGTATGATTAAAATACTTTTACTGTAATAATTAAATTTTTTTTTACTTATAATGCTATCCGCATTATAAAGTTTATAACGTTTGTTTCACCCAATAAAACATTGCTAGAATGAAATTTTAGTTTACTAATTTTTTTTCAGAAGAGTTAAGTAAATTAGTTAATCCTTTATATAATTATTATTTTTGGGTCTTTTTTTTAACCTAACAATAATTATATAACAGTATGAACATTTTTCGTCTAATTTATTTGAGGTTAGAACTTAATATCAGAATCGCATTTAGGAATTGTGCCGCCCTTAAAGACAATTCTTTTGCCTATCAAAAAAATTTTTTTTTATTTTTCATTGAATTGAAAAAAAAAAGGTTGGCTAAGGATTTTTTTTTTGTTTACCACTTCACTTTTGAGATAAATATTGCAGTCAATAGGGAGGTTATGGTCCTGTAGTCTTATAGCTACATTACTGTTTAATAAATGTTATAATGTACCCTTATTCACAGATTTTTACCCAAAAAATTGTGTTTTATTTTTGATATATTCTGTCATATTATAACTTAGGATATATTTTTTCCTAAATAAAATCTCATAAAAACATAATTTTAACAAAAATTTGAAGCTGCCTTGATAGTGAATTGACGGTTTTTTAATAACTTTCATTACACCCAGAGAAAAACCACGATCTATATAATAAATTCATTGTTCAATTTGATATATTTATCATTACTATTGAAACTATGATATATTTATCAATATGATAGTTTTTTTTCTTGTCTTGAACAATAATTATTTATAAGAATAATTATTTTGTTCGTATAATAAAACATTATCATAAACCCTTGATAAAATTTCTCTATCAAAATTGATTGAGGTTTTTCTTTGGGTGTACTATCGTTGCGTGTTTATAAAAAGTTACTAATACTTAACAGTTGATTCATGTGCTATTCACATATATACACAATCCCCCCGGATGTAAAAAATGAATAATGACCATATGTTGTACAAATAAAGGGGTTTAAATATATTTTATAGATTATACCTTTTGGATTATTTTCCAATTATTTTTGTATATATTACTTGATTAATATTACCAAGACTTCCGAAATTCCTGTTACATAAGTATTGTTTAATACGACAATAATTGCTGTAGAATAATTATTATCCTACAATAATTTCAAGAATAAAATCATATTACTTGTGCAAACATACAGGATAGGATTTGAGAATGTGAAGTCTTTGGTTTCACCAAAAAAATTTCTCTTGCTTTTGCTCGGAATATTATTCAATTATTTTTTCTGGGTAATATTTTACATATATAATAAAACAAAAAAAAGTTTATATCGTATATAAGTTCAAAAATTCATGATTTCCTTTTAAATACTCAATATTTTATGCTTAAAAATTTCTATCAGATAAATAAAAAAAATATTTAAATACATAAAAGACAAATTAATTTAACTCTAAAGTATTTTCTGTGAAAATTCAACTTTATTAGGGTATCAACTAATTTAATAAACTTTTTAAATATGAATGTTTCAATTAAAAAAATAAATTTGACAACCTTATAAAGTTAAAGGGATGATTTAAAAAAGTAATTAATAACTAATTAATAAATAGAGAAATGTATAAAACTAAAGAATTCCAACTTGTTAAACAAGTTTTAAAAAGATCACCGTCATAAAAAACGTTTCGATATAAATCTGTAAAGAGAAATTAATTTATTTTTAAAATAAATTAAAAATTCGATTAAAAACTTTCTGACTTATAATTTTGAAGTGTGAATTAAATAATACTTAAAAATATAATTTTTTTAACATATTTATTATTTTAAGAGGAAACGGTTGGTTAAAAGTGGTTATCGAGTGATTTTTAAAAGAATTCCTCTGTATTCGTTTCATCAATTTATCATAAACCATTTAGCTACAACATTTCTTTTGGAAGGGGTAGTCTCTTTTCTTTTAATATACATATTAAAAGTTACAAAAATTCTTTAAAATATTTAATTATTAAGTCCGGTTCGCCATTACCCAAGCAAATAATAGAAGTTGAAATAGCATGTATGTTAAGAAACAGAAGCACATTGTTTACTTGAGTCAAATCATTCGAATCATTAGAAATATATGTGAATTCGGAAAGATTGCATAATAAAACATTTTTTTAACCATATTATCTATCCAGCAACCTCTACTTAACACGATCTTTTGTCTAACTCATACTCTTTATATTCTATTTTACTTCTACTAATACTTATCCCGTTCTTTCGAGGGCTAATTTCCGCATTTCAAGTCTTTGATTTACTTTCTCCCTTTTATCTCTTATCAATACTATATCATCAGCAAAAACATGTACCATGGTATCTCTCCTTGTATTTCCCTAGTAATTTCATCCATTACTATAGAAAATAGATAAGAACTTAAAAGGTGGTGCACACCTATTCTTACTTTGAAATCTTCTGTTTCTCCTCACACATTTTTTATCCTAGTACAAGTATCTTCACACATATCCTAACATGATTCTATCATAAAACCTTTCTCAGGACTGTCATACGGCTTCTCTAAATTTATAAAACCATACAAAAAATTTTCTTCTTTCCCTATACTTTTCTATTAGCTAGCTGTCTCACACAAAATAATGTATTTCCCTAATTTTTTCTACATTTCTATTGGCACTTTATCAAGCACTATTGTTTTTTTTCATCGATCTCACAGCCTCCTATACTTCCTCTTCACTTATTAAATCTGTTCGACCTTCATTTCACGAAACATTTTCTTAAGCACCTCTTAAATACTCCTCAATCATTATTTTTTTAAATACTCTTTCTATCTCTTTTTCGCATTCTTATTGTTTGTTAATACTCTCTTATCATCATTTGTTTATGCATTATATATTTTAAATATCCTTGGATCATTTTTCTCCAACATTTATCAATCTAAAAATTTCTTTTTCACTTTCCTTTGTTCCTAACTTGTATAACTTATCGTATAACTCATTATACCTCTTATACTTTGCCTTTCTTACTGCACCTTTTGCCTCTGTATACAAACTTTTGTACTCTATCCAATCTTCCCTCCTGCTTTTCTGCTACACTTTAAATTGCTTTTTCTTAATTTTCTGAAATTAATTATCCCAACATCACGTTTCTTTGTTTTTTGACATTCTACTCCTACTTCCACTGACAATCTCTTTTGCAATAATCTTTACAGAGGTGGTAATCCTATTTTACAAATCATTTATACTTTCTTCTACATTCCACAATAAGAAATCTTTTTCTTTTTCTCCTTTTAATTACCACAATCTAGTCCTTGACTTTTTTCCCGTATTCTTTCTATTTATGTATACATTTTTTCCACTACATAGCAACTAAATTACCAGCAATCTATGTTGTTTTCTCACATCCTCACCAGGGATAACTTAACAAACTTTTCTATTGATCTATTGCTTCTACTCTTATATGTTATATAATGCTTTTCCTTCGTCCTAAATAGGAATGAAACACATCAAGATCGTATGATACTATAAAATCTGGAACTCTTTTTCCAGCTTCATTTTTCTTTCTACAACCCTACTCTCCTCTCATTACCCATATGTCCAATCATATTCCCATCTATCACTCATTCCCATTATTTAGTATTCTTTGCATCTCATCCATTTCTCTATAATTCTACCACTTTTCTGACTACTATTTTACTTTTCATCTCCTTATTAATACTTCTACACCATTCCTTGTATTTGGCTTACCTGAGTAAACTGTTTTATACCCCTCACCTATTTTTGATTTTCTCTCCTTTCTATGTAGTTTCCTGTATATAACGTATATTGACTTTCCTCCTCTTTAATACTTCTACTAATTCACTACCCCTATCAGTTAATAATTCAACATTCTCTATACCTATTTTTACTTTATACTTATCTGTTACACTTAGATATGAGTTCAACCTAAAGTTACTGTTGATGTCTCTACACCGTTGACACTATAAGTATTGAGTAGACCTATAAACATAGTGGTAAAACAGCTACTGCACAAGCTATCCAAGATGGGACAATTCGCCTATGTTTTGTCCACGATTCTTTATACTTATTAACAAAATTTTATACCGGATATCAGTAGTCTCTTCTGACGACTGGCATTTATTCTGATCCCTTTATACAGGGACTAATACTAAAAAATAATTTTAATAAATATTTAAAATTGTACTAAACTAGTTCTTACATAATTCTCACGTTCTTTTGTAAGCGAGAATTTTTTTTTTTTTTTTTATAATTGCTTAAAATGGTTGTAGAATGTAAACATAAAGTATATTCCCCATCATTGTATTAATAAAATCATTATCAATATTAAACGCAAAATTGATACTAAATATTCAATTATCTATTTATAACTGCTTTATGTTAATACTCATATAAGTTTTTATTTTATCTCTGAATCAACACGGTGGAGATCTATATCCATACTAATTATAGATTATTGTTTTGTTACAAACTATACAAATCATTACATATTCACAACAAAGACTAACTGAAATACTCGCCATTACTTGTGTCCAAACATAAAAGAAATTTAACATTTTATTGAATTATAAAAAATAAAGCAAAAAAAAACATACTAGTACGTATCGGGCCCTCACTTTTGTGGGGGCTTAGAGCTCCAAGTTTTTAATTACGGTCGTAACGGTTCTAAAAATAATACCTTTGTGACATATTAGTTTTTAAATAATCGTTATTATTAAATCATTTAATACACGAATGATCATTTATTAAATGATTTGTTTTAAGAAGTAACAGGTCAGGTACGGTCATTTGTCTGCTCTTAGTTGCGTTCTCTTCTAGCCGGTTTTTACGACGTAGCGACCGCCTACTAGTTTTTCCAGTTGCCATGCAGGTTTTATAATCACCGAAAACGTTTAAGTATATACGTAAATGCTCCAACATAAGTGCAATACTAATAAGGATCAGTACACAAGCAGAGAAATTGAAACTGATAAGAAAATGGCAGAAGTAGTTAAAATTGAGAATTTTGATAATTTTATAAAATAATAAATGAACAATTCATTTTTGTGTTATAAAGATACGTTTTAATAATACATAATTATAAATATTGATTCTTAAATAAGGGAGAATTTAGGTAAATAGATTATCAATAACGAAAACATTTATGCAGTTAAGATACATTTTTTGTAGAGTAAGAGAAAATTTGTTGTAGTTAATCCCCACTATAAGGCCAAAATCTAAGAACATAAATCTAAGAAAAAGTATATAGGTAATATTTTTAATATTTTTTTTGTTATGACCTGCCTCAAATAATTTGTTATTATTATATACAAAATTTGTTTTTATTTTTTAAGTGCGTTATTCGTTTTATAAGTTCGTGTTTTACATTAGTACTGTGTTGTGCATATAAATATATAATTTTAATATTTGAAAGTCTTTCTATCATTACGAAAACTAGACCGCATAATTTCTTTGATAAAATATTTTTTTTAATGTATTATTCAATTGATAGTGAAATATTTTTCATTGTATTATTACAAAGGAAAAAACGGTTCTTCTTAAATGAGATTTCAAAATTAGCAACATACATATTACTATATTACAATAGAGTACTACAGTATTCTAATAACCCAACAATTAAACTCTAAAACATTGACTAGTCCTTATCGAAAACTACTAAGGGTAATACGGAGTAGTGAATTCCGCAAGAATGGAGATGTAAACGTTAAGGATGACCTTGCCGCGCCCTAGAGCTTTATTGATTTTGTTGCTCAATAAAAGCTGCGCTGACATCATATATATAATCTTTTATTTATTAGTATAATGGTATATTATAAATATGACTAGTATTTTAATAATCGGTATAATATTACAAAAATCATTATAAAATGCTATACATTTAAATAATATATTCATTTCAAAAAAATTTTTGTCAGGACCTTTCTAATAAAAAAAAATGAAGAGGATAAAAAAATTATTATATTTAAATATGTGACTTTAAATCAATTAACGACTAAAATGATAAAAAATGTTTGAATAATAGGTATAACACCTAGGTGTTATCTATGTTTAGATTATTATAAATATAAGTTTTATATTAAATCTCAAATTTTAACATTTATTGTTTATTTTTTTAGTTTTTTTATAAAGAATTCAATATGCAATGAATACAGACAGTCTTCAAAGGTCTGTAGAAAAATTTGTGTATATTCTTCTAGCACTATGAAATATTCAACGAAGTTGATTATTATTAAAAATACATATATATATTTAGTTGGATTATTTTATAATATGTAAACAAGTTAAACATGCATTTTTCCATTTTGTTATTATTATTTCTTTATTTATCTTTAACGACCATTCTGAAAAACTATGCTTATGTTTGTGAGACGGTAATACCTACATAGCTCAGCACAACAAAATCGAACACCAGTACATGATCACCAAGGAACAACGTGGTCTAAATTAAAATAACTTAAAATTATACAATTTTGAGGGGCAAGAAGGGTGGCTGGATTAAATTTTTTGTGTTAATTTAAGTGTGTGGAGTACTAATAATATGTGAAAAAAATTACGATTTATTTAATAATTTTGAAGGTATTACGTGAGACTTAGGCGATTACTTTGTTTATGAATAAGTCTTATAATAGCAATAATAATAAGTATATCAAATGTACATTAATACCTTACCTTATCTTTATAAGACTAGAAAACAAAACGAAAATAGTATAATGAAAAATGTACTATTTTAATATAAAAACTAATACTACAAAAAATTGATTAAAAAAAGATTCAATCTTTTTTAGTTCTAATGGATTTATAATGACGTTACCTATTCAATGAAACACGTTTTCGTTGGAATAATATAACGTGTAGTAGAGACTATATACATTCAGTAGCCTGAATGTTTAGCGCTTTTATTTTTATATTGACGGTAAATAATAAATTTCAATGATATAAAAAATATAATGTACAGAAATCATGGAGTTTTATATCTTATATGTTATCACTATTAAAAAAAGTTTACCTCATAATGACCCTAAAATTTATAAAAATATTTTAAATAAATAAAGTTAAGTTGAAGAAAAATGTTCTGGTAGTTTCTAGACTACTTTTTTTATCAACAAGTTGTATAGTTTGTTCCATTTAATTGTGGAATTAGACAGATAATTACAAATATTATTTTATTTCAATGAGTTGTAGTTCATTATTGTTAATATTTTTAATAACTAATTAATATACAACCTCAATATTTGCAAAGGGGAATTTTTCTATTAAATCCTTCCAAATTACACTAATGTAGGCTTTGATGGCAATATCACTTAGTTTTCTTTCATAAAATATATATTTTTTTAATAAAACCATTTATCAATATGAAAGTTTTATTTCAATATCTGATTTTAATATTAAACGGTTAAATAGAAAAAACGAAAAATGAAAATATTTAGATTTTTAGTTAGTAATTTAATGTTAATAATCAATTGATATGTTTTTTTAAAATTTTTTGATAAACTTGCAAATTTTTCGTTTGCTATGATATGGAATTAAATATTAAAGTGTATCATTATCAATATCACTAGATCATTTATATTTGTAAATTAATTTTATTCTATGATCTAAAAAATTATTATTATTATACACGAGTTGACTTACTTACGAAATACTTGTATTTTCATATTATCAATTTTAAAATAGCTTTATCATCAGTTAAATGTTACTATTACACTAAAACTCTATGTCATTGTTAAACTAATATATTTACGAATAAAAACAAATATTTTTTATTATATTGAATATTATGGTTGTTAAAAATTTTTGTTACCTACTAATGTTATAGAATTTTAATTAAAATATAATTGTGATGTTTTGATTGATCAAAATAGGATTTCATGCTTTATTAGTTTAAACTTTACGTACATTTAACTTTTAAATAGTTTTACTGGTTCTATTTTCAGCTCCAAATTAAGACAAGTTGAGATTTTTATAGTTAATATTTTATAAAGGTCATCTTTAAATAAAATCAGTGTCGTATTTTTTAATTTAACACTCCAAGTCAATAGAATTTACCGCCAATTTAAAATTGCCAGAATTTTTTTTTTTTTATACATTAAAAGTTTTTGTGTTCACTTAAAATATTAAGATTCACATCTAGTCATCATAAATTAACAAAAAATAATTGTAAATATTTTATTAGTGAAATAAAATCATAAAAATGGATAATACTGTTTTTTAAAATCCATTTATACATATATTAAATCATTTACCTGGGCGTTTACACCAAATAAATAAATGTATATATTTATATACAATATAAATTTTTTTTTTCAATCTGCAAATTTGACAACAATATTCTTATAACCAATGTATTTTTAAAGATAGTAAACTATACTTTACCAGATTTTTTAGCATTCGAGTCACCTAATATGTTTTTTGTAATGATCCCAATCATAGAAGATGGGAAAAAATTCAATGAGAAAAGAAATTTATTTTTATTAGTAAATTCTTTTCTAATGCAGTCGTTATTTCCCGTTTTACTTATTCGAGTTAAACAATACATATTAGTTAGCTTTTAGCTTAGCTTACTTAACTCCATTCAAAATAAATTTAACTTAACAAGTCAACAAATTTTGTTGACTAGTTTAGCCTATTGAATTTGATTAAATATAATTTATTCAACGTGAAAAACGACAAAACCATACCACTAATCAAATTAATTAAATGATCGCCGAGTGTTATCACAATTATAATAAGTAAAATCATTCTTATTTTAAAAATATTAAAGCGTTAAAAAATTTAATTTTTTTCTATATATAAAAAAATGAACTTTTTTAAAATTTTTAATCAGTCCAAAGTTTTATATTAATTATTGAATTTAGTTTCAAATCATGTCATAAAATAAAAATATCGTTATTATTAGGTATGAAATAAAATTTATTGTTATTCTTGTGATCTCAGCGATTATTTTTTGACCGAGAAACAAATAGTCGTTTATAGCTAGTGTAATTCTCCTTCCTATACTCATATGCACATACCATATGGAAGGTTCATATAGATTAGTTCACTGCGCAGTACAACATCGAAATTGATCCTCCAGCGCGCGTTTCTCCTTCGCACCGATGAACTCGGCCGAAACTAATTATCCAAAACCGTGTTCCGTGTTGTTGTGGCTGTTGTTGTATTGTCCATAGTGCGACAATTGTCTCTCATGTCGAATTACGTCTATTATGTGCACACGATTTTTATAACAATCGTTCAAGCTAGCTAAAAATTTGTAGCAAATCATTTTTATTTTTTAAACTATAACTGACACTGAAGTGACCGTGACACAGTTTTCCTTTTTACAAAATATCTGCTGATATCTTTTAATTAAAAATTTCATTAATCCAAACATCTTACACTTTTGATATCTAGACTGCCAAATTCCAATAACTGGAAAAAAATCTACTTAATGTTTCATAAAGTTTATAAAAAAAAAAAAAGTAACAGATGTAAATAAGGTGATATAACTTAACTACAGTCATCTTAATTTTTATTTATTTATTTTCTCTTAATGTGAATTGTTTTATTTTTAACTGTGTTTGTATAATTGTTTGTGTGAAACAAAAATTACATGACAATTTCACCTCTGTAAAAAATATTTGAAGAGTAATAATACAATGTCTTCAAGATGTTAAAAGAATAGGCTATTTTTAATATTATAGTACATACAGGATCACTGTGACCGCGGTTTAAGCACGTTTTCAAAGCAGGAACGACATTCCTTCTGTTGATATTCTTAATAACGATTTTTACTAAAGCTAAATGAATAGGATTAATCCATTATAAAAATTAACATTTATTTTAAATAAAAACGATTTATGTTTCTATTAATAAATCAAAAGTTTATGCCTCCGAAGAACATCAATAAGGCTTAAAGGTTCCGTTTTGGTGACAAAGTAAAATGATAATTACACAGCTTGACACTTTTTGAGTGGTTGTATCTTATTATTCAGTGACTAAAAAAATGTTTGTATCTGTCTTGAAATTTTTTAGATATACGCTTGATATTGTTATGATTAAAAGTTCTTTATAGTATAGTTTATTTTGTGCAAACCAGTGATAAAATATTAGGTCTCATCATAACTATTCATTTGATGTTGAAATATAGTTTTTAAAGTATCACAAGTATCTATCTAATTATTTATAAATTAGAAACATAATTTATTATTTGAGAATTGGTTACTTTTATTTAGTCTTAAAGATGTTGCTATAAATATAAAAATTATATTTTAAAGTGGATAGTACTAGAGGTATTTAATTAGCTATCCTATAAACATTTAATTAATGTAACAAACATTACTCAAAAGTAAAACCTATAATTTACATCAGCTGATATTTAAATCAAAGATCATACACTTTAACTTCAAAAAAAACTAAAAATGTTGTCGATAAATTTTTGCGTCAGTGAATGTACTAATCATTTAAGTTTTTACGGGGAAGCTAACACAATTTTGTTATCAACATTAACAATTACTCAAAGTCACTTTACGAAAATTGAAGATTTTCTTGGAAAAATAAATTAAAATTGAGTTATATTAAGTAATTTTCCAGTATAGCATTTTATCATTGTTTTGTTAAATTAAGATTGTTATATAAGTGATCTTAGATTTACTAAATTTCACTTCCTTTTGGTGGAATGGAAATAAGCAGTTTCGATCTGTTTACATTTGTTTATAATTATTATGTTAATTAATAATATACATAAATATTTGTACGTATTATTATGTAATTAATAAAACATACTTTTTAGGTAAACTATTTTCGTAATTTATAATATACAGAAACAATTAGTTATAAATATATATAGTAATTTATTACGAATATCATTTAATTCGATATTACATAATATGTAAAATGATATTATCATTTTAACTATTTGTCTAGTTCATTAATATTTAATGTATTTATTATATTGAACTATAGTTAGAGATATTAATAAATTGAAAATTGATTAAAATATAAAAGGTTTATATCGTTTTTGTATAGGGTCCAAAACAGTGGCGTTATTTGTGAGGTGATCGTTTTATTTCCCCCCTGATACAGCATTATCCATATTTTATGAAACCAATATTTATTCAATTTCTTTTAAAGATCATTGTTTATTTGGCCATTACCAACTAGGTTTCAGGACTTTGTGCATTTATAAAATTTGTTTGAACAACTACTAAGACACACATCTCACTGAAAAATTGCTAACAAGTGTATACACTACCTAGGAATACTTTTAATTTAGGGAAAAGTGATCTCCCCTACTTATCCCAATACTAAATTTCTATCTAATATACATTGTTTAGAATTAAAAAAAGTAACATGAATATCTATTTATTAATGATATACTCAGGATTACTAAAATAAACTTTATAAATGTATAAACTTCAAAGCCCTGGTCATCATTTTGTTTTTTTTTTTTTTTTTGCAAAAGAAATGTTGTCTAGCATGCCAGTCAAAGTAAAAAAAAAATCGAATCACTCCTTAATTTTAATTTTAAATATGCTCCTACTCCAGAATGTTGAAAATATAAAACATTAACTATATTCTTCACTGGAATAGTGAGTTTATATTGAGTAAAAAATACTACTATTAAATATTTTATATCTTTTAAATATATACCTAAGTAATAACATGACACGTTCACATTAATTAATTTTATTTTATTAAATCTTATTATTTATTTAATCTTATTAAAAATATAAAACATTTAATTCTTAATATTAAATTAAAAATGTTGTAAATAAATAACAAAAATATATATTAAGTTCACTATCTTTTTTGATACAATTTTGTAGCTCAATATTATAACTGATATGTGCCGATATTAAAACTGATATTAACGGGATGGTCTGTTTTTTGTATTTTATGAATGTAATTTTTCATAAGATGTCATTCAAATTGAAATTTCTTTCTGCTCTCCTAAAAATTGTTATAAGTGACATATTAGTTTTTGGTAAATTATTACAGAGTTATATATTATAATTATTATTATATTTTAAAATTTTATTTCATTGGAAAGGAAAAGAAAATATTGAAATAAAATTTGATTATTTATTCATAAATTTATGCATTATTATTGTATAAGGTCAAAGACCTAAAGAACTGAATACTCGTTTACATTTTCATGTGTAAGAATACCTTTCGATGTACTCTGCTTTTTTTGCATAATTGAACACATTTTCATAATGATTCATATCTTTCAGCAGGTATTGTGTTTAAATTTTAAATATTTTACTTGTTAATTTTTTAATTTTCAAAATAGTTATGATTAATAATTTAATAGAGATTTATTTGAAGAAAAGATATTCCTAATCAACTTGCATCACCAAAAACTTTATCTTAATTATTTGTATTTATTTAATTTATTTTCATAAAATTATACAGATTAACTTACAAATATTACCATAATTTTCTTAATCAAACTATAATTTTTCTTGTAAATTCAGACAATGTATCGCTTTTTTCATAAAATTAATGCATTCTCAGCTTTAAATTGAGCAAATTATTTTTCTTATAAAATTATAAAAATGTTCGGTTTAACCCATCTCTAAAATAAAGGCTCATAAAATCACTACAAATGGTCTCTTTAAGTTCTATGGAGCTCCTCTTTTGGGAATACATTGTAGTGGTAAAACTAACAATTGAGGCTCTAGAGAAACATTAATTTAATGACCAAAAAATTATTTAATAAACATAATATACGATTTATGATCTTTTACCGTATTGTTAAAAGAAATCGGTTCAGTGAGAGCTGAGAAAAAGTGATAACAGACAAATAAACACGCATCATAGTAAAATTAATACCTTCTCAGCTTCGCATCGAAGCTAAAAAATATTCAACTGATTTGGCTATGCGTTTTCAATAAAAAATGTGTACATTTATATGTAAGTCAAAAGTGACCTCTTAATATATTATTGTTTTCCTTCTACTATCTTTATCGTTTCCATTCTCGTCATCTTCATAATCGCCGGATATTTAATATGTCTTTAGACTCTATGTGAATATCGTATTTTTATTGTGCTTCGGTGGTATAGATTAACGTACAGGCAGGAAGGAAGATACTCACGTGTGGTCCACATAATACATATTTATATATATACACAACATCATTCTTACCTACTCCCACTTTCGGCACTGAATCAAAACTACATGCTTCTTATACTTCTTTTGAGTATTATAAAGACAACTCAATCTGTCTGGGAATTTAAAATTAAATTAAAGTACAATGTTGTCACTTTGTCCTTTATCCTTTACACCTTCCTCCTGCATTTTCGTCATTTGTTTCAATATAAATTTTCTTTTATAATAGTAAATTAATATCATAATATTGAATAAAAATTAATGAATTTGTAATTTATCCTTCATTAATACTACCTAAATTATCTGTAATACTATTAATAATATTATTAAAATAATATATTTTTATTTTTAATAACATACAAATAATATCAATTATTCATTTGATGGACCTGCAAACATAATGAATGATTTGACTTATGCCAATAAAAAAATTGTTAAACCGAAGAATTTACTCGAAAAAAATTTTATGAATATTAAATTGTTAATATTATGATATATTATTAGTATATCATATTATGATATACTAATTTTAAAATATATAAGTTACAACATATTTAGTAGTGTTTTATTTCTACTTAGAGATGGTGTTTTAAAAAAAGAGGAACACTGATATTATGTTCTTCCCTCTTCCCCGAAAATCATTTAGAAAAAAGTGCATTTTAAGCAATCAGCAATAGATAATAGACACTCCTAAAGATTTATCCTAATCCGTATCTGATCTAGAGTACCATTACAGATCTATTTTACAAACTATAAACTTTCTTTTTGAGTTTTCGTTATTCTCTAATCATTTGATCAAAAGCAATAAAAGTTGAACTCTTGATGTATAAATTACAATGTTTAGTATAAATAAATAATGTACGAAAGTAGTGGTTTTAAATTTCAATATTGAATATCTGTACTTAAAGTAGCAGAAAGTATTTAATATTGTATTCATGGCGATGAATGCAATTGTAAAAACTCACCAAGCTATCATTGTTTTCATCTATTTTGCACTCTTTTGAATACTAGTTGTTCAGGTTAATATTAATATTTAAAAACCGTAGAATACAAAATACTATTTTCATATCAAAAATATAAATGAAATATAATAGAAATGACAATATCTACAAATTTTGTCATTTACGTAAAAAAATTCCATGCAATATAAAATATTATTTGTAAATAAAATTTAAGTGCTTTAAATCAATAAGATATTTCAAAAAGTTAATTTTAAATGGCATGATTTATTTTTGAAAATTAAAAATTAATTATTAATTTAAAATTTCAATATTAAATTATCTTTTTATAATTATACACTATCTTGAAATTTATATGAACGTTTTTGCTTAGAATAACAAACAATTTTAGCCAGCTATTATTTGTATATTTATATGAAGTATGGAAATTCGTTAAAAAATACATGACATTGTCTCTATTAATTTTTTGGTGTAAATTTTATGCGGGTACAAATATATTATGCTTTTTAATTATACACATAGGGACTCCTTTTAGTTGTGTATAAAACATCTGCATTCATTAATATTTTTAATAATGAATTAATTTATTGATTATCTACAAATTATAAATTTCTGTAATACAGTTCATTAACAATGAAATTATTGAAAAAAATCCAATTACATTATGCATGTATAAATCCTTTTGGTTTTTTTTTTGTTTTTTTTTTGTAGTGAAGTATCTGCGAAATAAAGTACAATTCAATATAAATATTACAATAACAGTCTTAATGATTTAACTGTAGGCGGAATTCAAATTAAATATGGTTTTCATGGTATTTATTGTGTTATCGTTACAATATTCTGGTAACTAATAACATACTGATTATCAACTTTAAAACACTCTGAATTAAATTTAATATACATCTCTTATATATTTTATTTTTATTAGTTAAGTCACATTTCATAAATTCTAGAAATGTTTCTATTTAATTTAGTAGACAAAGTACTTGTAGATTACCTGTATTAAATATTTTTATGAGAAAAATATTTTTTGTTATTTAAATTGGTTTTTAGATGATAATAATTAGATGACAGTGAACATTTTATTTTAATTTTTTAATTTTCTGTAGCTGTATCTTTAATTATTTCAAAAGTTTATTTTGCTATTTTTGGTGATAAACATTAATATTTTTTACGAATGATACAAATTTTATAAATTAATATTCTAATTTTTACATAAGTTTAAAATTGAAGTTAGAATTAATTTAGTAAATAAAATTAGATTCTTGTTTGTTATAGTTATTTGTTCAACCAAAAGCATCATTATGGTTTGATATTTAGTTTAGTCATTAATGACCGTACTTAGCTTAAACCGTTTGAACTTACAACAATAATAATATGTTTATATTATTAAACTCAATAGTGGTGACTGGGTTTAGTTTTGAGTAGTTTAACACTTAGACGCTGTACAAAAGTAAAATATATTTTTTTATTAGTCATCGCCCTCGGCTAGTTACAATAGTATCTAGTGTACGGTCTGTGTGTAACGGTCTAAGGTTTGGCCAAACTATCAAACAATCGCTAGTATTATCAGTAATACTGTATTGAAAAGATTTTTTCCGAATACACTCTCTTAAATTGACATATCATAACTTAGACCTTTTTAATGAATGGTTAAAATGACCATTACTATATTATATATCCTGTTCATGTTTAATGTTATTACTATGAATGACAAGTCGAATAGTTTATTTTTTGTTCTTTAACATTAATAAAATGTAAGTATTAATTAACTGCTTATGTCTGATGGGACTGACAGTTTTTTTTAGTTGTATGCATCTTATAGCTATTTTATATAATGAGGCACATCAAACCCTACTCTTAAAATGAAAAATATATTTATCGTATCAAATAAGTCCATAAAAATATATTTATTTAAATTTTTGCCAGTTTTTATTTTTTTTACATGTTTCATATTTGTTACTCAAAAGAAGTTAACAAAGTTATATAAGTAGTGATAAGACCGTATACAGTTGAATCGTGTGCTCATTATTATTATTTTTTAAATTTTTGTAAGAAACTTCCTTTCCTTTCATTAAAATATTATCTTCTTTATCAATTTCAGTTTAATTTTAAAATAAATGTTCTATAATTTTTACACAATTAAAATTTATATAATTAGTTAGCTTATTCGAAGAATTTAAAGATTCTATAATAATTTATATAACGTTTGAAATTTCTTTTATTTAAGTTAGCCAAGTAAATTCATATTCCTAAATTATATCGTAATGTTATTCTTAGGTGTGTACGGAAATAAGTTATAACTGATTCAATTTATTCACTTTTGTCTCGTTATTCATGCAGACTTATTTCATTTAATTTGAAAAAATAATTTGTATCTTTAAAAATTTATTTTTCGGTGGTTAGTTATATCTATTATTTAAAATATTTCAACAATTATTTGGTCAATTTTTTAAGTTTAGGTATCTGAATATGTAGTTATCTTACACTTTTTACTTGTTATATTAGAATTTCGAACTCCTTTTAAATTACTTTTATTAAACACGATCTTATTGTTTATTAGATTGAAAAGTTTTATTTGAATATAGTTGAGATAATACTATCTTGCCCATCTTTAAAGTTCATTTAAGTTTTAGTTTGATAAATACTACGAAAATCCCTCCATTCGTATTTTTCTAGTTGTTTACATTTGTTGTTATAATAATTATAAGTAGCTGTATAAAGTATGAATTAATTTTAATAATTTAATAAGACATTTATTTATTTTAACGTCATTTACCAGTCGTTCAATAATAAAGTAGATTAGGTAGGTTTGGCTATCCAGGAAATTAATAGAAACAAAATAAATACTATTACGAAATAATTTCAATCTAGCCCGACAAATAAACTAATCCAGAATCTTACTGCTTGTTATATGTATTAAACATACATAAGCGTAATTGTCTACTAAAAAAAATATTATTATAATTACATACATTTTTGTCGTTTTATGTAATTGATGATTTATGATCAAAAATGAATAATTGCTTATTACTTGTTTTTCTTTGAGTGTTTATGTGTTTTACTAAAAGTAATTGATTAAATAAAAATGGTATAGGAATTATGGTATTTTTAACTTTCTCAACAGTAAACGTTTAAAAAAATGAGAAGTGTTTTAACTATAGTTAAAACATTGTTTTTTTTTAAATTAAGCTCTATAAAGGTCAGGTATCTCTTACAAAACTTCTTCCTCCGCAAGGGTAGCTCCATAATTACATTAAAAAATAATATTTCAGAAGGACACAATATTCTCTCATCATAAAAAAGTGTGTTCATAAAATAATAAATATTAACTTTTACATTTTTTTAAATTAACTAAATTATAAATTAGAGGTCAAGACCGATCCCCTGATCCTCTTCTAATAGTGTTATATTTATCTCCATCTTATATTAATAAAATAATTATTTGTTTTTATCATTATAAAATCAATTTTTACTATAAAAATATACAATATTGCAATTAGTTTGTGTGTTTTATATTCAATAATCCTTAAACCTACTTCATTTTAAAAAAACCCAGCACAGGGGGGTCGCGGCACAGTGGTGACGTGGTATAGATGGATCAAGTATAATGATATCTGACAGTGATTAAAATCACTATAAAAAAAAACGCTTTGATACANCGCTTCGATGCAAATCTTTAGATAGTGTTTAATTTTAAAAAATTGGTGGATTATTCCAAAAGCTACATGATCTGCTAGTTCATTATTAATATCCTAATTAAGATAAAGTATGTCGAATGAAAAAGGGATTATTAAAAAATATTATTTCTTATAAANAAACCAATAAATCTTAGACCGAATGTATTATCGTTCTTAAATAAATCACCACTTGATGGTCGGCATTATTTGTTACTATCATATATTATGTATAGGGTGCTTTATTGTAGTAATGGTCATTTCTTTTTACATATCACGAAATTAAAATGTATGATGGAAAAGCATTTTGCGGAATTTTATTATTATTACTGCTTAGCGGAAGTCTTTGTTTACAAAATACATTAACTTTAATTTAAGATATATAAAAAAGTGTCAGACTTTCCGGAACACTTTCAAAATTTAAGTTGAAAAAGTAAATTTTTTGTGAAAAAGTTGTCATTTTAAATCTCCCCCTGTGGGCAGGTAAAGGGTCAGATATAAAAAAAATATATACCAAATGATAGGTAATAACATCATGCATCTATAAAAAAAAGAATTATATTGATATGTTTATTTTTAAAAAAGTTACGGCAGTTTTTAGTAAAAAAAATTGAAAAAATTTCGTAAATTAGCCATTTTTAAATTTGTATTTTTTTCGGAGGTTTCCCCCATTTACGGGGAACGAGAGAATTTTTTTCAATTTTTGAGGGTAATGTCTTCGACTAGATACAATTTGTGATCTTTTGACGTATCATTGAAAGAAATCGGTTCGGTGAGAGCTGAGAAAAAGTGGTAACAGACACAAAAAAAAAAAAAACATCTTAGTAAAACCAATACCTTCTCAGCTTCGCATCGAAGCTAAAAAAAAAACTATAATTATTAATAATCAACATTAAAGAATAATTTTCTTAATAATTAATAATATTATTCATAAAATAAATTAATAATACTTAAAGACATATTTTAACATAATAAACTTTCAAAAAAAAAAAAAAAATTACAGTGTTTAACATTTAGGTCACTCTTATAGAATGGGCCATTAAAATCGATGAACTTCGGATACATCCCTATAAATCCTTCTTTAATTTGACTTTAATTTGTTTTTACATCAAATATTTAAGTAATTTTTAGGTGTCAACATTTTAGCTGTTATAACTTTTGCTTAAGATGGTAATTAAAGTGATCATGCATTTATTTTTATTTTTTTGTTTATTGAAAAAAAAAAAAAATAATAGTTTTAAGATTTTTGATAGTTATTTTTGTAAAGATTGTGTTGCATAAAATACTATGATCACTTAAGCCAATATGAGGTCTGGCTTGGTCAGATATTTAATCTAATATACAAATAATTTTTCGTAGCTACAATTCCAATCTAAAATTAAATGAATTGTTTTTAGAAGAAATACGATTAGTTTCCAAAGAATGTTAATAAAAAATAATTTTTATTAAAACCAATTTTTTATTGAATAGTTTATCAGTGTCTCATACGTCAAAATGTTACATAAATTATGTCTAAAATGTTTTATCATAGAATTGAAATAATATTTTATCACGAATGGATCTTAGTAAGAAAAGAAATTTTTAATGGTAAAAATAAATTTAACATCGTAAGAAATTGTGTCTATATTTTTAAAAATTACGGTTTCAGTTTTCATTAATCTTTGTATCATTTTGATTTTATTGTTGTTTCTATACATTTATCGTAAGGATTTCCATTAAAATATATCAAAGTGTTAATAAATTTAAGGTTTTATAATGTCTACTACCAGTAAACGAGTTTTCCACATAACGTCCTCTGAGATACTGTAAAGATGTTTTACAATAATCAAGAAGATGTATACAAATATCTTAAAATTGGTTTTCTATGCTAATATATGTCGTATTATTCACTCAATGTGTCGGGGATTTCGTGCAGCGACATAATGGTGAACATTATTCTGTTGTTTATTAACTTTAAAGCATTTATATGATTTGTTATTTTTTTTGCTCATACTTGGAAAATTAGTCTTATATTTATTAAGTAGTTTAAAAAAATTGTTTTCTACAACTTCTTAAAACAGTAAACGAATACTTAAAAATAATTACTGAAATAATTATTATAACCCCAACGTGAATATATATTAACGGTACGGTAATTATTACGTTTATTTTTCATAAAACTACATTTTATATGACTTTATTGTTGTGATATAAACATGAAATATTTTGAAAATAAATTGTATTGAATTATAAAATTATAACGTCATTTTAGTAATGTTGACACTTACATAATATTTGTGAACATAATATGAAGAATAACTTGGTTGGGTTAATTATAAATTTCATAGAAATCCGTTTTTCTCTACAAACCATTATTAATCTATTTATTAATAAAAATTGTGACGATGCAAAATGTCTAGTTTTTACAGTTATGATATTCTCTGACTACCTCATTCATTAATTATTACAAAGAATATTAACTATTAATTAGTAATTAGTATTACTGTTCTACAACTAATATACCAGTATATAAATTCATGATTTATTTAAATTTAGGAATTTCAGTACCAATTTTCTTATTTTCAACTTCAAATAATTTCTGAATACCCAAAATAATTAAATGGGTATGAATATAGTTTACACCCATAGAATCTCATTGATTCTTGAAACCAATAAATCTTAGACCGAATGTATTATCGTTCTTAAATAAATCACCACTTGATGGTCGGCATTATTTGTTACTATCATATATTATGTATAGGGTGCTTTATTGTAGTAATGGTCATTTCTTTTTACATATCACGAAATTAAAATGTATGATGGAAAAGCATTTTGCGGAATTTTATTATTATTACTGCTTAGCGGAAGTCTTTGTTTACAGTTGTCGCCAACTGGAAAAGGGCGCGGGTGAGAACAAATGGCCCACACATAATGCGACAACAAAGCATTAGATACACTTTCTCTGCTAAGTATTGTTTTAGGCCACAAAAACCGCCTAAAGTTTTAACGTCTCTTTTTAGAGGTTGTATTTAATTTTATTCTAAGCTAAAATAAATTGTTTTACTCAATACTTTGATTATAGCTATAAGTTTTTGAGTTATTATATTAATATGTAATGATATTTTTCACTTTTACTTTAAGCAGACACATAAAAAACATGACCGAGATGATATTTACAATGAACTAGATTGTGTTGTTTAATTAGTAAAATATTTAAATTTAAATTATAGGAAATGGTCATTTATAATTTAGGATATTATTTACCAGTCTATGCATTGTTACAACAATACATAGAGCAGTAATGAGTATCAATTATTGAATTCCAATGATTAGTAGAAGAAATAAAATACATATACTAAGGTAGATAGACGATCTGATTATTTTTATTAATATGGCTTATTTTTTTAATGAAATTGTGTTATATTATGAGCTATACAAAAACTGATAGAGGCTATTCCACTGTATATGGATTCAAATTTTAATTGTTAAGTGTAATCTCTTGTCTTTGGATTTCATTAATCGTGCGGCTGATATTTTCGCACAAGACTAGTACGATCACGAACACTGTTCGTCTGCAAACGTTACGCCCACCTGCCGTGCAATTATAAATTAAGAATCTAAAATAATAAAACAGAACGGTCCCGTCTTTAATATTTAATATGTTGTTATGTTTATAATAAAACGATCGAGACTATTCGAATGCATCTTCAGGCGAGTCCTGAAATAAAAAGGCATTCGCCGCCTGCGTCAGCTGAAGCACGTTCGACCCGATTTTTTACGGGCTGTTTCAGTGCCTCATTCTTGTCTGTAATCTTTGAAAGCACGATAACGTTTCATAATACTTTTCTGTACCCCTTTGCAAATCATTTGAGTAATCCGCTGCATTAGAATGACCTCATGATATTTCTATTTTAAGTCGTAATTAAGTAGTAAACGTCCCTTTAAACCGTGTTTGGTCAATTGAACTCAATGGGTTAAAAAAATGTACATCTTACAAAGTTTATTTGATTAAATTAAATTTTATCAACGGAAACTAGTTTCATAAATAAAATGTATTTTTTTGTGTTTTATTTATTTAACAAATAAATTCTATGTTATGTTTTTATTTAAGTTGTTATTATAATGTTATATCAACATGTGATGAAATCTAAACCAGAAGTTTTATGTAATTTTTTATGAATTTAAAAGATAATAAGAATATTTTTATGACAAAATTAGGCGATGTAATAGATAAAACGTGAATTTGGAAAGTCATTAAATTTCGTAATTTATTATAATTTTATAATATTTTATCTAATATTCGTAACTTGTTTTTGTGGATTTTAGGACTAATTTTGTACATTTAATTCACATTCATAATAAAATAAACTATTTAACATTAAATTATTTCAAATCAAATTTCTTGATCTGTAACGCACCTTACCAAACTAAGTGAAATTAAATTATCAGATTCATGTCAAATTATATAACTCAAAATATAAATTATGCATTTCATACATTATGATCTGTTTACTTGAACTTTCTACGTGGTATAACTACATTAGCTTAATAAATATTCATAAAATTAACAAAAATAAAGATTTGTCAATTTTAACGATTTAATGTCTAAAATGAATAAATCAGACACAATTTTTATATAAACTTCGAACTAGTCCATAGTAAAATAATCATGTTATTTATATCATACTTAAAAATGAAAACAAATAATATTTGATAAAACTAGATGATCAAATTATTTTAAAATATTGGCAACGATTTATATTTATAATAATAAGAATTGTAATACCAACTAAGTCGTTTTCCTTTTTTCAGTGATCTTTTAACGTATCATTTTCTACAGTTAGAGAAGGTTGATTACAAAGGTGAACGTCCTGTCCTTTTAGCTGTTTGTGTAAAATGTAATGAATATCTGGACACCTTATTTTTGTTTCATTTCGATACCAAAATTTTAATCCGTAAAGATTTTTTTCTCGACAATAAATTTTGCATTTAGGTGACTATTAATATAATTAGTTATCCTACTTCATGTTAGTCAAACGTAAATAGTATTGAACTACAATTATTAAGATACAAATTAAATATTAAGTATCCACTCGAAATTAAAATGATGACTAAATGGCTAGTTATTTAAAGCAAATATATTATTATGTGTCGATATCCAAGTTATTATATTTCAAATAGTACTATGTCATAAATTCATACTTATTCAAGTGAATACTTTATTTGATTTGTTCCATATTAATTTAAAAAAGCATTAATCTCATATTTATATTATTTAGATTGTGATAACGCATAATAAAGTTTATTTTTACGTTACAAATTATAATTTACTCCATTAAAATACGTGTTCTTGTCTATTAAATTAATTTAATAAATTTGTCAAAAATTATATAAACTTCAACAAATATATTTCATAAGCTATATTTGCATTCTGCATAATACTTAAGAGTTTTAATACTAAAATTATGTTTTTAAATTTGTATCTTAACACTCAAAAATTAAGATATTTTAGTCTAGCAAGAAATAAAATTGTTTTATAAACATCGATTTAAGACTACTTGCGATATGCAGTAAATTGTTTCTTGTCTAATTTTGAATGCAGATTTCAACTTTATTCTAAAATATTAACATTAAACAATAACTATAACCAACGAGATTTGAATTTGGGTTTTCAACTGTAGTGGTTGAGAGGATTTAAAGAAAGAAATTTTATCAGCACCTCATATTAATTATTTTTCCATTCTCTTACCCGACCTCTTTCTACTCCGTCAATTGAAATTATATTATTACAAAATTGTTTAAATAGTATAAAAAATTACATTTTTTTATTTATACAATAATTATTCAAAAATTGTTAAGGTGTAAATTACAATTGCAAGAATTTTGTGATCCCTAATTACTTGTAGTTTTAATTGAAATTCCAATATTTTTTTAGTCATCGATATTTCTATTTTACGTTTAAATATGATAAAATATTTATAGATTATGTCAATTATAGAATCCATAATATTATTATACAATATAAAGTAGAATAACATATTTGTAGCACATTATTTACATATGATGTATTCATTATCTGTAATAGGCGGATATTAAATATAATTTTGGAGAGAGGCTAATAATTTGTTACCCCATTAATTATGTGTTTAACTACATAAAGCAAAATCTACCAGATAACTTATATACACTTCTATTTGTGTTAGTCGTCGTAAAATATAAACTTTAAAGTACTCATAGGTTGTTTCACTATAAAATAGTTTTTCTATAATTGTTTTTTTTTCAGGGTATTTTTCATTATTAAAATGCTACAATTTCGTCGATTAAATCATTGATCATGACCACTGTGTCTGCATCTACAGCAAATTATTACACACGACACCATCAAACACAACCTTTTAAAACGCTCAACGGAACTAACGCTGCCATTCTTCGGACCGACAGAGTATTATCTTACAGACCACAATGCACTGGTAAATAGTTTTATTAGTAACTATTGATAGAAAAAAGTTATTTGATACAACATTTTTTTGTATTGATTCAAAATAAATTTTCCTACTTATCTTTGACATATCAGAAACATTACTATTACTAAAATAAAAATGTATTTTTTTGGCAAGGGATCTCTATAACTCATACTCATAGGAATAACGCATTCCTAGCTTTAAGCAATTAAGTTTTTACTTAAATAAAATGAATTGGGACAAATAAAATATTGTTTGGAGGTGCAAAACTATCAAACTTTAGAATTTCTCTGCATTTTGATATTTATTTAAATAATATTTTTTAATTTTTACTAGAGGAAGGATATTAGAACTTAGTGTTTTTTTAATGTCCCTTTTGCAGGATTATAATACCAAAAACACTTGACCAGTTTCGTATAAAATCTTGGTTAAAAATTTGAAAGAAAAAAAATTTGCTTTAATCAAATTTATAAGTAAAATAATATCTATATGCTTATTTATCTGAGGAAATCACTGGAATAACGTTTTTATCACAATAAATATCTTTTCCGCACTCCTCCTCCCGCCATGGTATAAATTATTAATAATTTCAAAAGTACTAGTTTGAAATCTCTTATCAATCAGTAATTTTTTTAACATGAGCTAGTTAAATATGTATGTTTCTATTTAAAAAAATTATGTTTGACTCACTCCATTTTTAATAAAATTCAATTAATGGAATTATAATTAAAAACATTTTTCATGTAAATAGTTATAATTTATGTACAGCATTATATATTTTGATTATTCGATTTTTTCCAACGTTTTCCATTCGACCAAGAGTCTTTTGAACCTTCAATTCACGGTCTGCATAACTCGTCATGCTGCTGCGAAACCGATACTGTACATAACCTTTTTGAATATACAGTATACACGCATTTGTGTATGGAACATAGTGAGAGAGATACAGTGATCCATGAAACCAGGAAGGAAGTTCCTCTTTGTCCCTCGTGACAGTAGAGCTAAATACCCCGCCGAAATATTTTTGTTGGAAACAATTACATTATGTGTGGGCATATCAAATGTTTTTTTTTTTTGTGTTGGAAACAAAATATGTACACCCGTGTATTGAATTTCCTAAAGGTGTATAGTAATATGTTTTTATTAATTTTTTTTAGCCAAACGAAAGAGCGCAGTGGAACTTTTACAGGAAACCAAATCACTTTATGTCAAATCGGAAACAGTTTTGGACAGAAAACAAGAGCTAAGACGAAGTCTCCGAAGCAGTGGATCTTCGGACAAAGGTTCAACGTCCTATGAAGTGTCTCCTTCTATATGTTGTCACCATATTAAAAGTAAAGAAAATTTATCGCGTAAAATATTAAATAATTTTTCAATTGTATATGATTTTAATTACAATTTTAGATAACTGCTGTAGTTTAACTTGTCTACCACCGCCAAAAAGTCCTCGACTTGTTACAACTTGCAACAGAAAATCTACAGCCGATTCCCAACAACTACAAAATGATCTCAGACGGCTGTTAAATGCTGACTCTAAGGAAAATGTATTTGAAGCAGCTTCTGTAAGTATAAATAATTATTTTCTATTTTATTTATATATATTTTTTTGAAAGCAAACTTATTCAGAGATTTAAAAATGAATGAACAATAATAATATATTCGTGACTTGTGATATGTTATACCTGTGAATGATTTTTGGTAAATGCTATCTGCACGTTGTAATGATTAAGTGGCTGAGGTATCTATAGAAAGTAGGGAACATTAAATTTCCTTTTGACAATCATTTCACTTGAATTTTTTAAACTTGGATAAACGTTTAATAATTTTTTTTACTTTTTAAAATTGCTGTGTTTGTTTGAAAGGTATTTTTGGATGATGATATTTTACCGCCTCCTATACAATACCGTAGAACAGCATCACATGACCAACACCACCATCAGTCCTGTGGCTCGTCATTTGAGTATGTAGCCATGTGTCATAAGTCTATGCCAGATCTCACGGGCACTGTGGATTCGACTTGTCATAGAAATCACCAAGTTTTTGCACCGTCTGAGTCTATATGTGATACTGAAGATGAAATTATTGAAACAAATACATTTAGTTCATCACCTCAACGGTAAATATGCGAATCCTCATACATACTAATATTTTAAAAATAATGATTGATGTATTTAATTAAGTCATATTCAACTTTATTTTGTATTAACTTTGATTTTTAATTTTATTTTATTACGAGTAATTCATTTAATTTTAAATTGTAAATTTTCGTTTTTTATGTGCTTGACATAACGTGTGGCACTTGTGGTCATAAATTCAATGAAACAATTATTTTCAGCTTATTAGTTAACTTATAAAATTTTACGATAGTTGTACTTATTCCTGTAATAGTATCTACTATTCATAACATTAGTATATACCATAATTGTAAGGAATCATAAAAATGTCTGTCCATACTAAATAATTTAAAAAAAACAATTAAGCCATTAAAAGCTATTAACTAAAACTCCAATTTCATATTTTTTTTTGAGGACTCACGGTTTAAAACTTGAGATTTTGTCAACTTTCCCAATTTCTTATGTTTGATTTTGCAAATTTCAAACATGGCCTATTATTTCAATAATAATGTACAATAAATTTGAGCATTTATCATCTGCTAAGTGGGTAGTTTATTGCTGGGCAGATAAAATAATAGCAAAACCAATTTATGTATTATCGTACACGATTTACAGATTTGGAAACGTCAACAAGTCAAGTAGAATACTGCCCCAGGATGAAACGGACACTACTACGAACGTAACCTCTTTTCCGGATTCCCTTAGCCTAACCAGTTACAAAACGGACGCCAGATGGCAACAGTCTGTAAGTCATAGAGAGAGTATTATAGATTCTAAGGATTAGCTTTCATTCATTATTGTGGTACATTTTTTCAATGGCACAAACAGCAAAGTACTGAGAAGACTCACATGCTTTTGTCACGTTGCTGTTTTTTCGTCTTCCGTTTAAACTTTAACTGACAAACCGTCGACATCTGTTTCTTGACCGTAGAATATAGCCAACCTTCCTCTATTCCCTCCCTCATTAGTTAACCTTCATTCGTGAGAAAATTGTTCTATTCGCTAGAGATAATATTATAATGTTTTGGACTCGGTCCAAACGTAACATCAGATGTCGGTTTGTTTGAATATTTTTTTTAAGTCAATGTTTTAACAAATAATTTATTTTGATAATTTTATAAACACACTTACACACAAAAAAATATATATTTGTTATATTAATTTTAAAGTTAAATATTAGTAAGAATAATTATAGAAAGCATTATTAAAGCATTTAAAGTACTAATAATAACTAAAGTAATTACGATGAGTAATGAAATTCCCTACTTATTTTTCACGTATAAAAGCTAGACAATTAAAATTCAATAACGTTTATAAAATTGTAAGTTTCTCTAAATTTCTTAACTAAAAGTATAATTTATTTTTTCTTAATTAAGACATTTAACATCAAGTTTAATTATATTGCTTAGAGTAAACAAATTGAACGATAAATATACATTACATAGATTTAAGACGCATTCGATTATCTAAAATTGGGCAAACTGGGTTCTAGGCCAATCTAACTGGATTCGTATATTCGTTTTAACTGACTTTAATGCAGTCTCTATACTTTTGAGTTGTATTACTTTATAAATCAACCGTTAAAAAACTCGAAGTACCTTTGATAGTTTTTCTATAAATATTTAAGAAGTTTTCAAGTGTCTTTACTTTTACTGACAATAGAAGCTGGGTTTACCTATACATAGAAATATTTACATAAACTATATTTTCATATTTATTAATTTTGCAATAGAACTTAATACTGGGCATGTTTTATTCTAATGAAATACTTAAATCATTATTAGGTCGACCTATAATTTAAATTGGGTTACATCTATATAAAAAAATATCATGAATAACATTAAACACCTTACTAACTTTTTTCCTTCGATTTCTCATTAAGTGTACAAAGATTTTCAAACTGTTATAGTAATATTAAATATAATTAGGTGATTTTATTTTTATTTAAATATTCTCTGATATTCTATTTTATTCTCAAACATGTTAAAAAATGGCCCTTATTTTATGTTTCATGATGTGTTTAGGCACATGGTGGTGAAACGAGCAGTTCGATTGAAGAAGAAAATGTAGACAATTTATCACCAACTCGCTCATCATTTTCTCCAGCTAAATCGTCGCTGTCAACCCCAAACCGTCGTCCACGATCTACTGGCTGCACATCGAGTTTTCCTTTACTGCCTCCTCCTCCTCATATACCACTAACAGATGAAAGTGGTAGTCAACAACAACCAACGGCAACAGACCAACCCAACATTTGTAAAGCTCGACCTATTCTGAGAAGCAAGTCGGACGTAGGTTACAGGGCGCTTAATGTATTGAGCTTAGCTCCACACGTCGCTTCCACTAATCAACAATTCTATGACCCAGAGCAATTAGAGAATTTTTTCGGTCATCTAGGTCTGGAACCAGAAGAATACAAGTAAATAATTTTCTGATTATATTTTCCAATTTTGTCAATGATTGTTTTGTTCTACAACATCAAGTCACAGATGAAAAAAAATTAAGAAACGACAAATTTGATTTTTCAATTATACATATATTTAATAGTTTTAAAAGTTATATTTCTTAATTTTTTTCTCCGAGTAAATTAACTAATTATTTATTACGTTAAAAACTAAAAATAATGTTCTAGTAATCAACTTATTTGAAAAAAATGAGCTTAACTGCACTTGTTTGCTAATTTGATCATTGGATTAATAATATTTATTTAAAAAAAGCGATTAAAGCCAAACACTTTAGTAAATATATTTGCTGTTATTTTTTTAATTATTATTGAAATTCGCGTTTTAACAAAATGATCTCTATTTTTATTGATTTTACTAAGTGATGGCTGGATGAGCATTTCATCATTAAATGATTGTTATCATATGAAATTGTTTTATTTTAGCTCTATAATAAAGTACGTTGATCCAGACAACGACTCGGACACATGTTTTCAGGGTGGCTCAAATATAAGTTCCTCTGTAGGATCAGTAAGCGGCGGTAGCAACAATAACAACAACTATGGTGGAAACGAGAAAAGTAACGGAGGAAGTTTGCATCACGTGGAGTCAACTTCTATAGTGGAACGAAACGCTAGAATAATAAAATGGCTGTGCAACTGTCGCAAAGCTAACCAACAGCAACCGGTTACGGTTGAATCCTAAAATATTCTCGGTCTCATTCGAATTATTATTATTTGAATTAAGAAAGATAATAGCTTAAATATATTTTTACACAGTACTCATTTTGATTAGATTAATTCAAAACTATTATCGTCAAAATAATTTTTCGAAGACGTAGTTTTTTTAATTATGTTTATTTTTCTCTAAGCAATTGACGGTTACCAATTGTGTATAGATAATAAACTTATTTTATTATAATGTTATTACGTAGTTTATTATAGCTCCATCTAATACTATTTAAACATAATTTTAAAATGATTATAGTAATATATTATTTTATTGTCTATGCTTATATTCGAACAAGGTATTCATCAAAGGGTTCGAATACGGACCTCAAAATATTTATAATTGACAATATACGCACAATTATACTTAAATATATAGTGTTTATGTATTTAAAAATGTTATTTATATATAAACATGGATTTTGGACGGTATCATATAGCATATTTTATTGATTAGTTTACATTATAGAGTCATATAAATATTTTGATTAAAACTTGGATTTTTATTAATTATATTTATGTTTTCGTAATTCGCATAGGCGCAAATTGATTTTGAATCATAAGTGGAACAATTTATTAATATTTGAGAATGTCCTAGTGCCAGTAAGATAGGAGAAAATATTAGAGTAGATAATTTCTACTTTTAGTCTGTATAGAGCACATAATGTCAGTATACGAACTTAATATTTCACAAGATTTTGTATTGTTATCTTTATCATCAGGTTAAACATTGTATGATTTTAGATTTCTGGGTTTACCTTCATTTACTTCTACTGCAGTCATCCAGGTTGACGCTTCAACAGATCCAACCTCAATCCGTTGAATTTATTGTATCTGAGTTATACATATATATTACTAATGCGTTTTGAATTCTGTGGTGATAATCTGATGAAGCAAAATTTTACTGAAAAATATTTTATTTCATAAAACAGCAATACATAGTTGAGAAATGATTTTAATTAAATATGAAAATTTGGTTGTTATTAGAAAGAAATTGTAACTAGACTAACACAATTAAATGTTTACACTATCATATTTAGTTGCGCCTATGACGAACTTATTAGCCTAATTCTATAACAAGTGTTATAATATGAACTTTTATTACATTAATATATTACTATTATATATATATATATATATATATATAAATATTACTTTCATTATACTTTAAATAATACCAAAATATTATTCTAGTCTCAAAAAACAGTTGTATTTTATTATATTTAATGTACGTTAACATTTTTGATTATTATATGAATTAATTTTTTCTAATAAAATGCACATATAATTTTTTTTTGTTGTGTGTATTTTCAAACATATTACTTTTTTGGTTTGTATATTTATTTAATAGACAAAAATTGTACTTTTTTTTAACCTTTATGACATAATTTCATTATTTTTTTAATTAGTTTATTTAGTTTTGTACTTTTTTATCTTCTAAAACTATATTTCTTTGTTAGAAAAATAAAGTTAAACGTATCAATAATTATAATCCATATCGTATAAAATACCTTATTTTATAATTAATACATTATACTTTCAACCTTTATTTTATGTTTTAGATAATTAAATAATTAAATGAACTTATATCACTATGATATATTTTCTATAATGTAGGGAATGCATGTTATGGTCCCATTTATTAGCTAATTTAGCTACCCCAAACAAATATTTGAGTCACCTAGTGTATGAGAAACAAAAAATTTCAAAGCATTAAAATAAAAAAAACTTTTATATGGAATCATTAGAAAGTCAAGTTGGAACTAAAATGGACAAAGGAAAATATTAACTATTGTGAGACTATTAACAAATTATAAAAATGGAATTAAAGATCTGTTCAGTGAACATTACTAAACTTCAGGATAAATACTTACATTTACTACATTTTAATACAATTTGTGGTTATGCAAGGTGGGTAGGTACAACTCATAATGGTGAATATTTTATAACGCACACTCTACGCGTGCTACATACTCAATGTATTAAAATACTTGTAACCCAATAAGTACTTATCTTAAAATTGTTATCGATCCATCAACATTTTTTGTAAGAAAAAAACTAAAAATTAGATATTTTTAAATTTACAAAAAATTATAATTAAAAATTCTTTTTTTTTTCTTATTGTTATAGATAATTAATAAAAGATGTGGTGTAACGTAATCAAAAGCTGTTCAAAATATTTGCTTAAACAAGGGTTATTAAATACGTTAAAAACTGGTGAGACACTTACGTAATATACAAGATACATATATTATGTAAATGTTATTTATTTTCTAGTGAAATGATCAACGTTTATATAAAATATTGATTCGCAAAAACAAAAATTTAGTGCACTTTTATAATTCTATTGCAATCATAATCATAATCTATTGTATCATGTCTATTATAACACTAACCATGTACCAATAAGAGTAACATATTATATATCAATAAGGCAGGCAATGCGTATAAAAAGAAAAACTAAAATTGTTATATTTACAAAATTTAAAAAGAGTTATAAAAAAAGTTCCAACGATTTTTTTTAACTCAGTTAATCGTGTATATAATTGTAAATTATAAAAATTAGGTGCTAATACCTAACGGGTTTTATATGTAAGATATCTTTTTTCTTAAAATAATAGCAAAACGTCAAATTTTGTTTTTTAATAATATATTATTTTATTCAATTTTAGTACTTTGCGCATAACTTAAAAAGAATAGCAATAAATGAAAAAATAATGTATGTAATGATAGATGCAATTTTAAGAAATTTTCAGAAGTGCCCCTAATCAACTAAAAATTAAAAACCTCAAAAATTAATATCATTATAGTAATCAGTGACTACAAAATTCGAATTTTTAATGATTAAATAACCTTTAGATTAAAGCCGTATAAAATATCAATTTATTTAAAATCTGACCCAGTGTTATGGTATCATGACAGAATATTTCTTATATTTACTCTACATACATTTTATGAGTGTACCAAATCACTAACTGCATTATAATACAGTGTTGCCAATAAAAGCACTGTTTAAATTGTGTTAAATTAATGAATTTGTTATCAAATGCCATATGTTTTTTAATTTTTAAGCCCTTGATTAAAAGTACAACTCCATCATTACATTTTGTTTAATATTAACCTCCCAATTGCTGAGGAAATTTCTTTGATATTATAATCGTTTACAGTAAATCTTAAATCTTTAATATCATTAATTAAATTTTTAATTAATACTTTTAAATTTATAGAATATGTTGTCTCATTCAATGATTCGTTCATTTTTGGCTCGCCCAAGTGTACTTAAAAGTGTAGCTGCTAACAGTTCAACTGCTGCAGTTTTCCAAGCTGAACCAAAACCTCCCATTCAAGGTGTTGTACAAGTACGCGAAGACAAAATTGTTGGTAGAGATATTGTTGGGTATGGTATCAATGGAGAACCTGTATATCTCGATAGCATTACTTTCCCATTCCCCAGTGTTAGATTCAAGAAAAACACTCCAGACATTATGGTAATTTAAATTGTTACAGACTACTAAATAATCTACGTACATATTTTAAAGAATATGTATTATTTGGTATTTTTGAATTTTATATCATATGATATATTTATATTTATTTAATAAATAGGCATTACGCGAAAAAGAAAAAGGAGACTGGAAAAAACTTTCCCTAGAAGAAAAAAAAACCTTGTACAGAGCTAGTTTTTGTCAAACTTTAGTTGAACTTGAAGCTCCTACAGGAGAATGGAAAGCTATATTTGGTTGGGTTATGGTTTGGACATCAGTTGCAATTATGGCTTTTGTTGGAGTTCGTAAATTCTGTAAGTACTTAAATTCAAAAATAATACTAATTGAAATTTAAAAAATGTTATATTTATAGTTCAAAAATTTAATTTTGAAATATATCAACTTTCAATATTAGACAATTCCATTTCAACTTAATTTTTTTCTTTTTTAGTTTTCCTATAAAATGTGATAGGTGTCTTGAATAATATAAGAAATGGTATGATAGGTTCTTGAATTAGCATTTATTTATTTTCTTTTTTAGAACTTAAATGATTCTTTGATAATATATATATCTACATTATTTATGTAATCTAGATATCTAAGTATTAGTTCATATATTTGCACATATAAAATTTAAGAACATAAATTAACCATTAAAGTACTTACAAGTTTTAAAAATTTTAACATTGTTATGTTAATGTGGTCTTTTTAAATTGTTTGAGTTTTTATAAAATAATTTTTATTTTTCATAATAAAATGTGTCTTAAATAAATATTTGGTTGTTTATCAACTCTTATTTATAATACTTTGTGTTTAATTTAATTTCCAGTGTCCAACACATCAGATGATCCATCATTGTCATTAGAGTCTCGTCAAGCCCAACTTAAACGTATGATTCAATTGCGTGTTGATCCAGTTGATGGATTGTCATCTAAATGGGATTATGAAAATAATACATGGAAAAAGTAAATTGTATGTTAAACATATATATTAAAAAAAAAAAAATTTATGAATGTATAAACCAAAAATAGGTAACAGAAAAAAATTAAAACTCGCTGTGTATATGTTATCAGTTTATACTTTTCTTATAGAAATACAAATAGAAAAGTTATAAAATAATAGAATCTTAATGTTGTTTTGTTATAAATAAATGTAATAAACAGTATAATTCAATTTTTATCACTTAGTTATAAACTGAACATATTTAAAAAATAATCATTAGAAAACAAACAAAAATAATACACATGTATACTGTAGGAATGGTTCAAATATTGAAGCTAAGTATTAAACAATTTTATCTATGTAATAAAGATGTCTCAATTTTTGTCTGGCTGTCACATTTGAATTTTTCTCAAGCCACTTTTTCCATTGCTAAAATTTTATGTTAATATTAATTATGTGTATTAATAGTTGATAAATTAAAAAAATTAAATAATTTATAGTTATACATACATCAGAATTATTCAATGGTTTGTAATTAATAAATTTAATCATGCTAAAAGTAGCATCATCATTATCATCAACAAATTTTGATCCAGCTAATGCCCAATGACAATTACTTGACAGATGACAGATAGCCTTAGATGACTGTAGTTGATAGTTGCGAACACTTAGTGCGTCATCCAAAATTATTCGATTCCATTTGACTTGAAATAATGGATTCTTAAAGACATTTTATAAAGTAATTTTTTTTAATAATATAATATACAGGACTATTTTACTTACATCATTTTTTGTTCTATAACCTATTGTTATTAATGTGGTTGTAGTTAGAACTATATCATATTGAGACAATCTAAAATTGCAAATTAAGAATTTTTTTAATGAATACATAAAATCTACATTGTTAAATTTAATTTTTTATCCATTTAAAAATAAATTTAAGGAAGCAAGTTGATGACATTATGATGGCATCAATCTTTATCTATTACCGTCTCAGAATTGATTCTCAATTACCCTCAAAACTTGTTCCATTATTTCTACAAATAGCTCTTTTTAGAGAGATAATGGTAATGAAAGATAATTGTCAAGCTATAATATTATGTATTGAAAGCTATGAAAATAATAATCGATAACATTACATACTTAAATGCAACTCTTTATATAATATTTGTCATTAAAAAAATTAAAATATTTTAATATATACTGAATTCCTCTTAAAAAAAGTTTAACTGCTTTCTTTGTTCCATTAAATTTTATCTAGAGGCAACAATCAATTATTTTCAATATTCAATATTACATTAATTAAGAAAATATTGTAATGTACAACGCATTATAGTAGAAATTCAATATTGGTGTAGTAACTTTTATTGTTACAGTATTTTATACTTCAATCAATACTTGTTTAGATGCAAATTGAAAAAAATTAGTCCTATATCTCATATTTTGAAAAAAAAATTACATTGGCTTTTCTTATTACAAGATAGAGAATTTTATTGGTTGATTTAAAAACTACCAATTTTTTTAAAAATTAAAATTTGATTAGTATAACCTTTGTGGTGAAACATCACGATTTCGACCATAATGAACACAAACTTTTAAGTTGCTTGGAAAAGAATCATCCATCAAAGATTTTGACCATTCATTTAAAGTAGCTTTAGTACAAATTATTAATGTGTGACCAGTGAAGTTTAAAGTTGTTTCATCAATATCATCAGAGTCTCCTGCTGAATGAATATCACCTCTATTGGAAATTCCTGACCTTAATATTAAGTTCAGTATCATCAAAACTTTTTGGTTAATTGTGCCCATGTCTACAGCTGCATATAAAATATTACAATTAATATGTATTACAAAAAAATAAAGTTAACTTACCAATTATTCCACCATTTGGATCTTCACATTCCCTAGTTACCATCCAATCTACAGCTAGCTTCTGCTTTTCATTTAGATTAGCATTCAAATCATCAGATTCTAATTCATCATTGGAAGATTCCAATGAATTATTTATATTGCCCAATTCATTTTTTTCATTTTCATTAACAGTTATATTACGACTGTTAGTCAAATTGGAAGAGTTATCTTTTATTGATTTACTAAATAAAAATTTATTTTAGTTTTTATTTTAATAACAAAAATATCATTCTAACTAAGTCTAGTCTAGCTGGGCCCTACGAGCCTATACGCTTTTGGTGGGTAAGCCTCTTTGGATCGTCCTCATAAGTGACCACTGATTCCAGTAGGAGGGCACGATAAATGTTTTGTAGGAAAAATATTACATCAGAATCAGTATAACAAAATATATTAAAATCAGGAAAATTCAAAAAGAGAACATAATAAAATGTATTGGGTATAAGGTTGACATTTGTTAATGAGGTATGCACCTGGGAAGTATTTAATTTTTTTTAATTTGGTTATCATGTTATAAAAATCAAAGTGATGATCAAAAAAAAAGGTCATTAAAGCTATATTTCATAGAAGTCTGCCTAAAAAAATATTAATAGCGCTAGTTCAATGCGGACAATTGGCCTTATCCCCCATAAATATGCCCCTGGTATACACAATAATTAATAATATATAGTAATTATATTAATATTATAGAATAATTACCAGGTGGCTCATATTCAGAGGGGCTTAGTAAAATAGTATATAGAGAGAGACAGAAAAATTCGGCAGATTATTATTCCTGGGACCATGTAAAAAAGTCAATTTTGATAAGAATATTAGTTACTTTGAATTGACTTTGTACAGCATAGTTGTCATGAATGTATTTTTACGATAAACTCATAGACTTATAAATGAAATAAATAAAATTATTAATACTGTATTGTTCCGATAATGTATCTACAAACTTATATACTTATAACCGTGCAGAAATTGATATATAATTTATCAAACATTCCTTAATAAAATATACAAAATATATTACTATGCGCATATGCAAAATCGTATCCTAATATAAACTCTGCCTGGACATCAAAAAAAGAATCTAAGTGAAAAAGGTACATTTGAACAGTAAGTTGATTATAAAGCCAAAGTTCAACACAAAAGATATACATAACAATAAACTTGATTAAATATATCAACAAATTTTGTATTATAAACATGTTTAAAACAAATAGACAGAAAGCATCTGTATACTTAATAAACTAAACAAAAATATAAAACTAAATAACATAATAACAAAAAACCCAGCACAGGGGGTCGCGGCACAGTTGTGACGTGGTATAGTTGGATCAAGTATAATGATATCTGACAGTGATTAAAATCACTATCAAAAATAAACGCTTCGATGCAAATCTTTAGATAGTGTTTAATTTTAAAAAAATTGGTGTTTTATTCCAAAAGCTACTTGAT
>NW_026099576.1:2973389-2976022 GCF_025091365.1 Daktulosphaira vitifoliae | reverse complement strand
AAAAAAAAAAAAAAAAAAAACACATCATAGTAAAACCAATACCTTCTCAGCTTCGCATCGAAGCTAAAACAAAAAAATATTTTATAGCCAAATCAATTAACATGAAAAACTGACAAAAAAATTCATTATCTAAAAATTTAGTCGATATATATATATATATATATATATATTTACACGCAAAAATGTTCCGAAACCCTTATTCGAAACGTGTGCGTGGACTAAAAATTAAGCAATTTAATTAATTTTTTATGATATCTCAGAAATATCTTTGGGCACGCAAAGTAATTTTCTCAGAAAAACGTTTTTTTCCTTGTCCTATAATAAGATATAAATGTAATAATTTGTAAAAATCTTACTTATCTACTTGATGTTGAAAATTATTTTCATCAATTTTTCGAGATATGTCAGAACATGGATTTGGACTTATATTACTAAAAATTTGATCTTTATTTTTACCATCACTTTGCTGTATGGTAGAATCATCTTCAACATCATCTTCTTCAATTTCACCTCCTTCACATTCATCTTCTTCTTCGCATTCACTTTCTTCTTCACATTCACCTTCTTCTAGACATTCTTCTTCGACATCTTCTTCGTTAATACTAGTGTTAACATCTTCATCTTCAAAAGTGGAAGTAGATGAATTAGACAAATCTTTTACATCTGAATCATGTCTCAGTTTTTGCACTTTCCTTCTAAAATTGTAGATCTTATACTTTATAATGAAGATAGTTGAATTTTTATTATTATATTATTATTAATACTAAATAAAGTTTTTGTAATAGAGTATTTTAATTACGTAACTAAATAAAACTTTTCTCAGAATAAAGTCATTTATGAATATTATATAGTTAAAATATTTCATATTCAAAAAGCTATTAAAAATACGTCTTATTGTTTTTATCAATTGTTTTAATTTTAAAAAAAGCTGTTACAATTTTAGTGACACAACTTGACCATATGGGGGCTCAAAATGTCTCAAGTGAAACCCGTTCAATTTTAAAATTACCACATTGTACATTTTGATGACTTTTTTAACAAAAATTTTAAATATTGACATTATTAAAAAATCTACGGGTACCCTAAACTTCAGGGTCCTCAATGACTCACCTTATCAACTTTCCCGCTAGTTTCAGGGAAACTGTACAATTATTTTTAAAAAAGTACGAAATTTAAGAAAACATGTTAAAAAAAAAAAAAAGTTACTGAAATTATAAAAATATCCGACTTTGATTACATGTTAAATTTTTTACTAAAAACAACTCTGTGGCATTAGAATTATTTTTATTGTACTTCTTATAATACAGTTGTTTTTTTTTTTTTTTTTTGAGAGAGAAATTAGGTAATAAAATAAATTGCATTTTAAAAAATTAATTTAAGTAAAAAAATGTCTAAGATTTTGAATAGTTTTGTTTAACTCCGTGAGGTTTGAGTATCCGACATTTAAAATCATTACTCTAATATTTAAATTTTTAATAAACTGTCATAAAACAAAATTTAGGCCAATCTATTTTGATATAGTTTTTTAGTTATTATTATTTTAATGTAATGTAAAAATTTGTATATATAGTTCATCCCAGAGTACTCTTTTACCATATTCTCACATGACAAAAATATTTTCTTAGTTAGTTATAGTATAAGTATTTTTTGATAAATATATCGCCCAGATGATAAAAAAAAGGTTAAAAACTATCATTTAAACGACAAATTATATTCACTGGGCGACATTTGTATCGCCTATTTTACTACCTTAAGAAACACACTGATTTATCCAATTGATAGTATAAACTCGATTTTGAATTGATAAAATAACAGGTTTATAATATAATTACAATCATTACCGTCAAAATACTACCATTCAAATTTTAATAGTTAACGATATCAATGCTCGTTAAATTAACGGGAAATTACTTTATAATATAGAACAATTTATATAATATTCAAAACATAAAATATATATAGGAGTAGATGTATTTTTAACACGTGTTTTAAAATCAAAACTTTATTTTTTACAATAAATAATCTAAGTCAAACGAAAATTGAAAAGGAAAATGTGTACCTTTAGTGTAATATGTACAATCAAAAAATAATTTTTCCTTACCTTTGCCTCTCCATCGTGTCAAGTGTATCAAGTTTTAATAACCATTCAATATATAATTATTAACAATTTTTATTGGTTCAATTACAAGTAAAATTTACTCGTTAGTGTATTCTAGATTTCAAAAATAAACAAAAAAAAATTACAAATAAATAAAGGCAGATGAATTTAAAAAATAAAAAATAAATTTTATTCTTAACTATTTATACCTTAAAGATTATTATAAACTGCAATTTTAGAGTAAAAACACTGATCTATAATTAAGGAAGTAAATTAATAATGGATAGCTCGTATCTTTGTTTAAGCTAGTATCATAAAACAAGCAACTTAAGTTTGTTGACATATATTATAGATCAAGCTTTTCGGGCCTACATCCATCACCACAGTACAAACGTGGGTACAATAATAATGTGACTTTATTTTAAATTATGTAAATCAAAATCAGTGTTACCACTGTATTTAAAAATGTCTAAGATTAAATTGTAGTTAAAACTCTTCGTTTAAGCAAGAATTTAAAATGATTTTTATTATTATT
>NW_026099576.1:2969860-2972646 GCF_025091365.1 Daktulosphaira vitifoliae | reverse complement strand
TATATATATATTAAATTAAAGCTTATGTAATATAATTTATTTTGAAAAAAAAAAATTTGACCTCTGGACTTGTCTTCGTGGTGAAAACGGACATCAAAGTTAAAGAAGAACGTACGATTTCCGTGAAAAAATTCTCGATTTTATATTTTATATTATTAAATTTATATTGCTATAACTTTTGGAGAAATATATAGATCAATATTATTATTTTTTATAAATAATTTTTATATACTACTTTCATCTGACACACTTTTTTTGTAAATCGGATCATACCCCTTTATACAATGAGGGTCAAAACTTTAAACATTCTTATTGAAACTAAGACATTTTCAATTTAATTTTTGAAAGTATTCCGGAAATACTGACACTTTTATATATATCTTAAATTAAAGCTTATGTAATATACTTCAATTTAAAAAAAAAAATTTGACCTCTGGATTTGTCTTCATGGTAAAAATGACTACCGTATTCAAAAATTTGTTATTTTTGTGTTAAAATTCTGGGTTTTGTATTTTATTTTATTTTAAAATACCTGACAAGGGGAATACAGATTTTCATAAATATTATATAAATTAAAATTAATGTATCATAGAAAGTTCAACTTATTTAAATTTGTTTGCTTCTTTTAAGTCAAGAAAAATAACTTTGAAATTTGATCTAGCTTAAATAAACAATTTTTTCAAGTGATGGTATCGACGTACGGTTGCCGAGTTAGTAAAATTAATGTTTTACGCGCTCGAGGTACGAGGTCCAACCCGCGTATGGCAATGAATTTTTTGCCTTTTTTCTTAATTCTTTTTAGTTAGTATAAATTTTTAACTCGTTTGATTTTTATCTCATTTAGATTCAATAACTTCAATAAAGATCACGGATCCCATAATTTTAGTCGCCCCTTGTAAGAAGAAATTTCTTATTCGTATTAAAATTATTTTACTATATTTTAAGTTTTAGCTTCGATGCAAAGCTGAGAAGATATATTTTTGTGACTATCATTTATTTTCTCTGCTCTAACTTGACCTACTTTTTTCAACGATACGTCAAATGACTACAATTCGTATCCAGTTGAAGATATTACCCTCAAAAATTGAAAAAAAATTTCAATTTATCAATTAAACAGTTAGTTATTCCATGTTCACCATAAAGACAATTAAAATTAAGTTTGATATGATAGGTTTCAACTACAAAATTTAATCATTTTACTTTGTAATTTAATAATTTTTTTACTTTATTTGTGTGTGCTACTACTAGACTATAATATTACAAATTTTTTTGTTGCTATATAAATCATTTCTAAAAAAAATGATTGTTTTTTCTCCTGAATTAACAATTGATTTTTACAAATATAATCAAATTTTATAATACACTCAATTGAGTAAATCTTTTTAACAACTTTGTTTTGATTGGTACATTTAGTTAAAGTAAATCATTAAAATTAATTAAGTTTTCAATATTTTTGTAAAGTTGATTTAGAATAGTATATTTTTGTTTCTGATGAAAGTTCCTTGTAGTCCAGTGTATAAAACTTATTACTTTGTTAACTGTTATAACTTTATCAAAAATGAGCAAATCAGTAATTTTTTTTTTTATTTAGATGCATGTTTTTATCTATCATTTGGTTTTTTTTTATAAATCTAACCCTTTACCTACCCACAAGAGGGATTCAAAATAATAACTTTTTTTTTTTAGTTAAAGTAAATCATTAAAATTAATTAAGTTCTCAATATTTCAATTATAGAATCTTTTCAACAAACAACAAAAGTTCCTAGGAAATTATTACTATTACTTCTATTTAAGTTATCTATTACCATAAAAATGCAAAAAAATATTGAGCTTTTCTGATAAATTTACAATAAATAGTAATTATAAAACTTTCTGACTGCATATTGATCTTAACGATACAATTTTTTTAATTGTCATAAAATTTTCTATTTAATTATGTCAATGTCAAACTTACCAATTGAGCTAAAAGTTATGGTAAAATAAATTTTTTTTTTTTTTTATAAACATTTACAACAATCAACTTTAAACGATTAACAAAATTGGTTAAATATGTCATTTTCCTTATTTTTAACTTATTAATAATCAAATTAATATTAAATATTATATCAAATCAGTATTAATTTAAAACAATTTTTTTTGTTCTTAATTATTTTTTTTTATATGTAAAAACTATTTTTTAATAATATTAAAACTTAGAAGTTATAGAAAAAGTCTAATTGCACATTTTAAAACATCGCGAAAAGTTGATTTAGAATAGTATATTTTTGTTTCTGATGGAAGTTCCTTGTAGTCCAGTGTATAAAACTTATAACTTTGTTAATTGTTATAACTTTATCAAAAATGACCAAATCAGTATATTTTTTTTTATTTAGATGCATGTCTTTATCTATCATTTGGTTTTTTTTATAAATCTAACCCTTTACCTGCCCACAAGAGGGATTCAAAATATTAACTTTTTTTTTTTTAGTTAAAGTAAATCATTAAAATTAATTCAGTTCTGGATATTTCAATAGTAGAATCTTTTTAAATATCAAAAATTACTTAGAAATGATTACTATGATTTCTATTTAAGTGTTCTATTACTATAAAAATGCAAAAAAATAATGAGTTTTTCTGATAAATATACTGTAAATAGTAATTATAAAATTTCCTGACTGCATATTAATCTTAAAAATAACATTGTTTTAATTCTCATAAAATTTTCTATTTAATGATTCATTCTAGTCAACGAAGGAGTAATTTTGCAGAATAGCAGAAAAAATTCCCAACAAACTTTTTTTTTTTTT
>NW_026099576.1:2968870-2969536 GCF_025091365.1 Daktulosphaira vitifoliae | reverse complement strand
TTTTTTCACTTTTTTTTCTTAAAACTTCCATAACTTTTTGAAAAATCAACAAATCAACATAATTTTTTTTTAAACTAAAACCTTAGATAATTTTCTTTCATTTGATACAATTTTTTTGAAAATTTAACAGTTAGCCTGCTCATGGGGGGGGTTTAAAATTGCAATTGTTTTACAAAAACTAATTTTTTCAACTTAATTTTTGAAAATGTTCCGGAAATACTGCGTCCTTTAAACATATATCAAATTAAAGCTTATTTTATGTACTATAAAATGAAAAAAAAAAATTTGTCCCGACACTTTATCTTCTGCATGTAAACGGTTGCCGTAGTTAAAAAAACACTATTTTTGTGTTAAAATTTTCGATTTTTAATTTTCAACTTAAGAATGCTATAACTTTTCGAAAAATGTATGTATCAGCAATCAGCACAATTTTTTTTTTTCTAAATACATTATAAGTACATCTTCCATTTGACATACTTTTTATTAAAATTAGACAATTTCCCCTTATATAGGGGGGGTTCAAACTTTGAAACATTGTATAAAAAATAGAACTTTTTCAACTGAACTTTTGAAAATGTTCCGGAAATACTGCGTCCTTTAAACATATATCAAATTAAAGTTTTTTTTATGTACTATAAAATGAAAAAAAAAAATTTGTCCCGACAC
>NW_026099576.1:2947524-2968842 GCF_025091365.1 Daktulosphaira vitifoliae | reverse complement strand
AAAAAAAAAATTTGTCCCGACATCTTATCTTCTATGTGCAAATGGCTGTCGAAAATTTAAAAAAAAATGTAATGTTTGCGATAAAAATGACCTTCTATCGGGATGTTTTTTGTACTTAAAACTGCCATAACTTTTTCAAAAATGAACAAATAAAAATAATATTCTTTTTTATTGAAACCTTAGATATTTCCCTTACATTTGATATAATTTTTTTTGAAAATCTAACACTTATTCTGCTCACTGGGAGGATTTAAAATAGTAACTTTTTTACAAAAAATAACTTTTTCAACTTAATTTTTGAAAATGTTCCGGAAATACTGCGTCCTTTAAACATATATCAAATTAAAGCTTATTTTATGTACTATAAAATGAAAATAAAAAATTTGTCCCGACACTTTATCTTCTNCTAAATACAGGGGGGATTCAGATGACCTATCTTCTATGCGCAAAAGGTTACCGTATTCAAAAATATGCTAAAGTGTTCCGGAAGGTCTGACACTTTTATATATATCTTAAATTAAAGCTAATGTAATATACTTTATCATGAAAAAAAAAAATTTCGGACTTTATTTTATCTTCATGGTGAAAATGGCTACCAAATGCNAAGGTGTAAATGGCTACCGAATGCTATTTTTGTGTGAAAATTTTCGATTTTGTATTTTACATTTTTAACTTTATTATGCTATAACTTTTTGAAAAATGTATGAATCATTACAATTTTTTTATGAGAAGTAGTATTTATATAGATCTTTCATTCGACATACTGTTTTTTTAAATCGGACCATTTCCCTAAATACAGGGGGGATTCAAAACATAAAAATGCATATAGAAAGTAGAACTTTTTCAACGTAACTTTTGAAAGTGTTCCGGAAGGTCTGACACTTTTATATATATCTTAAATTAAAGCTAATGTAATATACTTTATAATGGTAAAAAAAAATTTCGGACTTTATTTTATCTTCATGGTGAAAACAGACATTAAACTTAATAAAAAAAATACGATTTTTGTAAAAAAATTCTTTTTTATATTTTTAACTTTATAATGCTATAACTTCTCGAAAGATGTATGGATCAATATAATTCTTTTTTTTGTAGATGCATGATGTCTTTACCTATCATTTGGTATATTTTTTTTATAAATCTGACTTTTTACCTGCCTACAGGGGGGGATTCAAAATGACAACTTTTTCACAAAAAATTGACTTTTTCAACTTAAATTTTGAAAGTGTTCCGGAAAGTCTGACACTTTTATATATATCTTAAATTAAAGCTAATGTAATATACTTTATCATGAAAAAAAAAAAATTCGGACTTTATTTTATCTTCAAGGTGTAAATGGCTACCGAATGCTATTTTTGTGTGAAAATTTTCGATTTTGTATTTTACATTTTTAACTTTATTATGCTATAACTTATTGAAAAGTGTATTGATCAATACAATTTTTTTATGGGAAATACTATATTTTAATATTCCTTTTTTCATTCGACATACTTTATCTTAATCACGATATTAATAAGGAACTAGCAGATCATGCAGCTTTTGTAATTATCCACCAATTTCTTAGAATTAAACACTATCTACTGATTTGCATCGAAGCGTTTCTTATGATAGTGATTTTAATCACTGTCAGATTAAATCTATACTGGACCCAACTATGCAACNTTAAATCTATACTGGACCCTACTATGCAACGTTCCACTATGCTGCGACTCCACTGTGCTGGGTTTTTTAAAATAAAACTAATGATTTAAGCGTATAATTTTAATACAACTAAATATAACTTGTTATATTATGTAACTAAAAATAGTATAGGAGCAATAATTATTAAACCATAAAAAATATTTAAATCACAATACCAATTAATGAGTATATTTAAACTTATATTCAGTCTCTTTTTTTTTAAATAGGCAATTGGTGGATTATTCCAAAAGCAACATCAACTCTTATTTCTTTAATTATATCCTGATTAGTAGTTCTTTGATTTTAAAATATAATATATGAATAAATACTAATTATAGTTTTTAAATTTAGTATGAAATTGTTATTCAATAATTTAATATTGTAATTTAAACGGAGAAAATAAAAAAATAATAAAGAAGTTATATTTTACTTTACTTTTACGTGTATAAAAATTTAAAGGGCTTGATACAATAATTATCAATAAAAACTGTTTGTTACTATAAATGAATGCAGTGGACTTCAAGGAACTTTCATCAGAAGCAAAAACATAATTTTCTAAATCAAATTTTGGCGTTGTTTTCAAATCTGCAATTAGACTTTATCTATCAATTCTAATTTTAGCTTTGATGCTGAGAATTTTATATTATTACTAATTACATATAAAAAATAATTAAAAGAAAAAAAAAATTGTTTTCAAATTATTACTGATTTGATTTTTAATATGTTAAAAATAATCAGTCCAAATTTTCAATTTTAACCTATTTTTTTGGTTCTTTAAAGTTGATGAAAAATTTTTGATAAAGATTTATGAAAGTTTATAGTAAAAAAAAACCCAGCACAGGGGGGTCGCGGCACAGTGGTGACGTGGCATAGTTGGATCCAGTATAATGATATCTCACAGTGATTAAAATCACTATCAAAAATAAACGCTTCGATGCAAATCTTTAGATAGTGTTTAATTTAAAAAAAATTGGGGTATTATTCCAAAAGCTACATGATCTGCTAGTTCCTTATTAATATTCTAAATGAAAAAGGGATTATTAAAAAATATTATTTCTCATAAAAAAATTGTGTTGATCCATACACTTTTCAATAAGTTATAGCATTATCAAGTTAAATATAATATAAATAATAAAATCGAGAATTTTCACACAATAATAGCATTCGGTAGCCATTTTCACCGTGAAGATAAAATAAAGTTCGAAATTTTTTTTTTCCATGATAAAATATATTACATTAGCTTTAATTTAAGATATATATAAAAGTGTCAGACCTTCCGGAACATTTTCAAAAGTTAAGTTGAAAAAGTAAATTTGTTGTGAAAAAGTTGTCATTTTAAATCCCCCCCTGTGGGCAGGTTAAGAGTCAGATTTACAAAAAAAATATACCAAATGATAGGTAAAGACATCAAGCATCTATAAAAAATAAATTATATTCATATGTTCATTTTTGAAAAAGTTACGACAGTTTGAGTAAAAAAAAATTGAAAAAATTTCGAAAATTAGCGATTTTTAAATTTGTAATTTTTTTTGAGGTTTCCCCCATTTACGGGGAACGAGGAACGAAATTTTTTTCAATTTTGAAGGGTAATGTCTTCGACTAGATACGATTTGTGATCTTTTGACGTATCGTTGAAAGAAATCCGTTCGGTGAGAGCTGAGAAAAAGTGGTAACAGACACAAAAAAAAAACACATCATAGTAAAACCAATACCTACTCAGTTTCGCATCGAAGCTAAAAATTGAATATATTACCATAACTTTTAGCTCAATTACAAGTTTAAAATTGACATCTAGGCCAGTCGACAAAAGAAAAATTTTTTAAAAAATTCCCAATTAAATTTTGTTTTATTAATAGTTTAATTAAAATATGTATAATGACATACTAATAGTCCTCATTGATTAAAATTGAGCATTTTTTTTACAGCCTTGAGAAAGTTAAAAAATATGAGCTTTTTTAATTTTTACAAAAAATATTTAACTTACAAAAAAAAGTTTCGTACAAAAGTTGTTTAAAAGACAATTATAAACAAAAAAATTGTCTTATATATTTTCATTTAAACAAATATTATTCGAGTTATATTACATTTAATATGAGTACTAAAATTTATATTCCATTTTTTTCATATTACGGTTGCTTTTTATCATGTTATACATTAGACACAATGTTATAAATGCATACGTGTATGTGTGAGTTTATTTATTTATAGTATCATTTAAGTGTAGTGTATATCAAGATACAACCGATAGAGTAGGTAATTGATTTGACACTATATTGTTTAAACCCTAACTAAACGCTAAATTGTACATTCCCAAACAAATAAAAAAAAAATGTAATTTTCGTGTAAAAAATCAATTACTATCGTGATATTATTTTTGTAGTTAAAACTGCCATACGTTTTTGAAAAATCAACCAAAATAATTTTTTTTTTATAAGCACCTTACGTATTTCCCTTATCAATATACTTGATATCTGACAGTGATTAAAATCACTATCAAAAAAAAAACGCTTCGATGCAAATCTTTAGATAGTGTTTAATTTCAAAAAATTGGTGGATTATTCCAAAAGCTATATAATCTGCTAGTTCCTTATTAATATCTTAATTAAGATAAAGTATGTCGTATGAAAAAGGGATTATTAAAAAATAGTATTTATCATGAAAAAATTGTATCGATCCATACATTTTTCAAAAAGTTATAGCATAATAAAGTTAAAAATGTAAAATACAAAATCGAAAATTTTCATACAAAAATAGCATTCGGTAGCCATTTTCACCATGAAGATAAAATAAAGTTCGAAATTTTTTTTTTCCATGATAAAATATATTACATTAGCTTTAATTTAAGATATATATAAAAGTGTCAGACCTTCCGGAACATTTTCAAAAGTTAAGTTGAAAAAGTTAATTTTTTGTGAAAAAGTTGTCATTTTAAATCCCCCCCTGTGGGCAGGTTAAGTGTCAGATTTACAAAAAAAATATACCAAATGATAAGTAAAGACATCAAGCATCTATATAAAAAAAAATTATATTGATATGTTCATTTTTGAAAAAGTTAGAGCATTATTAAGTTAAAAATATAAAAAAAAATTATTTTACAAAAATCGTAATTTTTTATTAACTTTGATGTCAACTTTCACCACGAAGACAAGTCCAGAGGTCAAATTTTTTTTTTTCAAATTAAAGTATATTACATTAGCTTTAATTTAAGATATATATAAAAGTGTCAGACCTTCCGGAACATTTTCAAAAGTTAAGTTGAAAAAGTTAATTTTTTGTGAAAAAGTTGTCATTTTAAATCCCCCCCTGTGGGCAGATAAAAGGTCAAATTTACAAAAAAAATATACCAAATGGTAATGATATCATTAAACAAATTTTTAAGTTCAATTGATTTTTATCTCATTTAGATTAAAGAACATAATTAAATATCAAGGATTCCTTAGCCGTAGTCTCCCTTTGTGAGAAAAAATTTCTTACATATTAAAATATTTTACTATATGGTATTTTTATAAACTCTCACTTGACCAATACGTCAAAATAATACGATTTTAATATTGTTGAAATCATAATCACCAAATATAGGAAAAAACCCTTTAATTTTAGAAATGCAGACAAATATCTCAAAAATACGCTATTGTAAAATATGGCCAATTAAAAAATCTTTTAATTAAATATCTTCAAATTAATAGGAGTAAAAAATTCGTTTTTATACTAAATGACACAGTAAAATCATATCAGTAAAATAAAATATTTTTTAATGATTATAGACCAATATATACTTTACTAAACCACATTTTTATGCTGATTTCAAGTCTAAAATTAGATTTTTTCTATCACCTCTTTTTTAAGATACTTTCTAATTAGAAACATGTGAAAAAATTAATTAAAAAATTTTATTTTATCAAATTGTTAATGATTTTTAATATGTTAAAAATCATTCCGTATATATTCCGTGCAAAATTTCAATTCAAATGACATTTTTAACTTATTTTTATGATCCTTTAAAGTTGATTTTCATGAGTTTATAATTGTAAAATGTTGAACTTTTAGCTCAACTTACAAGTTTAGAATTTATATCATTATATAGAAAGTTTTTTAGGAATAAAATATTCTATTTTTTAGATTGATATTTAAACAGAAACATATATAACTACAATTAACAGTAAATTTATGTGGAAAACTCAAAATTTCGTTAAAAATATTTTATTGTAACAAATCATTTAAATAAAAGTCTTATCAAGCATTTCTATGCAACACTTGGTATTTAAATAATTATTTATAATGATATACTGCACATAATGCATTATGCTTGTTACGTAATTTTTAATTTAAAATAAATCTATTGATTATTCATTGGTAATCTAATTATCAAACATACATATTTATTTTAATTATAAGGATTTTTATAATATTTAGTCCATATTCGAAACGCTAATTACGAATTAGAAATAGGCCCTAAAATGATCTTAGAAAAGTATATTTTGGTTTCTGATGAAAATCCCTTGTAGACCAATAAAGCCCTTTAACTTTTATATGTTTGCCATAATAGCAGTAACTATTTAATAATTTCTCCATAAAAATTACAATACAAAAATTATTAAATATCAATTTAATATTATATTTAATTTCTATAATAAATATTTATTCATATATTACACTTATAAATCATAAAACTTGTTATCAGGGTATAAATAATTCATCAATTTTGTAAAATTAATCACTATCTACGGATTTGCCTCGAAATGTTTCTTATGATAGTGATTTTAATCACTGTCAGATATCATCTATACTTGTCCCAACTATGCCACGTCACCACTGTGCTGCGACCCAAATGTGCTTTTGTTGTTTTAGTAATTATTTTTTGATAGAATTCTTTTGTATAAAAAAATTACAACTAAAATAATTAAATTTTACAAAAGGGGGTGTGAAACGAACTAGAACACTATTGTGACGGCCCTGTTTACATTTACAATCTTTAAAAAAACGTCTAATAAACTATATTAAAATCTATTCTCAAACATGAAGTAAAGATCTAATATTAAATTTTTATTTTATAAAACTTGTATAACAATAAAAATATAATGATACAAAAATTTTATTCCAATAGTCATATTTGTTTGTCAGTAATTGTACTGACAAATATGGTTATTAGATCAATATCAAAAATTAAACAGTTCTGGAAATAGTGTTACAAAAATAGGTTTAGATATGTCAATTTTAACAGGAGTTTCTTTATTTTTTGCCTCAACTTTGTTAAAAACCTCAAAAATTGTACTTTGCAATGTTCGTTCATCCTAAAAGCAAAACATTATAAACAACATTTTTAAACTTTACAATAAATTAGAAAAATATATAAAATTAATAATTCAGATAAAAAATTATGGGAACAGTTAATGTTTTAGAATATTTCAAACCTTGGATTTAGTAGATATTGCAACTAAGTCTTGGAATGATATATTTCTATAAAAATGTAATAGTTGAGTTTGTCTCTTGTTTTCTTCTTCTTTGGCTGTTGAATCTAAATCTAGGAATGTTCGTTTCATGTCTTCAAATGATAAATCTTCTTTTGGTGGACAATGCTGTTGGTATATAATAATACAATCCAGATGTACAGATTTTTTAATTTTAAATTTATATTTGTTATTTTAATTTATTAAATAAATACTAGTTCCAATAGAACCATCCTGGATGCTGGGTAACACAATATTCATACTTGGACATATTTGATTATTTTAGTAAAAATATTTTAAAAAATACAATCACTTAACTATTTGTTAATATAATGTTAGAATTAGCAATTTGGAAATCATTAAAACTTTAGACTAGAAATGAGATACAATATGACATGTTATTACACAAAATTTGTATCATTAGTCATGTATCAGGTGTACTCTTTGTATCTTTCAAGAGTAAATATTTATAATTTCTAAAATAATGGTTTAAAATTTGCTTTCAACCCTTTGTTTTATAAGCTTATTTTTTATTATATAGAGTAATTATTATAATATGCAATAGATAATACCTTAGATGTTTCTAAAAATATTTTATTATAGATAAATTAAGAATTAAATGTTAGTAACAGGAAGTAATATGAAGGCAGGAATGTTTTAAAATTATTTTTATTTCATGAGAAATTGACAAGTTAATAAAAAACAAATTACAGTGTTAATAGAGAAAATTGAAAAGTAATTAATAAATGTTAGAAGTTTGGAGATAAGCTCATAGAGAAAAGGGATTAAAAAATAAGTAGGAGTAAGACAGAATATAAAGAGTACGAGTTTAACAAAGAACACAGTGTATGTAAAATGAGTGATCAGTGACAATAAACATGGGCGTGATAAGAAAGGTGGAAAGTTTTAAGTATTTAAGATAAGTTGTGCAGAAGAATGGTAGTATTGACAAAGATGTAATACACAGGATTAAGAGTGGGTGGGTGATGCGTCTGGTATGTTATATGATAATAGAATTTCAAAGACACTGAAAGGTATGTTTTATATGACTGTAGATATTATGAATGGTTCAGTGTTCAGTGGCTAGAAAAGATAGGATAAAGAATGAACATATAAGAGGGACTAAAGGTGTAGCGACAATCATCGATAAGATGAGAGAAAATAGTCTTAGATGATTTGGTCATGTTATGAGGAGAAAGGAATTGGACAATAAAGTTTTTAGTTTAGTTTTAGTTATTATGTGGGTGGCATAATGTTCATGCATTCAGATCTGTCAGTCTATTGTGCACACCTGATACCGAATTATCTTGATTCGGTTAACACACCAAAGTGTTTTTAAATTATATGTATCATTGTATAGGGTGGACTATCAAGTCACCCCCTGAGGATAACCAAAGATTCCTGTCTTTCTGGCAAAATTAAGTACCTCTCTGAGTCTTAGGTTTTTGATATATTCTTATTCAGGAAAAGGATTACTCAAGTAGTTTGATCTTAGTGTGGACAAGGCTTCACATTCGCACATTATGTGAAATAAGTATTCCTCTTCTACTCCCACCACTTCCTGCACAATGGTGTTCAGAAACCCCTATTGCAAAAAGATGTATAAACCAATGACCATGTCTTGTCAGAAGACCAGACAAAGTGCTTATTAAATGTCAAGTCATGTTATTAAGATCACCCAGCAGTAGACTAAGGGTCTTGATAAACATTTTAAATTGTCTAGGTACTACCAAATACTTCCAGATTTTCCTGTGTTCTCTGCACCAATTCTTAGGTAGTGCTTTGAGCGATTACTCAGTGAGTCCTACAACTGGTTCTGGCCCAAATAGGTGTTCTCTACTCTTTTCCTAGCTAGAAAGTCGCTTTTTCATTTCCAGTGACACCATTGTATCCTGTTAACTACGCTAATGTAACTTTGTTGAAAATCGATAGTGACTCTAAATTTTTCCTACATTCGAGGACAAGCTATGAATTCATCTGATAATTACAGAGTGCTTTCAATATGAGGACAACTGATGTGTGCGCAGATAATGAGGGAGATAGTGTCAAGTGGAAGTTTAGGATAAGGGAGCCGACCCCAAGTAGTTGGGACACAGGCGAGAATTAAGAAGAAATACAATAAAAAAATCACCCTGTACATAAGAGGAAGGGTTAAGGAAATTTGTTAAGTTCAGGGTTACTTTAAAACTATTAGTAGCCTAAATTATTAACAATGATTTCAAAATTATCTTGAATTAGAATCTTCCATCAAGACTTATATTAAAATAAATACTTACTCTTTGCATAGATGGAGTTGAATTAACACTATCTAAATCAAGAATGCTTAGATCTGTAAAGCTACCTTTCATGGAAATACTGGTGTTTTCTACCCAACTACATCTATGAGCTAACACTGGACCTGTTTCATCTGTAAAAATTTTGACGTATTATATCTAATATATTAGAATTAAAAATTCAAGATAAAGATTATATCATACAAATAAGTTTTTATGATATGTTGATTTAATGATTTGCTGTTCAACAATTTTTAGCTTCGATGCGAAGTGGAGAAGGTATTAATTTTGCCATGATGTGTGTGTGTGTGTGTGTGTTTTTTTTTTTTTTTTATGTCTGTTGCCATTTTTTCTCAGCTCTCACTGGACCGATTTCTTTCAATAATACGCCAAAAGATCACAAATCGTATCTAGTTAAAGATATTACCCTTAGAAATTGAAATATTTTCCCTCGTTCCCCGCAAATGGGGGAAATATCCAAAAAAATTACAAATTTAAAAATTGGTAAATTTTGTCATTTTTTTTACTTTTTTTCTTAAAACTTCCATAACTTTTTCAAAAATAAACAAATCAACATAATTTTTTTTTTATACTAAAACCTTAGATATTTCCCTTTCAGTTGATGTCATTTTTTTGAAAATCTAACACTTAACCTGCTCATTGGGGGGATTTAAAATAGCAACATTTTTACAAAAACTAACTTTTTCAACTTAATGTTCCTGAAATACTGCGTCCTTTAAACGTATATCAAATTAAAGCTTATTTTATGCACTATAAATTGAAAAAAAAAAATTTGTCCCAACGACCTATCTTCTATGCGAAAATGGCTACCCTATTCAAAAATATGCTATTTTAATATTAAGGTTAATGTTGCTTTTGTAATTATCCATCAATTTCTTAGAATTAAACACTATCTACAGATTTGCATCGAAACGTTTCTTATGATAGTGATTTTAATCACTGTCAGATAAAATCTATGCGTCCCCACTATGCCGCGACTCCACTGTGCTGGATTTTTATTTTTTAATTAGTCACATTATGCTTGAAACTTTTTTTTTTAAATATTAAAAAAAGTTTTGAAAGCATTAAATTAAATGCTACATTAAATTAAAAGAAAAAAATTTTACATTTAAATGGAATAACATATTAGTAAACAATTTACATAAAAATATAAACAGAGTTGTCTTTTTCATGAACCATTTAATTAATCAAAACATAAAAATAATATTGATAATTTTCTTATGATTGATAAATTGAAAAAAACATGTATAATACAAAGAAAGGAAAAAATTTCTCAATTTTAATTTAAGTCTTTAATTAATTAATTAAGGGATTTATGATGAAACAATCACTCTGTAGAATAAATAAAATAAAAACTTTTTTAATGATATTCATACATTTATTATAAATAAAGAATTTCTCAATAAAAACTTACTTGTAATTTCAATTCCTGAAGCTTTTAAAGCTTCTGTTAACTCAGGTTCTTCAATTAAAACTCCTGCTGGTAGAAGGCTAGATGATTTTACTTCATTGTGCAAACATAAATCAGGTAATAAGTGTGTAGCATTTAATTCTTTTCTCTGTCCAATTATCTAAAAATTAATTATTTTTATCAAAACATTTTTGCTCAATACTTATTGTTCTAATTTTGTTAAATTTAAAACCTTATCAACATAATCTCCAAGTGGCTGTAAATCCAACACTACAGCAGTTAAATGCATTATACTGATAACTAATGCATGCAGATGAAATTTTTGTTGAGTTGAAAGAACAGCATTGGTAATAGCGAGCTCTTGAATACTTAAAATTAGTCTGATATAGTCAAGAACAGATTCTTCAGATAGCAGTTCAACACAAATTAATGCTAATGTAGTGTAAATAGCTTCAAAATTATCAATAGTATTATTTGTAATTTCTAAACTTTCATATATTGATACATAAACATCTTGAGCGTGCTTTCGAATGAATATAGTGTCACTACGAGAACATTTCTCAAGATTTAGGTCTGATTTAGAAATACTAACACTATAAAAAAAAAAAACAAACAAATTTTTTCAAATTTCAATTAATTATTTTAATTAAAACTGATTTATTCACAATTATTTTTTTACAAAAACATAACTTACTCGAGTTTAGCCAATTTTGAAACATTATTGTGTCGATCTAAAAGTGTATGCAATACACGAAGAACAATTAACCTTATATCATCCTCAGAGGCCGTTAATGTTTTTAATAATAAATCTAAAAATGACTGAGGAAATGTAGCATTCATTTGTACTGAGCTATATTTGGTACTAACCTAAAAATAATAAAATTTAAGTAAGTTTGACAGATTTTTTCAAATTACAATAAAGAATAAACAATTATTTATCAAAGACTTTTTAAAATTAAAAGGTAAATAATTAATAATACAAAAAAGCTTTTAAAATTGTTTAAGTAAGTTAAAATAAATGATATAATTATTTATATGGAGTATACTTGAGTATTTAGGCCATAGAAATACTAACAATTACGAAGTCGCTTGTAGTGCTCAAGGATGTACCCATGTTTACAGTTGAGTTCTGATGTTTCGGAATCATTATAGAGTCCATCATAAGAATGATGAATGCTAGTCGGTGTCTGCAACTATAGTGCTCAGAACTCAACTATAAACATGAATACATTCTTAAGCTTTCAAGCAACAAGACAATCCATGAAAGCTTTAACACTTTTATAATTACGAATTCTTTATAACATATATATTTTAAACTTGGTAACAACAAATGTTGCAAAATTATGTCAAAATGATTCAACTAAAAATAAGTATTATGAATAAATTACCATCAAAAGTGATTTTAAACACATTCTCTGAACATGAAGATCATTGGGACTATTTGAAGACTTAAACTGAGGAACTTTTGACATTATAAACATCATAATTTCTATTTTTTGATAATCTGGTAGATGAGCTGCAAATTCTCCAAGAGCATGAATAAGTGCTTCCCGATACTCGTTTTCTCCATCTGATTCGGCAACACCAATATTAGATTGTGGTCTTCTAGTGACTGATGTTCTTAAATTAGTCAATAAAGAATTAATAATTTCCAAAACTGTAGGTCCAACACTCTCATTAGCAGCAATAGCGATTATCTTTGACAAAACATCAGCAATACTAGTACGAATTTTAGGTGATGCATTGGTATTTTCATCCAAATGTGTCATTAAAGTTTCAACTACAGCATATGAATATTGAGATTGAATGGAAAACATCAAAATCCTAAAACATTGTGTTGCAAAAGCATTTGGTACCCACATATGATGGGCATCTAAGTGTCTAAAAGAAAAAAATTACTTAAATAAACTTTATAATATAATAATCCAAATTAACCATACTTAAGAACGGGGCGTATAACACTTTTTACATGTCCAAATGAAGCTCTTCCAATAAGTTCGCGCAAACAAGACTCAGCCAAAGAATAAGAGTCATTTTTATCATTTACTTCTTCTGATATTAAATTATCTGTCACTATATCAGATTTGGCACTAATAAATAATTTTTATTATTGTTAAATTTATGTTTATTAATTATTTATTTTATTTATTAATATATAGTCATGGGCGCAAAAGCCACCAATATAACTCCAGTTATAATATGTACAATAAATTCTAGAAAACATTTAATAAATTTTCATATCTGAGAAAATAACTCATCTATGTAAAATATTAATTTTTCAGGCTATACAAAATTTTAATTTAAATACTTACTTGTGATCTTTTTTTCATTTTAAAAGATAATATATTTTTAATTCAGAAATATGATAATATCATTTTGCTAAATTTAGGAAAAAACATGTTTTTACTACAATAGATGAAATTTTACCATAGCTCTTGAATTTTTAACATTAAAATAAACATTATTAAAATAACACATTTAATTTTAAAACTAATTTCTTTACGCTTAAGTGAAAATAATTATATTTAACCTACTTCATTGTATGCATGTTAAATAACAGTGAAGGGACAATTTTATCCATGTGTACCGGTTTCCAAATATTTTCAACCAAGTCATCTGATACAGTTTTTCTTATAACTCCCTGAAATATTGAAATGTTTTAAACACTCTAAATACATGATGAAAAAATTATTAGGCTTACTTGGATTCCTTTTATACCAGCCTTTCGAATCATTTCCATAGTAACCAAATTAGGGTTATTATTATGGCACATTGATGAAAATTTTGAAACAAAAAAGTCATATCTCCTGTGGTATGATGGTGTATCTTCTTCTATGTTAGAAAATCTCACAAACTAAAAGGTTTTATATTTTTAAAATATATTCATACAATTTCATTATTTTTTTTAATACAGATTGNAAGATTTCATTATTATTTTTAATACAGAATGAGTAGCAAGTATTTGAAGATTGGGTTCAGATGATTCTAGTAATTTTTGAACAATTCGCAAATAACTTTCAACAAATAAATTTAATGTTTGAGCATGACATGTCACTAAGAGTTGATCCATAGCTTCCATTGCTATCATTACAAATCTGTAAATGGAGTTAAATACACATAAATAGGTACTTATATTGTCGTAAAATTGATATTCGAGGAAAAAGTTCTGAATGTAATAAGTGTCTATGCACCACAAATAGGATGTGATAAAACAGACAAGGAAGTGTTTTGGAGAGAAAATGAGGTGATAAATGTAAGAGGTACCTGGCAATGACAATGCGGTGATAGGTGGAGATATAAATGGACATGTAGGTATTGAGATGAGAGGAAATGAAAGAGTACATGAAGGGTATGGTTTTAGCGGGAAGAATGAGGCTGCAGAAAGAATCGTGGATTTCGCAGAATCGTATTATCTTGTTGTGGTTAATACTTTTTTTAGAAAGAGGGAAGAACATTATATAACTTTTAAGAGTGGGAGAAATAGATCACATTTTGATTATTTTATGTGGAAGAGAGAGAGCGTAAAGCGAGTAAAAGATTATAAAGTTATACCTTACGAGAGTGTAACTACACAACATAGACTGATGGTAATGGAGTTTTGGTGTACCGGAAAGAGAATACAAAAATTGAAGGAACGCGGGGAAAAATCAAAGATCCGGTGGTGGAAATTAAAAGGGGAAAATGAAAGAGTTTGTAAAGATAGTAAAAGAGAGGACGGTGTGTAATGTCGAGGGAGACATAAATGATGTGTGAAATAGATTTGCTGGTAGTGTAATGAATACTGCAAAGAAGAGTGATGGTGAGAGTAGGATTAGAATACCTGGAAACAAGGAAACCTGGTGGAGGGATGAGGACATTAAAAAAATCATAGAAAGTAAGAAAAAGTAAATGAAAGTATGGCAGAAGAGTAAAAGGAGAGAAGATTGGTTGGAGTATAAACGCTTGTGCAAAGAAGTCAAGTGTGCAGTAAGTAAGGCGAAGTTTAAGGGGTATGATGAGTTATTTATAGGCTAGGAACAATAGAAGACGAGAAAGAAATCTATAGACTTATAAAAGTAAGAGAGAAAAGGTATAAGATTATTATCATATAAGGTGTATAAATAGTGTTGATAATAAGGTACTCTCGAGTGATGATGAAGTGCCAGTAGAAGTATGAAAAATATTAGGCGGTGTTGGCATAAGGTAGTTTAAGGATCTTTTAAATAAAATCTTATTAGAATGGAAATAGTAATAGGGAATAGTATTGCAGTGCCGATATTTAAAGGTATAGGTGACAATGTGACCTGGTGACATACAGGAGTGTGGAAATTATAGAAGATGTGTATGATGGCACTTGTACTAGTGTAAAAAGCGTAGGAGAAGTAACAGAAGGTTTTAGGATAACAGTAAGAGTGCACCAAAGTTCTGCTTTAAGCCCTTACATATTCTCTATAATGATGGATAAAATTACTAGAGAAATACAAGGAGAGGTGCCGTGGTGCATGTTGTTTGCTAACAATATAGTGTTAATAGGAGAAAATTAATCAAAGGCTAGAGGCGTGGTAAATAAATATTTATAAATTTTTAAATTCATTTAAAAAGAGTTGATCATACTCATTTCTTTTTCGAGATATGTCTCTGCTTGCTTTCTGAAATAAATATTCACCAATACGGTCTAATTTTTCTGGCGAGGATAAAGCATAAAATGTCAATTTTTCCATATTATTTTTTACTAGTCCATCCTAAAAAAAATTGTATGTTACTTAAATTAATTAATTACATCAGGAATTATTTAATACTATACTTGAGATATATTAGGAAATATGTTGTCCACTAAACGTTTGTAAGGGGGACGCAACCGAGATAAGCAACCTGAATAAAAAAAAAATATTTTGACATTATTTAAACAAACTATAGTTTAACCTATGTGAGGTGTTATGTCTACCAGTTATGATTAATAGTTTAATTTGAATTTATATGTCTTTAAATATAAATGATTATAATATTTCCTAGTTTATTAACAACAACTATAATAATAGAAGTTGTCAGAGGATGATATAATATATCTTTTATATATATTATAGAACATACTGTAGCCCGTATTTAGGTTAAAATACACACGAGAACTTAAGCTACTGATACAATAAAAATAATCATTAGAGTTATGATTAATAAGGAAATTTAATTTAATTATTAAAATAGAAAATTAAGCTAAACTTGAACAAAAATTTGAATGTAGCAAAAATCATGTCTACAAAGAAAGGCTGACAACAAAAATAAAATAATATAACAAACATCAAGGACAGTATTGGAACACATCCATTAATGTTTATCTAAAATTAATAAAAAACACCAAAACTGGTCTTAAAATTCGCTTCTTAGCGTTGGCTAGAAGACAGAGGAAACACGTGCTCTTCACTTATAGATAAAATGAAGTTAATTTATAATAAAATAATTAATAAAACATAACTCATTACATAAATATTATTATAAAAAACGAAAACATTACTTGGTCTCAGTAGATCAATAAAAGTCATATATTTTGTCAAAATAAATAATAAGTAAAAATCTTTTAAAGAATATTTTAAAATAATAATCTGAATCAGTTATTATGTGTTCAACACCTAAACAATAAAATTGATATACCATCTCTAAATAGAACTTGTTTTTATACAGGGTATACTCTGTAAGATTTATATATTGAGACATAGGTTATGTCCTACATAAAGTTAAAACTTACTATAATGTATAACAAATTCTACAAATGTAAGAATATTTATTTCTAATGTAGGACAATTTTCAATTTAAATTAAATAAGTCATAATACTAAAAATAATTTTAAGAGAAGAGAGACTACAGTGTGTTATTGAAGTGTATATAAATGAATGACTTCAATTACTCAAACTTACAAGACTAAAAACCCAATAAGTCATTAACTCATAATTTTCTGGAGAAAACATGAAATATTATGAATACTAGAATGAGAACAAAAAGTAAATGACTAAGTATGATAAAAATAGTGGTCATTATCAGAATACATTACATTTTAGTGACTAGGCTATAATTAAATGAGAAAATTTAATTTTTGTTTATCTTATTTTATAATAAATCACCTAGGTATAAAGTTTAAAATAATCATTAAGACTATAAATTTAAACTTATTACCAAGTCTTTTTGAATATATTAATTATCATAAAGAAAAATTCAGTATAAGGAAATGTTTATTATTATTTTTATTAATTGGATAATTCTAATTGTTTTCACTTACCGACACACATTTTATTACTTTTTAAATAAATATGTAAGTAAAAAATTGATTACGTCCTAAAATTAAAAATTATATAGAGTACAGGTGATAAGTAGTATTTCTCACTAAAATTTCAATCTTAAATAAGTTCATATCCAGTTAATTAGAATTTTAAATAAATACAGATGAGATAAGACCATAAATATTTAATAAATAAGTAAGACTATAAAATTTTAAAATAATAAAAAATTATCATTCATTTGTAAAAGTATAAATAAAAACATCTAATTAAAATAAAAAAATTTAATTAAGACAAGAAGTTTCTGCTGAGTTGTAATTAAATATTTACAAGGCAACTATCGATATTATTTTTTAACATAAAATGATAGCATCACAGAATAGATAAGAATGTGTTCGAAGTTGGTAGTTATTTATAGCAATTTCTAATCAGATACAAGAAGATGTAATCAGGCGGTACTTGATAAATAATGCCCATACACACCGCTTGAATGCAACACTTATAACAAAAAATTATGTTATATTTATATTGTTCACCTAAAAATTATATACAAAATAAAAGCTTATAAAATTTCCTATCCAGTTGAATGAGTCTTAAAGGGTACTCAAGTAAACAAATAACCCATATCAGAGAAATTGCTAAGCCATATCAGCGGTAGTAACAATATATAGCTTGATGAACGCTGACACTATTGATCTGATATCGGTTTTTTATACTTTTAATAAAGTTCCGAGAGGTATTCACTTAATAACAATATTATAAATAAAGCTTATGAAATTTCATATCCAGTGGTGTAAGTGGTCCTTAATTTTCAATGTTATTCTTTTTACCAGGACGACCCCTATAATTGTACTATGTGTTATAAAAATAAGTTTTGAGATGATCAAATAAATATTCCCGTGACACAGAGGGGTTCAATTTTCATAAATGGGGATGAAAATTAGTTTTTAACGCATAACTTGGTAAATTTTACTTTTATCACAAAATTTTATAAAATAAAATTTATTTAAAAATTAATTTTATAAAAAAAACGTTTCTGATTTTAGCTTCGATGCGAAGCTGAGAAGTATTGGTTTAATTAAGATGTGTTTTTTTTTTTGTGTCTGTTACCACTTTTTCTCAGCTCTCACCGAACCTATTTCTTTCAATGATACGTCAAAATATTACAAATCGTATCTAGTCGAAGAAATTACCCTCAAAAATTGAAAAAAATTCCCTCGTTCCCCGTAAATGGGGGAAACCTCCAAAAAAATTACAAATTTATAAAATCACTAATTTTCGAAATTTTTTCAATTTTTTTTACTAAAAACTGCCGTAACTTTTTCAAAAATGAACATATCAATATAATTTTTTTTTTAATAAATATCTTAGATATTTACCTATCATTTTATATATTTTTGTGAACATTTGACCCTTTAATAGCCCACAGGAAGGGTTTCAAAATGATAGCTTTTTTACAAAAAATTAACTTTTTCAACTTAACTATTGAAAATGTTCCGGAAAGACTGACACTTTTATATATACCTTAAATTAAAGCTAATGTAATATACTTTAATTTAAAAAAAAATTTGACCTCTGACTTCTCTTCATGATAAAAATGACTACCGTATGCAAAAATATGCTATTTTTTTGAAAAAATTATTGATATTATATTTTACATTTTTTAACATTATGATGCTATAACTTTTTAAAAAATGCATGAATCAATTCTATTCTTTAACAATAAATACTTTATATATACCTCTTTTATTCGACTTACTTTTTTTTTAAATCGGACCTTTTCCCTTTATACAGGGGGGTGCAAACCTTTTAAAATGTGTATAGAAAGTAGAACTTTTTCAACTTAACTTTTGAAAATGTTCCGGAAAGACTGACACTTTTATATATATCTTAAATTAAAGCTTATGTAATATACTTTAATTTGAAAAAAAAAAATTTGACCTCTGGACTTGTCTTCGTGGTGAAAACGGACATCAAAGTTAAAGAAAAACGTACGATTTCCGTGAAAAAAATCTCGATTTTATATGTTATATTATTTAATTTATATTTTATATAACTTTTGGAAAAATGTATGGATCAATATTATTATTTTTTTATAATAAATATTTATATACCCCTTTCATCTGGCACGCTTTTTTTGTAAATCGGATCATACCCCTTTAACAAGGGGGGTCAAAACTTTAAACATGCGTATTGTTACTAAGATATTTTCAATTTAATTTTTGAAAGTATTCCGGAAATACTGACACTTTTATATATATCTTAAATTAAAGCTAATGTAATATACTTAATTATGGAAAAAAAATTTCGTACTTTATTTTGTCTTCATAGTGAAAATGGTTACCGAATGTTATTTTTTGTGTGAAAATTATTGATTTTATTTTTTACATTTTTAACTTTATAATGCTATAGCTTATTGAAAAGTATATGGATCAACACAATTTTTTTATGAGAAATAATATTTTTTAATAATCCCTTTTTCATTCAGAATATTAATAAGGAACTAGTAGATCATGTAGCTTTTGGAATAATCCACCAATTTTTTAAAGTTAAACACTATCTAAAGATTTGCATCGAAGCGTTTTTTTTTATAGCGATTTTAATCACTGTCAGATATCATTATATCCAACTATGCCACGCCACCACTGTGCCGCGACCCCCCTGTGATGGGTTTTTTATTCTTCATTGCATATTTCATGAGATAATTGATAAAACATATGAATACGTTATTTTTTTCCCAATTTTTCCTTTTTTATACAATTCTGTCTTTATTAACGTAAACATAATAAAAAAAAAAATAATAATAATTATTATATATAAATAGAATAGAATGTAGCAATGAATTAATTTTTAATTAAAATACTTTTCATTTCATCAGGAAATGTTTTTCTGTTATCAGTNAAAATACTTTTCATTTCATCAGGAAATGTTTTTCTGTTATCAGTTACAACTTGTAAAAGATATTGTTTTTGATCCTCATTATTTTTACGATTGAATTATAGTCTTCTATCAATTTTTCTTTCAATTTTCAATCATTTACAACTTTAAAATTATATACTATTTTCTGATATTCGAGGTGATCCTTTATTTAATTATAATTGTTCAGAATCCTCATTTAATAAAACCAGTTTTCATATTAAAACGTTCAAAAAAATTGTTCAAACTCCTGCCAATAAACTCATCAATAGTTTTACTCGCAAAATTATTTATATTTCTCAATGTTGTTTTTTTTTATATACAGAGTCTCCCACCACTCACTGACAACTTAAATAACTTTTGATCCAGTTAATATTTTTAGCTGATTTTTTTTTAAATAATAGTTATACGTTAGGTCTATAGCTATATCTCAATAATTAATATTTTTACATTTTATTAAAAATATTAATTATTTTTAAATTTTAAATAAAAAGTAAAAAAAAAATCTAAGATAGCTATTCTGTAGAGTAGAATTTAAGAAAAATTTTAGTAAAAAAATATCTTATTAATATTCAGTAGTAAATATTCTGTAGCGTTTTGAAGTTTGTGAAATTTTGAATTTTCATGTATTATTTTACGGTATTAAACATTGAAATACGTATTGAGAAAAGGACAGAAGAAAACGCTATCTTTTCAATATACTTTTGAATGAGAGTGATAAGTCATAATTGCCTTATCTAATTTCTTATCATGGTATTAATGACAAGTTTGTAATGTATTCCATAGATTATATACACATAGATAGGCCACGGCATTCAGACAATTGGCAACCGATTTTTTGTTAATTTATACCTGTAGAGATAGCGCTATATATCCTCTCGGAAATATTAAATATTTAATAATAACTGTCCAGTTTGGGTTCCGGAGATTGCCACGAACTGATGATGCCCCGACATTCATTTACTCCGACACTGTAAAAAAATCCTCCGAATACATTTACTCCGACAACAATTACTACGAATACCTGGTTATAAAAATTTGGATGTTACTACGACGACGAATACTCCGAATATTGATTGCTCCGAATGAAATTAGCTCCGAATATCGATTATTCGCGAAATCGATTAAAAAATTATCAAATTTCGGAGTAGATGAATATCGTAGCAATATATTATCTGATGGAAAAATATAACCCTTATCACTAATTAATAAATATTAATTAATATAATAAAATAGCGTTATAATTGATTAATGTCTATTAACGAATAATTATTACAATAAAGATCCCCGAAATGTATCCGACTTTTGATAAAATAGGTATATAA
>NW_026099576.1:2926398-2942452 GCF_025091365.1 Daktulosphaira vitifoliae | reverse complement strand
TTTAAAAAAAAAATGTATAAACATGCAAAATCATGTTTGAGTATCGTATTACTGGCTTGTTAAATTAATTAGATTAGAAACATAATTTTAAGTAAAAATTAAATTAAAAGCAAAGTATCAGATATCTTATTTTAACAAATTTTAAAATTTTATATTTTTCATAATTTCTGAATGTTTAGAATTTATAATACATGATTTCAAAATAGGTTATTTTATGTATTTATGTTATTATTTATATATTAATATATTTTATTATTGTGAACTATTAGATGTGATTATTATATATCTTGATATAGTAATACAAATACAAAATAAGTATAATATAAAAANATCTTGATATAGTAATACAAATACAAAATAAGTATAATATAAAAGCTTTGTGATATTGGGGCACAGCTCACATGATGATTTTTATCATAAAGATTTTTCAACTCATCCTAATTACAAAGTAATTTATCTGCCACTGCTTTCTGTTTAAAATAATTTATAAAAATATTTAGAGACCAACAGTTTAGTCTTGTACTGTAATACCACATTTTATATCAAAGTCCTGTTAAGGATTCTTAGTATAGTATTAAAATAAAAAATTAAATAAAATTTCAATGAAAAATAATTACAAAGAGTTAAAATCATAAATAACCTTACATTATTTCATAAAATGCAATTAACGTGCATAACAATAACAGTTTAATTATGTGCATCATACATTTATGTAATAATTATTAAAGATATAAAATACCACGTATATTTCAACCAATAGAAGCACTCAAAATTTACGCTATCTATCAGCATAATCGCCTGCGTCCATTCATGATAAAAATTGGACTGCCAAAATTGTGTACGGCGTGGTCTATCTATGTGTATTTAATCTATGTAAATACACACTATCATCATATGTATACACAGTAATCATGAAAAGATAGCGTTTTCTTCTGTCCTTTTCTCAATACGTATTTCAATGTTTAATACCGTAAATAATACATGAAAATTCAAAATTTCACAAACTTCAAAACGCTACAGAATATTTACTACTGAATATTAATAAGATATTTTTTTACTAAAATTTTTCTTAAATTCTACTCTACAAAATAGCTATCTTAGATTTTTTTTTTACTTTTTATTTAAAATTTAAAAATAATTAATATTTTTAATAAAATGTAAAAATATTAATTATTGAGATATAGCTATAGACCTAACGTATAACTATTATTTAAAAAAAAAATCAGCTAAAAATATTAACTGGATCAATAGTTATTTAAGTTGTCAGTGAGTGGTGGACCACTCTGTATTCTAATGATTTTACCATTAGCCTATTGGTTTCAATAGTTATTTGATCATCAAAAAATTTCATTGAAGCATTTTCTGTTGAGAGATACCACAAATGATTACTATATTTTTAAAGTCCTATTGCACTTATATCTTTGTCGATTTTCTTATACTTATACATAGTTTGCATACACTCTAAATCTAAACGCGGGGCTTTAAACGCATTACTTGCAAAGAACCAATATTTAAATAAAATCTAACTAAAAATATACAAATATCACGTATGCCAATTCGTTCGCTATCAGTTAGTTCAAATAAATCTCGAAAAAGAAAAATTTTTAAACAATAAATTGCTTTTGCAATCCATCTAGCATGTTGATAAGCGCCAAGTGATCTAATTAAACTATTTGGATACAGATTACCACAGAGAAAAACTATTGTTAAATTTAAAAACTCTATAGTCATAAATTTTTAGATTTAAAAAGATATTTTAATAAGTTTAATGACATAATATCCTTAAATGTCCCCGTCCAAAATCTTATATCTCATTTTTTTTTTTACACTGCTACAAGTAAACAAAATTGTAATATGCACGTATTGTTTGTTATACATAAACAAAAAAATCCCATCACAGTGGGGACGTGGCATAGTTGGGCCAGTATAGATTTAATCTGACAGTGATTAAAATCACTATCATAAGAAAAGCTTCGATGCATGTTTATAGATAATGTTTAATTCTAAGAAATTGGTGGATAATTACAAAAACAACAATAACTACTTCCTTAATTATATCCAGATTAGTAATTCTTAGGTTCAAAAATATAATATAAAATTATATAATTGTCTTCAAATTATTAATAATATTGATTTTTAATATGTTAAAAGTAATAATTTTCAACCTTCTTTATTTCTTCTTTTAAAGTGAAAGTTTATAATAAAAAAAAAAATGAATTTATTACCATAACTTTTAGCTCAATTTGCAAGTTTGAAATTGACATTATTAAATAGATAAAAATGAAATTGTTAAGATTAATATGTAATCAGCAAATTTTATAATTACTATTTACAGTAAATTTATCAGAAAAGTTCGATTTTTTTTACATTTTTATCGTAATAGATCACTTAAATCAAAATCAAAATCAAAATCATAATAATCATTTCTAATTAACTTTTGGTGTTTAAAAAGATTCTACAATGGAAATATCAGTACTTGATTAATTTTAATGATTTACTTTAACTAAAAGAACCAATAAAAAAAAGTTGTTAAAAAGATTTACTCAATTGAACGTATTATAAAATTTGATTATTATTGTAAAATTCGTCGTTAAATTCAGGTGAAACTAAAAATCATTTTTTTTTTTAATCTATGATTTATATAGGAAAATGCTAAAAAAAAATTAAGAATATTATAGACTGGTAGTAACACACACAAATAGAGTTCAAAAATTAATAAATTACAAAGTAAAATTATTTACTTTTGTAGTTGAATACTTTTATCATATCAAATCTAATTCGACAATGAATACTTTAAAAATATTAGAAATGAATGATTTTAATTTCTGTATTGAAAGCTAATAAAAAAAAAAAAAAATGATTTTAATTGTTTGTATGGAAAAAGCTACTTTTTATTTGAATAAGGAATATTTTATCAATTTTTAAGGGTAATATCTTCAACTAAATACGAATTTTAATCATTTAACGTATCGTTGAAAAAAGTAGGTTAAATGTGGGTTGGCAAAATAAATCGCTACCACAAAAAAAACCACACAGTAAAATAATATTAACACGAATAGGAAATTTCTTATCACGAGGGGAGACTATAGTGATGGACCCTTGATATTTATTGAAGTTATTGAATCTGAATGAGATAAAAATCAAATAATTTGAACATTTTTTTCTAACTCAAAAAAAATGCAAAATATTTAATGCCACAGGCGGCTTTGAACCTCGTATCCTAAGCGTGAAAGACACAAGTGTTCGGCAACTATTCGTTGCTTCCGACATATAATAAAATTAGCTATTTAAGCTAATTCAAATTTAAAAATTACTTTTTCGACTTTAAAAAAGTAAAAAAGTTTTAATAAGTTTAATTTCTTATGTCTTATGAACTTTATTCTATGTTTAATTTAATAAAATGTTTGAGTTTTTAATTTAATAGTAAATGGCATTTGAATTTTTAATATAACTTTATTCGTTTATTAGATATAAACATTTAAAGTTTCAATTTTTTGAGTTACTTTACATGTATAATACACATGGGATTATAAATACAGGTTGCTAAATGATTTTTATGACATTGCTGTCACAGTCACGGATTGTTTATTATCAATTATGACTATATAGTCAGTTAGTGTATTTACCATTGATTATAACAATTCTGTGTACCTGCGAATATTGATGTCATAAAAAACCAATTAGCTACCTGTATTTGTAATCCCTTGTGTATTATACATGTATATTAACTCAAAAATTTGAAACTTTAAATATTTATATCTAATAAACGAATAAAGTTATATTAAAAATTGTAACGTGACAAATGTATCTAGTTATTTTTTTTGTCTATTTATATATATATATATATATTTGTTTTGAGCCGNCGGACGGATTGTCGGGGAATAGCCATAGTCGGAACTGGTCGTACTATTTCCCGTCCGTAGCGATCGTAATTTTTGTTGTTGTGTGCGCTGCAACTTTTTCATTTTTTTATATATATATTTTCGTGAGTGTCCGTTATTTTTTTTATAATGTAATTATTATTTATATTGGCGTCGGCTAAACCTGCCTCCATATTCGTTAGCCCTTCGGGGCTGGTAATGTATATTTTTGTTTTAATGTTGTTGAGCCAGAATTTTTTTAGTGCGCCGTGCCATAAGCACGTGTGGCGAATTTTTTTATAGTTTTTTTTTGTATAGGTGCCCTTATTTTATTTAGGTCCTTCGACATGGCAGGCGTATTCCAATACCACCTGTCATGTTATATATTTTTTTTTATAGGTTTTATATTATATTTTATGGGTGATATGTATATATTATTGGTACAATGTGGTGACGTAGTGCATTTTATTCCGGGGTGTCCCAACGTCTTGCAAGCTAAGCCTAACTGCCAGAAACCAGTCGCTTACTTGGGACGTATACCCGCCGTGCTTAGCGGCAATGCTGCGATTAATAGCCGGCGGGTACCCGAAGACGTTCATCGTATTCTCTAATAATAAAAGTGTAGGTGTAACTATTTTTTTTTATTAATATCTATTTTTTTTCTCTCTTTCTTTGTTCCCCTTTAATTTGTAGACGAGGTTTTTTGACCATTCGGTTTTTTGCCTCGTGTTAACTTAATTTTTTTTGTTTTTTTAATAAATTCCCCTTAATTTAACTGAACCATCATATTTTTCTTTTTTTTGCGTGTCCCATCTTCAATGGACTCGTGTATTTTTTTTTCTCCTTTCAAAAATCAACTCCCCTAGTTTATAAGGTACGGGCAACGGCCTTGTATAAGGTCATCCCTCATTAATATGGTTATGTGACAACTGTCACGAGGTTTTAGTGTACATCTACTATCAACGACTCAACGGACATCAACTTTAATATTTATTAATTATATATTTTTTTTCTAATTGTTTTAATATAAAAAAGTTAAATTTTTTTAAAATCCTACTGTGGTCCGACAATATACTGTCTCGCCCAGTAGGTTGGCAACCCTTTACTTATAACTTTGTAAAACGCCATGAAAGTTACAAATTTTTCGTTGCGGCCAATTAATTTGATTTTTTTTTATATATTTGTAACCTTTCAAAATTCAAATGACACAATTACTATTAAATTAAAAGCTCTATAAACTGTATAAGAGGAAATTGTCCAATTTTAATAAAATGTATGTCAAATGAAATATGTACTTAAAATGTATTTAGAAAAAAAAATTGTATTGATACATACATTTTTTGAAAAGTTATAGCATTTTAAAGTTGATAATTTAATATCAACTACCCTCAGATGCAAGCATTTTCACGGCTGAAATCTTTGCTATTAAAGAAGCAATTACCTACACTGAATCCTCCCTGATGAATAAAGTACTAATCATAAGTGACTCCTACAGTGCCCTGACTTCATTATCATCAAATAACCCGTCAAATGAACTATCCCTCCAAATATGCAACATCATTAATAACTCTGATAAAATTTTTGAATTTATGTGGGTCCCATCACATATTGGAATCAATGGTAATGAAAAAGTTGACACATTGGCTAACCAAGCCATATCTTCTACTTTCTCATCAAAAATAATGTCACTACCATATAAAGATATTTTAAAAATAATCAACCGAATTTCCGTCCAACAGTGGCAAACCCAATGGGATGGTACTACCAATAACAAATTAAAAAACATTAAAAAAACTGTCCATAAATGGCGTTCGCCTATCAACCCAGCTCGCGTAGTAGATACCCTTATCACCAAAGTCAGAATAGGGCATACAAGACTCACACACTCACACATTTTCAACAAAGAGGAACAACCGTATTGCTCTACATGTGAAGTACCATTGACCATTGAACACTTAACACTCCACTGTCCCACATACAATGATGAACGGAGTATACTAGGCCACCCCAACAACATGGAGGAAGCTCTGGGCGAAGCAAACACGGATGCCATTTACAGATTCTATGAAACCGCAAGACTTGTAAATTTAATGTAAATTCATAACATTATTGTATAAAATTTAATGATAAATATGTGTATATAGTTTAAATCAATTGATTGTCAACTTATAACTTTAATTAATGTACAAATAATAATCATGAAAAAAAAAAAAAAACTGTAGGCTAATGTCCATAAGTTGTCGAAGCCTTTTCATAATAAAAAAAAAAAAAAAATTTAATATCGAAAATTTTAACTTTGACTTAATCCTGTACCCTTTCAGATAAATTTAGAAAAATATATATTTGCATATACATAACAATAATAATAAAATAACTTTGAATTTCAAATTATTATTATAATGATAGTAATTAAACAAAAAGTAAATTTTCATAATTCATTCCAATAATTTCCTATCCTCTATAAAAAAAACAATAAAAAGTTATAAAATGAATCTATTACAAATGATCGATATACATGGATGTTAATAATAAAATAACATGTAAAGAAGTGAACGTGTTTATTAATGACAAATAAGATACTCTATTAAATGTAAACACATAAAAAAAAAAAAAAAAAGGTTCAGTTCACTGCCTTAAAGATATATTTTATATACTTAAACTACACAAAAATTCCAATTTTTTTTTCTCTTTCCCTCCTTTTTATCCTTTATTATGGAAATTTACTAATTTAAAATATGAGGGTATATTTTTTACTTTAACATAGGATAGTGTAATATAGGTCATTATTTTATAAAACTGAAAACAAAGCATTTTTGTAATGTTTGGTTTAACTATGAATTTCTTGATCTATTATTACAAAAATATAATATAGTCTATTATTTGTAAATCTAGAAGTAGAACACTTATGTAATGTTTAGATTAATTGTAATTCCCCAAATTATTGTTACTAGACCAAGAAGTAAATATTTATAAACATTTTTGAAAATTATGGCATTATGAATCTCTTGATCTATTATTACTAAAATATAATATAGTCTATTATTTGTAAACCTAGAAGTAGAACACTTTTGTAATCTTTGGATTAATTGTAATTCCCCGAATTATTGTTACTAGATCAGGAAGTAAATATTTATAAACCTTTTTGAAAATGATTACTATATGAATTTTATAAAAAGACAAACAAAATATTTTAGTATACAGGGTGTTCAGTAAGTCAGGAAACGGGTTTCTATTGTTCTCATTGTTACAAACAATGAGAACAATAGAAACCCCTTTTCCTGACTTATTGAACACCCTGTATAAGATGAAATGGAATGAATTGGAAAGGGGGAAAGAAAGAGAAGACCTCGGGAGTACCGAAGGTAATCTCTTCCCGTGTGGTACGTTTGTGACATCAAGTTTTAGCTTCGATGCGAAGCTGAGAAGGTATTGGTTTTACTAAGATGTGTTTTTTTTTTTTTATTTTTCTTTATTGTGTCTGTTACCACTTTTTCTCAGCTCTCACCGAACCGATTTCTTTCAATGATACGTCAAAAGAACACAAATCGTATCTAGTCGAAGACATTACCCTCAAAAATTGGAAAAAATTCCCTCGTTCCCCGTACATGGGGGAAACCTCCAAAAAAATTACAAATTTAAAAATGGCTAATTTTCGAAATTTTTTCAATTTTTTTTACTAAAAACTGCCGTAACTTTTTTAAAAATAAACATATCAATATAATTCTTTTTTTTATAGATGCATGATGTCATTACCTATCATTACCTATCATTTGGTATATTTTTTTTATAAATCTGACTTTTTACCTGCCCACAGGAGGGGATTTAAAATGACAACTTTTTTACAAAAAATTAATTTTTTCAACTTAACATTTGAAATTGTTCCGGAAGGTCTGACACTTTTATATATATCTTAAATTAAAGCTAATGTAATATACTTTATCATGGAAAAAAAAAATTTCGGACTTTATTTTATCTTCACGGTGAAAATGGCTACCAAATGCTATTATTGTGTGAAAATTCTCAATTTTATTTTTTACATTTTTAACTTTATAATGCTATAACTTATTGAAAAGTGTATTGATCAATATAATTTTTTTATGGGAAATACTATTTTTTAATAATCCCTTTTTCATTCGACATACTTTATCTTAATCAGGATATTAATAAGGAACTAGCAGTTTATGAAGCTTTTGGAATAATCCACCAATTTTTTAAAATTAAACACTATCTAAAGATTTGCATCGAAGCGTTTTTTTTTGATAGTGATTTTAATCACTGTCAGATATCATTATACTTGATCCAACTATGCCACGTCACCACTGTGCCGCGACCCACCTGTGCTGTGTTTTTTTATTTTGTGTATTATTTATTTATCCGTTTTTAAGTGTATCAATATTTTATATGTTTTATTTTGATTGATTATATCTTTATTCACTACATTTTGCGTTATTATTAAACTACTATAACTATAAATTAGAACAAAAAGATTGTTCCATAATTTAAATACAACAAAGTGATATTTAAATACAACACTGTATAAGAGGAAATTGTCCAATTTTAATAAAATGTATGTCAAATGAAATATGTACTTAAAATGTATTTAGAAAAAAAAAATTGTATTGATACATACATTTTTTAAAAAGTTATAGCATTTTAAAGTTGAAAATTTAATATCGAAAATTTTAACACAAAAATACCATTTTTTAAACTGCGGTAGCCGTTTGCATGTAGAAGATAATGTGTCGGGACAAATTTTTTTTTTTTCAATTTATAGTACATAACATAAGCTTTAATTTGATATAATTTAAAGGACGCAGTTTATCCGGACATTTTCAAAAGTTAAGTTGAAAAAGTTAGTTTTGTAAAAAAGTTACTATTTTAAATCCCTCTCTGTGAGCAGGTTAAGTATTATATATTCAAAAAAATGATATCAAATGAAAGGGAAATATCTAAGGTTTTAATATAAAAAAAAATATGTTGATTTGTTGATTTTTGAAAAAGTTATGGAAGTTTTAAGAAAAGAAAAGTGAATAAATGACCAAATTTACCGATTTTAAAAATTGTAATTTTTTTTGTNAAATGACCAAATTTACCGATTTTAGAAATTGTAATTTTTTTTGTAGATTTCCCCCATTTGCGGGGAACGAAAGAAAAATGTTCAATTTTTAAGTGTAATGTCTTCAATGAGATACGATTTGTGATCTTTTGACGTATTGTTAAAAGAAATCGGTCCAGTGAGAGCTGAGATAAAGTGGTAACAGACATAAAAAAAAACATCATTTTTAGCTTTGCATCGAAGCTAAAAAATTGCTTTTAACTTATAAACAAACTGTAAAAATGATAATATAAATAAATAAACACAAACTTTTCAGTCGATCATAAGTTACAACACCTGTATAAGAATTAAATATGGGATTTTAAAGTTCCATCATTTATTTTAATATTTATTTAAATTAACTAATTTAAAAAAAAAATACAGAGATAAATAAATTATATATAAAAATGTAAATATGATAAAATTCAATGATCTATTTCTATAAAAATTGTTTACTTTCAAATTAATTCGAAAGAACTTTAGTCATTTTAAAAGGTCGTGTAATAAAAATTATATATTCAAGTAACACTACGATTTAGTAAATCTATTTTTTAATTTTTATTTTACTGCATTTTCTAAACATATTTTTTAAAAATGATTTATTTTACTATTTTAACTTGTTTATTAGTTAACTTATCAGCAGTAAGCACATCCGTAAAAGAACGTCATTGCAATTTTTCAAGATACATATTCAGTTATTTTATATATTGTGAACGATATTTGTTACGCTTTAATAAAACTGTCGAAAATATCTCTGAAGAAGATTTAAAAAAATACGGAGAAGCAATTCAGTCTCATAGTGATATCATATTATTGATGCTTGCAGAATTATACTGTTTGAAAAGTGATTATTACGCGAGAGACTTGATGGCTGTAAATTTATATCTAAACAATGTATCAGGGTCAGTCAATATAATTAGTATAAACATATCTAATGAAAATACAAAAGAAAATAAGATATTGCTATTACTGGAAGGGTACCAGAAGATTCATGAACATATTTCGGCACAGTTATTTCATTATATTAGAAATGAATGTAATGATGAAATAGTGGTGTCAAAATTTGTAGTATATCCAAAAATTATAGATGAATCTTGCACACTAAATATGGAGCAATTAATTTTGGTAACTAAGGATCTAGAAAATAAAATTACGAAGGAAATAAATACTAACTCATGTACACATAACTCTAAACATTTATTTTATCCAAAAAATATAATCCATTATGATTTATTCACCTACCAACCTATTGAAAATGAAAATAATTTTATGGATGGATCTCAAAAAAGACAAATTAAAGCGAACGTAGCACACGATTACTTAAATCTTCTGCGATTTACTCCCTTAAATATACAATGTGCGGACGGTAGTAATTTAACTTTATCAGATGCATTTCGATTCATAAAATTCCATTTTTATCATCGTCATGTAGCATCATTTCAAAAACTAATTAGAAGATTTATATTATATCCTTGTTTAGTATTATTAAGTAAATATTATAATCTTCTTATTAGTCTTACAACTTCCAATATAAACTCATGGTATTACAATAAAAATATTTGTCCACTTATTACACCATTAGCCAATACAGTAATAGAATATCTGAATAAAATAAAAGATCTTAATATTTTAGAAGAGACATGTTATGATTTAGTTAGCTACTGTAAAAAAATAATAAAACAACTTTTGGAAGTTTTTGATAGTAATTGGCCAATTACTAATAATAATATACTCATCAATCATTTTGAATCATTAAAATATGCTTCGTTTCACAAAGGCATAAAGTTGGAAAGGGAACCAACCATTACAATTACAGAGGATAATTTCTATTTTAACTACAACAGTATTATTCATTATGGAAATCAAGTGAAAAACTATATTATCCAACTAGTAAAACACAAAGATTTGATTATTTCACAAATGCATTTGCACAAACAAAGGAAACGAGGCAATATACGACAAAGAAAATTTTTGACTGATGCTGTTATTGGTATGTTGTTTTTATGTTTATTTTTTCATTATTTTAGAATAATAAATTATTCCAACTATTAATTATTAATATTTAATAAATAAAAATTCAGTTTTTACGTTTATTAATTAGCCAAGCAATATAGGTGAATAATTTAATTTTTAGCCATGGTTTTTTTTAGGTATTTATTCTTGAAAAAAATTATTAGTTGAGGTATAATAAAAAGAATTTTTTATAAATTATGTGATACTAAAAATACTTTTTAATGTATACCTCATTTTTTTGATTGTATGACGTTAATGGTATCTATACTTTCATATAATTTGATAACCCCAGTAAAAATATTTTTATTGTTCATTAAAAAAAACTACTAAATTGGTGTAATTTTTGTGTATGTATCAATTTTCCTCAGTTAGTTTTTAAACGATATTGTTTGTTGATATTAAAAAATCATATCTAGTTCAAATTATATCTAGTTGAAGACACCTTGAAAATTGAAAAACGTCTTAACTGTAAATGGGAGATATCTCTAAAAGAATTACAAATTTATCTCTAAATTTCCACATTTTTTCAATTTGTTTTTACTTAAATATGCCATAACTTTTTGAAAAATTTATGGATCAATAACACTTTTTTTATAGATACATGAGGTATTTACCAATCATTTTGTACTAATTTTAGAATCGGTAAATTTACACATTTTAAAATCGGCATAACTTTAAAAAAAGGAAAAAATTCATACAAGTACTTAAAAATTCATATTAAGTACTTAATACGTATTATTTTCATACGATATACTTTTTAAAAATCAAATCATTTTTCTTTATACAGGAATAGTTCTAACCTTAAAATATATGTAAAGATAGTAGAATTTTTTTATCTAAACTTTTGTAAATATTCCAGAATTACTCCAAACTTCAAAAATATATTAAAAATTTGTTCCGACAACTTTTCTTCTATATTAAAAGCTCCCAAAATTATAAAAAATAATTTTTTTTTTGACGTAAAACATCACCTTATTTTGTGTTGTTAGATTTTCTATGTCAATGTTTTACTTAGGATAAACAATATTAAAACTTTATATTAACTTAAAAAAAATTCACCTGGAAAATTTGGAAAGAACTTTATTTGAAAAATAAAAAGAATTTTTTTCATTTTCATTAAAATTTATAATAATAATGATTGCATTAGACACTAATTGTGTTTATTACGTAGATAAATTATGTAAAAATGATATATACAAAACTTTGAATGGAACAAATGATTTGGACGAAATTGAAGAAGATTTGGTAAATGATGATAAGTTTGCAGAACTTGGATTTGTAAAAATTGAAACATCCTTATCTAGTATTCACAACGTGACAAGTATTGATAAGGCGAACGAATTGGATAATGAAACAACAGATGCGTCAACACATATCTTATTTTACATGGTCGATTATTTAATGTATACAATTCCTATCAGCACAAAAAATGAATAATGCATGCAATAAGTTCAAAATAAAAATTTCGTAAAAAATCAAATAATGCGTAATATTTTTTTTTAGTTCAAAAAATAATTGTAATACTGATAAAGTTTACTTTTAATATTTTTAATTACATATTTATCTCAATATAAGGTATAAGAAATATTTTTGATGTTCAGCTCTTATATATTATGAGAGTATCAGCTTTTGTACAACTTATGTAACTTTAAATATTAATTTTATGACTATTTTTTTAGCTTCGATGCGAAGCTGAGAAGGTATTAATTTTACTGTGATGTGTTTTTTATTTTTATCTGTTACCAATTTTCTCAGCTATTATCGAACCGATTTTTTCAACGATACGTCAAAAGATCATAAGTCCTATCTATTCGAAGACATTACCCTCAAATTTGAAATAATTTCCCTTATTTCCCGTAAATGGGGGGAATATCCAAAAAAATTACAAATTTAAAAATCCCTAAATTTCGACATTTTTTCAATTTTTATTACTTAAAATTGCCATAACTTTCTTAAAAATGAACAAATCAATATAATTTTTTTTTTCATAGATACTGATGTCTTTACCTATCATTTTGTATATTTTTTTTATAAATCTGACTTTTTACCTGCCCACAGGAGGGGATTTAAAATGACAATTTTTTTACAAAAAATTAACATTTTCAACTTAAATTTTGAAAGTGTTTAGGAAATACTAACAATTTTATATACATCTCAAATTAAAGCTAATGTAATATTCTTTATTATGGAAAAAAAATTTCGGACTTTATTTTGTCTTCACGGTGAAAATGCTACCAAATGCTATTTTTGTGTGAAAATTTTCGGTTTTATATTTCACAATTTAACTTTATTTTGCTATAACTTTTTGGAAAATGTATGGATTAATACAATTTTTTTATGAGAAATAATAATTAAGTCCTAAATTCATTAGACATACTTTTTTAAACCCATTTCTCTTTATATAAATACCATTTTTCAATTCTCATAGCATTTTCTATTTTATAATGTCAATTTCAAACGAGTTAAACTAAATGTTATGGTAATAAATTAAACTTCTTTTTACTATAAACTTTCATAAAATAATCTTTAAAGGGCCGATAAAATGACATTTTGATAGTAATAGTCTAATTGAAGATTTGAAAACGGCGCAAAAAGTTGATTTAGAAAAGTATATTATTGATTTCCTTGTAGTTAAGTGTATTTATTCTTAAGTAAAAAAAAAAAAAATTTAATTAAGTATTGCATCAAGCCCTTTAATTTTTATAGAAGTATCAATATATACTATTTTATATTTTTTTTAAAAAATACAAAGTTATTAATCGTCAATTTCATATTATATTTAATTGCTATAGTATACTTTTGAATATAAGTACTACAAATCCAGATAATGTATCTTTTGCACTAATCCACCAATTTTTTAAAATTAAATACTATTTACAGATTTGCATCAAAGCGTTTTTTATGACAGTGTTTTTAATCACTGTCAGATATCATTACACTTGACCCAACTATGCCACTTCCCTACTGAGCCGCGAACACACTGTGCTGGTTTTTTAAGTATAAGAATTTTGTTTTTTTATCCAATTTATGTATAAACACAAAAAAAAAAGTTCAATGTTATATTTAATACGTGCGTGGCTGAGAAGATGTTAACCTTTTTATGTCTACCCATAAAAATTCTCAAATCTCAGTGAACCGATTATGTTGGTATATGCATCATAAACTCTAGTTTTTAATTCTATAAGCACCTATAAAAAAAAAAATACCTTCTCAGCTTCGCATCGAAACTAAAGAGAATTTAAAATTTTTTTGAAATAATTTTTATGATACTTTAGATTTTAACTTTATTAATGAGTTTGATTAAAACAGCATTAAGGTCTTAAATAAATACATTGATAATAATAATAATATACTTTCATAAAAGATAATACTTTCATTAAAGATATTCTATAATATAATATGCAATTCTAGAACAAAATTCAAATTTATAATATCAACTATAGCAGCTGTTGAGAATGTAATATATAAGATAGTTTTTTTAGAAGAAATCAATATAATTTTTCAGATTTTCAGTTTATTTTTTGAGAAAAACTAATTCGGTATTCATTCTGAATAAAATTGTGGAGGACAAATTTTGTTGAGCCTATAATTTCGTACTTATAGATTTTATATCATTATGCATGTTTTTAAGAGTATATCGGTTAGCGAATATTCATAATTGACACGATTATGAACATTCCTTCCTCATAAATTTGTTCTTAAAAGCGATGATTTAAGACTCATAGTGAATGTTAGATTAGGTTGCATCCTAGATATCAATATCAAATGACGGTGAGATAACAGTAGCTTAAAAATTTCACTTTTAAGTACGTGGGTGTTTGTCAACAAAAGTTTTATCTACTAGTTATGCGTGAACTGTGATTTTACAATTATGCTTTTCATTTTCAATAAATATATCTCATTTTAATAATAACGATAAAATTTCGATAAAAATGTAAAAACAAAAGGTGGAAATTACAATGACTTTGACGCAGCCTAAATAGCGAATATAAAAACGTGTCATGAACCCATTGAGTATAATATATACAGGGTGTTCAGTAAGTCAGGAAACGGGTTTCTATTGTTCTCATTGTTACAAACAATGAGAACAATAGAAACCCGTTTCCTGACTTACTGAACACCCTGTATAATAAGATCAGGTGACGTTTATTTTACCAATAAAGGTCGATTCACACTATACAGAACGTCAACGTCAAGACACTGATACTAATATTTAACAATGTATTTATATCACATACACCGGCCACGTTACGTAACGTCAACATCACATAAATACAATGTCAATTATTTTGACGTGACGCTGCTGATCTGTAACGTGACGTTGACGTGTTCCGTGTAATGTGAATCGACCATAAGTGTTGTCCTGAGAAATCGTTACGAATAGGCAGGTAAATAGATTTGATGTTCGTCACGTGTACCGAAACGTCGACGGGACACCTCTCACACCTTGCAATTATCTCTACCCCCAATGTTATGTGAGACACAATATATCTCTTTTCTTATTGTTATATGATCGTTATCGTGTCCAATCGATTTGATCTAAGTGTAGTAGTTGAATCCAGTTGTCGATTTTTCAACACAATTTNTAAGTGTAGTAGTTGAATCCAGTTGTCGATTTTTCAACACAATTTTTTATATTATCACAATATGATTATAAAAATATAGTTAAAAAAAACCAAAAAACACGCTTTTAAAGCACATCGAACTGAAAAGTTGAAAATAATTTTTAAAATTAACTTTAAACAATAATGAACGAAAAATATTAGTAGTATTGTGAAAAAAAGCGTCGGGCCCTCATTAATATCACGCACAGGTGTACGGGTACGAAAACCAAAAATATAAAATTATACAGAATTAGTGTTGCCGGCGATTGGTGAGCGGGGTGGGGTGAATGCGTTACGTCGTCTAGTCTAGACGACGGGATACTCGAGAATAATAACACGTGCCGCGTGGAAAGTTACAAACACACATCACACATACATGTGAAACTAATATAAGCGTGTTATTAAATATAGTTTAAAAAAACTAAAAAACACGCTTTTAAAGAACATCGAACTAAAAAGTTAAAAATAATTTTTAAAATAAG